>NW_022109668.1:0-1167 GCF_000313985.2 Echinops telfairi
GGGACTGCTGGGAAAGCTAGGCTCTGCCAGGCCTTTCTCTGCATGCCTGTCAAGTGACTTCTGGACTGCCTGAGGCAATTACGCTTCACTCTGAGTCTTATTGAAAGCTTGGTAAAAGACTTCAGCTCAGAATGGGAAACTGGCTTTTGCCCTGTGTCTCCCAAATTCAGCCAATGGACTTCCCAATACATTGTGGAAGCGAGAAAACATTGGCATCTCTATTCAGGCCATGGAAGATATTCCCGTTCAAGCTGGGAAGCGAGGCTTGGCCCAGGGTCTCCAGCCAGATAAGCATTGAAATTCCTGAAAGACTTGATTTCCAGGGCTGCCCTTCTTATTTGCCTACCCTGTGGTTATGTTTGTCATTTCAAGAGTTCTCCCAGGAATGAATATTACTGTAGTGAACAAGCATTACAATGTCCCATATTCATTAGGATATTTGCTGCCTTTAATCCCAGGCGACTTGTGGGTCCTAATTACACTAAAGAATGGAGCTTTCTGTAACTTCCAGTGCTTCACAGCAAGGTTACGACATTGAGATTGTTAGCTTATCATCCTTAATTGGCCGGCAAACACAGGTGGGGTTAATTGAAGGGCAGAGGAATAAAAGGCTTGGTCATCCTGCAAGCCAGGAAAGAGACACCCTGGAAGCTGTGGTTGTAGGCATCCCTCGGTGTCTCACATTGACCTCTGGATGTGATTTTGGGACTTGTGGGCCATAACGGTTTTACTTGGCATTTCGCTCGCAGCCAGTGTGGCAAGCAACTATCTGGTTTGCTGGAAAAGTGAGTCTCTGCCCTTTGTCTACCCGTAGGCCAGAAAAAGGACAGACTGGCAGGCTGGGGAATTGGGCCTTTGACTTCAGTCACCACAGTAGCCAAGAAGTGAACTTCCAGGAATACTGGGAAAGCTAGGCTCTCCCAGGCGTTTCTCTGTAGGCCTGCCAAGGGACTTCTGGACCGCCTGAGGCAATTACGCTACACTCTGAGTCTCATTGAAAACTAGGCAAAGACTTCAGGTCAGAATGGAAGGCTGGCTTTTGCCTAGTGTCCCCCAAATCCATCCAATGGACATCCCAGCAAGTTGTGGAAGCGAGAAATCATTGGCTTTTCCATCCAGGCCATGGAAGATATTCCTGGTCAAGCTAGGAAGCAAGGCTTGGCCCAG
>NW_022109669.1:0-1192 GCF_000313985.2 Echinops telfairi
AGGGAAGCCTCCCTGCCCAGCTTCCAGGGATTCTTTTTCTTGACTTGCAGGCTGACCAAGCCTTGTATCCATCCGCCCTTCAATTAACCCCACCTGTGTTTTCCCACCAATTAGGGATGATAAGCTAACAAGCTCAATGTGGAAACCTCGCTGTGAAGCATAGGAAGTTACATTAAGCTCCATTCTGTATTGTAATTAGGACCCACTGGGACCCTGGGATTATAGGCAGCAAATATCCTAATGAATATGGGACATTGTAATGCTTGTTGACCACAGTAATATTCACTTCTCTGAGTACTCTTGAAGGGACAAACACAACCAAAGGTGAGGCAAATAAGAAGGGCAGCCCAGGAAATCCAGCCTGCCCAGAAGTTCAATGCCTATCTTGCTGGGGGAAGTTGGACCAAGCCTCGCTTCACAGCTTGACCGGAAATATCTTCCATGGCCTGAATCGAGATGCCAAACTTTTCTCGCTTCCACAATCTGCTGGGAAGTCCATTTGCTGGATATTGGGAGACAAAAAGCAAAAGCTAGCTTTCCATTCTGACCTGAAGTCTTTAACCTACCTTTGAGTGAGACTCAGATTGAAGCGAAATTGCCTCAGCCTGACTGGAAGTCCCTTGGCTGGCCTGCAGAGAAACGCCTGGCAGAGCCTAGCTTTCAGAGCAGTCCTGGAAGTTCATTTCATGTCTTCTGTGGTGACTGAAGGCGAAGGGCCATTTCCCCAGGGTGCCAGTCAGTCTTTTGTCTTGCCTACTGGAAGGCAACGGGCAGAGGCTCACTTTTCCAGGCATCCAGGTAGTTGCTTGACACGCTGATAGTGAGACGCCAAGGAAAGCCTCTATTGCCCACAAGTCCAAAAATCACATGCAGGGCTAAATATGAGACACCGAGGGAAACCTCCCACCCCAGTTTCCAGGGATTCTCTTTCTTGGATTACATGCTGACAAAGCCTTGTATCCCTTCGCCCTTCAATTAACCCCACCTGTGTTTGCCGGCCAATGAGGCATGATAAGCTACCAAGCTCAATGAGGTAAACTTGCTGTGAAGCACAGGAAGTTACATAAAGCTCCATTCTGTATTATAATTAGGACCCACAAGTCCCCTGCGATTAAAGGCAGCAAATATCCTAATGAATATGGGGCATTGTAATTCTTGTTGACCACAGTAATATTCAGTCCTGTGAGGACTC
>NW_022109670.1:0-1226 GCF_000313985.2 Echinops telfairi
CAACTTCATATTCGACAGTTTAAACTACTCAACTCCCCTTACCCTTCACCCCCTCTTTGATTTTCCTTCTCCCCTTGTGAACTATTGTTGTCCAGTCCACCAAGCTTAACCCTAGTCAACAGTCTAGTCTGTTGCTTTGTCATCTCGCTTTTGCCCTCCCCCACTTGGCAATCTCCAAAGTCTGTTCCTATGGTATGAAAGTCTTTATGCCATTGTTGTTGTTGTTCTGATAACATTTCTGTTGTTGTTGTTAAGTACTGTCAAGTAGGCTCTGACCCATAGAGACCTCTCCGCACAACAGAACCAAGCACTGCCCTGTCCTGTGCATCCTCACAATCCTTCCCATGCCTGGGCCTATTAATGCAGCCATTGGGTCAATCCATCTCATGGAGGGACTTCCTCTTTTTGACTCCCATTCCACTTTACCAAATAGGATGTCCTTCTCCAGGGACTGGTCTCTCCTGACAATATGTCCAAAGTATGTAAGACCAAGTCTTGCCATTGTTGCTTATAAGAAGCACTCTGGCCTTACTTATTCCAACACAGATCTGTTTGTTCTTTTATCAGTCCCTGGCACTTTCAAATTCTTCTCCAGCACCACAGTTTCTTCTATGGTTTACCTTATTCAGTGTCCAACTTTCACATGCATATGATGCAGTGAAGAATACGCTTGGGTCAATGGCACCTTAGTCCTCAAAGAAACACCCTTGGTTTTCCGTACTCTAAAGAGGTCTTGTGCCGCAGATTTACCTAACGCAATACTTCTTTGGATCTTCTGACTGCTGTTTTCATGACTATTGGTTGTGGATCCAAGTAAGACAAAATCCTTGACTTCAGTTTTTCTCCATTCATCATGTTACCTATTGATCCAGTTGTAAGGATGTTGGTCTTCCTCTCACTGACTTGCACTGTGTGCAGCTGCACTGTCACTGAGCTGCAATCCATAGTGAAGGTTACAATCCTGGATCATCATTGGCAAGTGCTTCAAGTCACCATCACTGTTAGCAAATAAGGTTATGTCATCTGCATACCGCAGGTGGTAAATAAGCCTTCCTCCAATCCTGTACTCTTCTTCATACAATTCAACTTCTCTGATGATCTGCTCAGCATACAGATTGAATAAGTATGGTGAGAGGATACCACCCTGACCCACACTTACCCTGATTTTAAACCATGCAGTATTCCCTTGTTCTGTTTGCACAACTATCTCTTTTTTTTTTTTAAAA
>NW_022109671.1:0-1260 GCF_000313985.2 Echinops telfairi
AAAGAAAATAGCTCTCTTTTAAGAAGAAGTCAAAGGGGCAAGACTGGGCTGGAGGGTGGAGGGTAAAGTTTCCTAATGAAATCATTTTGGAGGCCAGCCCTCACTGCCACTTTGATTCATAGCAACCGACAGGCCAGGGCAGCTAGACCTGTCCCTGCGGGTTTCTGAGGTTGAAGGAAGGGAAGGCCTCACGCTTCTCCTGTGGAGCCATTGATGGCTTCAACCTTCTGGGCTTGCAGTTACCGGACCAGTTCAAACCCACTGGGGGTTCATTTGCATGTCCTTCTTTACTAATGAAGTTGAGCATCTTTTAATATGCTCCTCCCCATTTCAGGTTTCTCTTCCATAATGCATCTGTTCATGCAATTTTCCGATTTCTTTCTATTATAGTTATATGTCTTATAAGTTTATGGTACTTCTTTGTGTGTTTGCTATATTAAATGACTCAATGGCTGGGTGTGTGAGACATATCTTCTTCTGTTGTGGCATGATTCTTCATTAATGATTCTTCACTTCCTTTATGTTTTTATGTTTTGGGGGTTTCGTTTTTGGGGGGATGCTGATGAACAGAAGTTCTTAGATTGATTGAAGTTGAATTTATCCATTTTTTTAACTTTATAGTTTGAGTATTATCTCAGAGAACTTTTCCTTCTCCAAGTTTACATTCTCCTGTATGTGCTTCTAAGAATTTTTAAGTTTTGCATAAGTTTTTGACTCATGAAGAATTGATTTTTGTGTGTAGGTTATGAGGTTGAAACCCAATTTAATTTTTAAGTCTAGCCAATCACTCCACTTGGTACCATTCATTAAATTGGTTTCTCTTAAGCATCAAAGCCCACGTGGAAGAAGCACACCAGACTGTCTGACCACGAGGTGCAGAAGGGACCAGTTATCAGACACCAAAGAACTAAAAATTAGATCAGTGGGTGTCCACCTTCCTGATACGATCACTGAAAACAAAGAGGTGCATAAGCAAAGGTGGTGAAGAAAGCTGATAGTGCCTGGCTATCAAAAATTATAGCATCTGGGGTCTGAAAGGCTTGAAGATAAACAAGCAGCTAACTAGCTCAGAAGCAACAAAGTCCACATGGAAGAAGCACACCAACATGTGTGACCATGCGCTGTCAAAGGGGTCAGGTGTCAGGCATCAAGGAATGAGAAATCATGTCATTGTAAAGGTGGGTGAGTGCAGAGTGGTGACTCAGAGTCCATCAGAAGGCAACTGAACACCCCCTTGCTGAGTGGTTGTGGGGAGGAGAC
>NW_022109672.1:0-1286 GCF_000313985.2 Echinops telfairi
TCTTTAGTGCAGAACGACAGCTTAGTCGCGAGGCTGTGCTATGGCCTATGGGCTGCCGAGGCTGTACTTGGACGCCACTGCACAAGAGCCCGGGTGGGGCAGTGGTTAAAGTGCTTGATTGCCAGTCAACCGCCAGCCTCTCCTCGGTAGGAAGCTGTGGCAGTCTGCTTCAGTAAATACTTATAGCCTAGGAAACGCTGTCGGGGGCAGTTCTACTCTGTCATCGAGGCTCATTCTGAGTCAGAATCCACTCCATAGCAATGAATTTGGTTTGGGGGGTTTGGATGGTGTTGGCTTGAATTTATCTGCGGCCGCATCTCTACAAGTCAAGAAGCTGTCCACCATCGGAAGTGTCCCAAAGATTTCTGCACAGGACAACCAGTCTTCCCACTGAAAGTGCCTTGAGTACCCTCGCTGATAAGACCTAAGACAGAGAGGCACACAGTGGCTACTGGCAGCAGTCACTCGGTCCGAGCAGGAAATGTGCTGTTCCGTTCAAGGGTTCTGATGAAATTTAGCAGCCGCAGTGGATACGGAAGAACCCTTGTCTCATTGAAACTGAGGACAGTTATCTGGTTTCCCATTTCTACAGGATCCTTAGTCTGGGAAGCAAGCAGGAAGTTGCTCACCACCTTTGGTCGCCTCTCGGGATGTGTTTGCTTTGTTTCCTCTTGGGAGAGACATAACCAGACAGTGCTGATGTCAGAATCAAAGGACCCACCTTCTAGCGCCAACCTTCCTTTCCAGTCTCACTTTCTACTTGCTTGCTGCTCTTAATTCTTCCAAACCACTTGTTGGATCCTGAACTTGACATCTTTGTTCAGAACGGCCCTTCTGCTGGGGATGCCCTTCTCCAACATGAAAGTTTTCTCTCATGTGTGACTCCACTGGATATCTAACTGCCAACTTCCCTGACCTGAAGTCTCTCTTCTCATTCCCATAGATCAGGCCCAGTGCTTGGGGATGCGAAAACAAATAGCATCATGTCTGTATCCTGACATTACACCCCATCTGGTAAGGGGGTTGCCACAAGTAAATTCGCAATGTGTGACTTCTTACAACAGAGACACAGAAAGAGATGGGCAATGAATAATGGAATGGAATAAAACAAAATCAAACATGGGCCTCAACTGTGAGATTGTTCATCACTCTGAAGTTCCCAGTTGACGCTAGCAATGTCATGACTCCCTTTCTGGACACATCAGCACTCTTCCTATTGAAGTGAGGGTGCTCACCATTCCCATTACTATCAGCAACAAACGGATTGCTGTCATCCTTGGTGGGCG
>NW_022109673.1:0-1262 GCF_000313985.2 Echinops telfairi
TCTTATTGTAAGCTTGCAAAGTATTGTAGATTTTAGTAATAAGGCCTTTGTCTGATGTGTCATTGCCAAAGATGTTTACCTAGTCAGTGGGCTCTCTTATTACTCTCTTGGTGAATTATTTTGACATACACAGGTGACTTATCTTCAGTATATCCCACTTGTCTATTTGTGACTCCTCTGTATTTGTATCCTTCCCTATTTCCAATAGCCTATGTATTCCCTGTACCAAGGTTCTAAGGTTTGTCCCAATTCCCTCATTAATGGCCCTAATTGTTTGGGGTTTTATCTCATGTGATCCATCTTGAGGGTGTTGTGCATGGAGTGAGTTAAGGGTCTTGCTTCATTTTTCTGTAGGTAGATATCCATTTTTTCCAGCACCATTTATTGAAGAGAGCATCTGCTTCCCATTTGATCTTTTTGGGCGTTTATCAAAGATCAGTTCCTGTACGCTAATGTTTTTATTTCTGAGTCTTCAGCTCTTTTCAATTGGTCTGAATATCTGTCGTAATACCAGTACCACACTGTTTTGACTACTGTGGCCATATAATATGTGCTATAGTCAGGTAGAGCAAGCCCTCCCATTATGTCCTTCTTCTTGAGGAGTTCCCTGCTAATTCTGGGCTTCTTCCCTCTCCATGTGAAGTTGGTAACCAGTTTTTTCCAAATCTTTGAAGAATGATGATGGTATTTGTATCGGGAAAGCATTGAACTTATATAGTGCCTTGGGCAGAACTGACATTTTTATTATTTTGTGTCTTCCAATCCAGGAGCATGGGATGTTCTTCCATTTTTTGAGGTCATTCTTGGTTTCTTGTAGTAGTGTTTTATAATTTTCCTCAAAAAATTTTCATTTTTTGAGTCAGGTTTATCCCTAGATATTTCAATTTGTGCTTGGCTATGGTAAAGGGTACTAGCTTTTTAATTGTCTCTTCTGTGATCTTGTCTGATGTATATAGCAGATCGATAGACTTCTGTTTGTTGACCTCATATCCTGCCACTCTGTCATATTACTCTATGGCTTCCAACACTCCATTTCTCGAGTTTAGGGGCTTTTCGATGTATAGAATCATATCATCCGTGAATAATGATACTTTCGGGAACATTTTCTCATATGTTTATTGGCCATTCAGATTTCAGACTCTGTGAAACTTCTGTTCAGGTCCTTTGCCCATCTCCTCAGTGGACAGTTAGTTTTTCTCTTATTGTAAGCTTGCAAAGTATTGTAGATTTTAGTAATAAGGCCTTTGTCTGATGTGTCATTG
>NW_022109674.1:0-1286 GCF_000313985.2 Echinops telfairi
TACCTCTACGGAGGCAGTGGTTGGAGGAGTGAACAGATTATGGTCCAGCCAACTCTGACCTTCTGGAGGTCCTTGAAGCGTTCCAGCAGTCTTCAACCCCCAGGTCCAAATAGGAGAGAGTGAACACAGTTGGGGAGCAAAGCTCTTCCTACATCTAAAACAGAGACTCACGCCCTCACATAACAGCTAACGACTCTATGTTGATACACAATCGTCCTTGTAGGAAGAGTTTCTCCTTCTCTTTCCAAGATTGAAACTTTCTGGGGTCCTCAGAAACATATCTTCTGTCAAACTTTGATGTCCTTATTAAGAGAAAGAGCCATATTTCACACTCTTACTTCTGCCCAGGATTTGTTACTGGCCTTCTATTTAGTAACAGCAGCTATATATCTTGAAACCATTTGACACCTGCTTTTGAGTCCAAATTCTGTAACCTGATTACTTTGGTTTGAGCCCCATTGTGTTAGTCCAGGTTGACAAAAGAAACAAATTCATAGACACTCAGATGTGTGTAAGAGAGAACTTTATATCAAAGATCAATTATATATTAAGAAAACATTCCAGCCCAATCCAGATCAAGTCCATAAGTCCAATATTACCCCATATGTCAATACTAGCCCATAAATTCCTCTTTAGACTCATGCAGCCGTGCAATGACGCAGAATGCAGGAAGATCACAGGCCAGTACATGGAAAGCCTTGTGGATCCAGTGGTGGTGGAAGCATCTCAGCGCTGGTGTTGACTCCTCCAGCCCCAGCGCTCTGGCTCTATCAGATCCATGGGGCTTAGACCCATGGGGCTTGTCAACAGGAATATCTCGCAGGGAGAATGTGTGTATCTGGCCTTCAGTCAGCTATTTTTCTCCTTTGCACCTCCAAATGAGGTCATCAAGTTGCGACCTGATTGACAGGCTAGACTTTACCCTTCACAAGTTGACAGATCATGTAACTGCCACACCCACCTTGGTCATTTCCTAGCTAAAGTGCCTCCATGGCTTCACTTTCTCATTTGCCATAAAAACTAACTCTTAAAAACAAAACACACAAAAAAACAAAACTAACTCTTAGGGCTATTATATGAATGAGCTAATCCTATAAAGAATTGTTCCTAACATATGGTAAACCAGAAATAAATTATGATTACTATTTTGTTCAACAATTAAATAATAAATATTTCCTAAGGAAGTAAGCTCCACAGAATCACAGAAATCCCAACTAGTCATATCCAAAGGAGTGAATGGGTCTTGAAGGTTGATAATTGACAGTAGATTCTGTCATCATCCGGTG
>NW_022109675.1:0-1183 GCF_000313985.2 Echinops telfairi
TATCAAATGTATATATAGTATAATGCACTGGATTACTGTGATGATCTTCCTTATGTGACTTGGCCTGGTTATGTAAAGTGTAAATATCCCAGTTTGTGATTTGGTTCGTTGCGATGGGCAACAGAACTTCCTGAGTAGAGTCTAGATATAAAACTCTACCAGAGGACATGGATTATCTGGTTGTCCAGTGTCACCATTTCTCCAACCCGACAGTTTTCTTTATTCACTTCATGCAGTGAAAATTTTTCTATAGATTTCTAAAAATGGAAGATTGAGCTGTTTCACGGTTTAGAAATCTATCCTCTCATGGCTTCATTAAAAGAATGAATCTGATGACAATGTATCCAGTTGGTCAATATGTGGGAATTATTTTTTATTGATGGTGATACTTGGGCTGGTAGAAGCACTCCTCACTCACAATGACCCTTTGCACAGCAGAAGGAAATCCTGCCCAGTCTTTCACTATCTCCACAATGCCTGTCATAATGAGCCCCCATATTGTTAAAATACAGCAATTGAAGGTGGTTCTAGATTTTGTTAAACTTTAAAAACAAAACAAAAGACACTCCAATCCTGGCCTTTTCTCTGAACTATTCCATTCCTGTAATATGCCCCATCTTTGAGGGAATGATAACTTTGTTTTCGAATGACATTTTTCCTGTACTTCTTCTAAGAGACAAAAAACAAAAACAAAAAATACAAACTCACTGCGAGAGAGGACTGCAACTCATAACAGCCTAAACGGAGAGGGTAGAACTGTCCCTGTGGGTTTCTTACATTGGAACTATGTGTGGGAATAGAAAGCCTTATTTTTCTCCAGTGAAGTTTCAAAATACTGACCGAGCAGTTAAAAGCCAAATGTTTCATTAGTGCTCCTTCTTCCAAGATAGATTCGTTTATTCTTCTTCCTGTCTGTGGTGTATTCAATATTCTGCACAAATAACAAAAAATTAAAAGAAATTAATATATAGTTTTACTCATTGTCCATTTTTTAAATAAATGGATATGTTTTAATGAATATATCATGGTTTGGCTTGAGTCAAGCTCCCTTTAGACCCAAAGTGACATTGTTGATTTCAATACTTTTAGTGGGTACTTTGCAAACCATTTCTCCAATAAAATATGTGTTCTGGTTTCTTGACAGATTTTGCCAAAGATTATGGATCCAAATAAAATAAAAAAC
>NW_022109676.1:0-1278 GCF_000313985.2 Echinops telfairi
TTTTTTTTTAGATTTTTAACTAATGAGTAAGAAAAGAGGATACAAATTCAACGAAGATCTAAGAAGTGAATTTCCTTTTATTAAAAAAAAAACAAAAGCGATTACATGGTAAAATGTTAGAACTGTAACGGAGAATTTTCTATTTTGCATGGCGGGAAGAATGATATTGTAAAGCACTTGAAGACACAGAAACATAAAAGATATTTAAATACTGCTGCATCTTCCTCCAAAACACAGGAATTTTTTCAGGAAACAACTTACGGGGATGAACAAAAGAAATTAGCATTAGCAGAAGGACTTATGTCTTTTCATGCTATTAATCACAATTATTCCTTCAGATCTATGGACTGTACATCACAAGCTGTCAAAAGCTGTTAAACAAAAAATTTGCCTGTGCTAGAACAAAATCCGAGGCAATTGTGTGTAATGGGCTTTCCCCATATGCATTTTCAGAATTAAACAAAAATCTAGAAAAAATTTAATTTTATATCCATATATTCTGACGCATCTAATCATAAGGATATAAAGTTATTTCCAACCATTATTAGATTTTTTGATTCGGAAACTGGAATAAAAATTAAAATTTTAGATTTCGTTTCTTTGCCCGGCGAAACTTCTGAAATAATTTTCAGTTAAATTATTAATATTTTGGAAAAAAACTATTTAAGACATAAAATGATTGCATATTGTGCAGACAACCCGAACTCAAATTTTGGAGGAAAAGCGAGAAGAGGTACAAACAATATTTTTATAAATTAAACAAAAACCTTAATCAAGACATTATTGGTGTTGGTTGTGCAGCACACATAATACATAACGCCATTCAAACAGTTGCTGATTTGTTGCCCTTAGATGTGGAAAATATTGTTATTAAAATATATTCTTATTTCTATATATACACTGTGCGCGTTGAAATGCTTAAAGAATTTTGTGAGACTGCAGAAGTCGAATATCAGAAAATACTTGGATACAGTAAGACGCGCTGGTTTTGCCAGCTGTCGAAATAATTTTGAAAATATACGATCCTTTGAAATCCTATTTTCTATCACAGGATAAATGTCCTAGAATTTTAGAAGTTTTTTTTTTTTTAATCTTCAAAAATGTGGCTAGAGTTTGTACACAATCAAGCAGTAATCGAAGTAGCAGATGAAGTCAATAATTTAAAATTTCAGTGCCAAGAGCGGTTAGAAAATAATTTTTTTCCCCGTTAACGATCTGTAATAGTACAAACCAGCTAGAAGAACAAGGTGCAATAAATCATGCAGATATCATGAATCA
>NW_022109677.1:0-1285 GCF_000313985.2 Echinops telfairi
TTGCTGCCTGTGTAAGAAATCACTGAACAGGATGTTTCTGGGTGCAGGGCTATCCGTGAGTCATTCCCTTTTTGGTGCCCCTTCAAAGAAATGTAACCCCACAGAAAGCTCAAATTATAGAACAATATCATTAATATCACATGCAAGTAAAAAATGTGCTGAAGATCATGCAACATTGGTTGCACCAGTACATTGACAGGAAGCTGCAAGAGATTCAGGCCATATTCAGAAGAGTGTGTAGAACAAGGGATATCATTGCTGAAGCCAGAAGGATCTTTAATGAAAGCAGAGAATACCAGAAAGATGTTTACTTGTGTTTTATTGACTATGCCAAGGTTTTGACTGTGTGGATCATAACAAACTATGGATAGCCTTGATAAAATGAGATTTCCAAAGCAGTTTTCTGTGCTGATGCAGAAACTGGACATGGATCAAGTGGCAGTTGTGCAGATAGAACAGGAGAATATTGCATGATTTAAAATCAGAAAAGGTGTTTATCAGGGTTGTCTCCTCTCACCATACTTAATCTATGTGCTGAGGAAATAATCAGAGAATCTTGATTATATGAAGGAGAATGCAGTATCAGAATTGGAAGAAGACATCAACAACCTTTGATACGTAGATAACACAGCTTACTTTCTGAAAGTGAGGAGGACTTGAAGCACTTGCTGACAAAGATCAAGGATTGCAGCCTTTAGTCTGGATTACAACTCAATGTAAAAAAAAGACCCAAATCTTCAAGGCTGGAACAAGAGATAACATCATGATAAATGGAGAAACAATTGAAGATGTCAAAGATTTTGGTCTTGCTTGGATCCCGTGCTCATGGAAACAACAGTCAAGAGATCAAAAGATGTGTTGCCTTGGGTAAATCTGTTGCACAAGACCTCTTTAGGGTACTGAAAGGCCAGGATGTTATTTTGAGGACCAAGGTATGCCTGACCCAAGCCATGGTATTGTCACTCGCTTCATATGCATATGTGAAGCTGCCTAGTGCCCGTGAACTACCGAGCATCCCCTTTATTTGTACGTCTTAAAAACTAGGTACTTTGACAGAGACCTCACCCCAGTTGGGGCCAGTTACTAAAGATGAGGGAAGAGGGAGAAGCACAAGCAACATTATTCTAAGGTCATAAGAGGGAGAAGCACAAGCAACATTATTCTAAGGTCATAAGAGGGAGAAGCCCAAGCAACATTATTCTAAGGTCATAAGAGGGAGAAGCCCAATCAACAGAGGCCTCACCCCAGTTGGGGCCAGTTACTAAAGATGAGGGAAGAGGGAGAA
>NW_022109678.1:0-1285 GCF_000313985.2 Echinops telfairi
GTTATCCCAATCCATACACACATCAATTGTGTAAAGCGCATTTGTACATCGTTTCTCAAAACATTTTCTCTCCATTTAAACCCCCGACATTAGGACTCTTTAATCTTATATGCAGCAAATTTCAAGTTTCAGTGAGCATTGTTACCTATTTGTGGGCCACTGGAGATCCCCTTGCAGAGGGGTCTCGGGGAGGAGACGGGCCAGTCAGGGTACGATGTAGCAACGATGAAAAATACAACTTTCCTCTGGTTCCTAAATGCTTCCTCTGCCCCCCACTATCATGATCCGAATTCTGCCTTGCAAGTCTGGCTAGACCAGAGGATGTACACTGGTACAGATAGGAACTGGAAACACAGGGAATTCAGGGCGGATGATCCCTTCAGGACCAGTGGTGTGAGTGGCGATACTGGGAGGGTAGAGGGAGGGTGGGTTGGAAAGAGGGAACCGATGACAAGGATCTACATGTGACCTCCTCCCTGGGGGATGGACAACAGAAAAGTGGGTGAAGGGAGACGTCGGTCAGGGCAAGATATGACAAAATAATAATTTATAAATTATCAAGGGCTCGTGAGGGAGGAGAGAGCAGGGAGGGAGGGGAAAAAATGAGCCCTGATGCCAGGGGCTTAAGTGGAGAGCAAATGTTTTGAAAATGACAAGGGCAATGAATGTAAAAATGTGCTTTACACAATTGATGTATGTATGGACTGTGATAATAGTTGTATGAGCCCCTAGTAAAACAATTTAAAAAAAAGAGTTGAACGAGCCCCCAATAAAACGATTTTAAAAAATAAAGAAGCAACAGAACAAACTTGTACTGATTGGGGTGAAAGCTTACAGAGCGTTGGCGTCTACTCAGCCATTCATAGACATCTTGCTCCCTGATGCTGACTGAAGTCCCCACCGTCGCTTCCTCTGATGGACCTGTTTCCCCGGCCCTCCTTTCCTCTCCCGGCCTGCCTGAGAGCTTCATCCGTCCCTGGGCACACGCCGCCCTTGGGTCTCGTCTGGCTGAAGAGCTCCCTGATGTCGATGCTCCCTGCACAGGTCTGCCTGTCAGCTGAGCCACTGGAAGGGCTTGCTTTAAAAAATATATTTTTAAATTTAATCATTTTATTGAGAGCTCTCCCAGATATTATAAAAATCCAGAATTAAATTCGATCAAGCATAACTGCACAGTTGCTGCCACCACCCTTTTCAAAACATTTTCTTTCGTCTTGAACTCTTTGATATCAGCCCCCTTTTGTCCCATCCCTGCCCCCACCCCCTCCTCCCCAGGGACCCTTAT
>NW_022109679.1:0-1285 GCF_000313985.2 Echinops telfairi
TGATCCAAAAACTGCCTTACATATCTGGCTAGACAGGAGTATGTACACTGGTACAGACAGGAACTGAAAACACGGGGAATCCAGAACCGATGAACCCTTCAGGACGAGTGGTGAGTGTGACGATACTGGGGGTTGGGGGCAGAAGGTGGGGTAGCAAGGGGGAACTGATTACCAGGATCTACATATAATCCCCTCCCTGGGGAATGGTCCACAGAAAAGTGGGTGAGGGGAGACATTGGTCAGTGTAAGACATGGAAAAATAATGATTTATAAATTTTCAGCGGGGAGGGGATGGGGTTGGGGAAGGGAAAAAATGAGGACCTGATACCAGGGGCTAAAGTCGAAAGTAAAAGTTTTGAGAATGTTTAGGGCAACAAATGTACACATGTGCTTGTCACAATGGATGGATTGTACTAGGAGTGTACAATCCCCCAATAAATGATTTTTAAATAATAATAATAAAAGTGCCAAAAATATCTTGCCTGTTGGTAATTTTGTAGTTTGGGTTGTTAATGTAAATGGAGTTGTTTTCTTAATTTCCTTTTCCTATTTATCATTGCTAGTCCACAGAAATACAACAAAATTTCTCTCATATTTTTATTCTGCAACATTACTAGATCCATTAGCTCTAATTGTTATATCTAAGAGTTCTGGTGGCACTGGGAGCCAGGTGTTGTATAGCCACAGAGTTGTGGTTCGTACCCAACATGTGCTCATGGGAGGAAAGTGCGCTGTGTGCTCCTGTGAAGAGTTGCAGTCTTGGGAAGCCTACAGAGGTCACTGCGAGCTGGAGCGGATTCCATGGCGATGGTGTGACATGGCCCGTCATTGTATTTGCAGTTTCTCTAGGGCACAGATACAGATCTGAGACTCTCTTTCCTCTGTATGAATTTCCCTCTCAGAACTGTTTGTACTGCACTATACCATTTGGCATGCTGTATTTTCATTTTGACCCACCATCAAATACTTTCTAATAACCCTTGTGATTTATTTGTTTCCCACGGATGGCTGGAAGGCACATGTGCACTAGCCACATGTTTGTGAATGCCCGATTCTCCTTTCGTTATTGACTTTTAGCTCCACTGTGTTATGGTTGGAGAGAGGGCATTCTGTGTGATTTCAATGCTTTATAAGAAATTTAGTTGTTTTTTTGGTGTGTGGTTACCCTGGTGGTTATACTGAATCTATTAAACACATAACAATCTTTTTTGGATGGATATTGGTTCCCATACAGCTCTTTCTCCCTCCCTTTATGTTGTTATCACAAATTGCATCTTTATACACC
>NW_022109680.1:0-1259 GCF_000313985.2 Echinops telfairi
TGTGCGTCTCTGTGTGTGTACAAATATATGTGTGTCTCTGAGTGTGTGTACAAATAAATGCATGTCTCTGTGTATAAATAAATGTGTGTCTGTGTGTGTGTACAAATATCTGGGTGTCTGGGTGTGTAAAATATGTGTATACAAATATATGTGTGTCTGGGTGTACAAATATATGTGTATGTGTGTGTATGTATGTATATATACATATATATATATCATTCTATTTCACATGTAAATACCTAGCACAACAAAAGGAGCCCTGGTGGCATAGTGGTTACACATTGGACTTCAAACTGCATGGTCAGCAGTTCAAAACCCCCAATTGTTCCATAGTAGAAAGACAGGGCTTTGCACTGCTCTAAAGAGTTACAGTCTCAGAAACTCACAGGGACAGTTCTCCCTTCTTATAGGGCCACTGTAAGTCAGCATCGACTCACTGTCAGGGAATTATGATTTACTGAAGAACCATGACTAGCATCTGTATTGTGATTAGTCACTGTTTACAAAGTGCTATCAAAATGCATTATCTCAGCATCCCGGAGCACTGGCTGTGAATCAGAAAGACTTGTCGATGTTGACGAAAACTCATTACCTAGACCGCAGCCCTGGAGAGTCTGATTCTTAGGTCAGAGGATGATTTTTAAGTGCAATTGGGATGAAGAATCACTGTTTTACATAATTTGTTTTTCTGCATTGTCCCTGAGAAACAGGCTTTATTAATCCTCCATGAGCTTCCACACCTTTGTGTTTGCAACGGTTCTCCTGGGCCCTCTTCGGGAAAGTCTCCCTAACCACGCCTCAGGATGGCACTGTCACCACTGAGGTAGTTTCACATCACCAACAATTGCTTTGGACGGAATTCTCTTCTGTTATCACTTTGTGCTGAAGATTTTTTAAATTAATGTTTATTTGGATCTCTCTCTGTCTTGACTATGAGCTCCTTCAGGACATGGGAAATTCACTATTTATCATTTTATTTTGAGAACTCATTACATGACTTAAGCATGATTAGATTAAAATTAATTATGGCAATATTTGAATATATACCATAATTATTATCTTCTTGGCACTCTTTCTGGAACTGAATTGACAATGTCTGAGATAGTTTATTGTGCCAGCCTGGCTGATAAACACAGGTGGGATTGACTGAAGGGCGGAGAGATAAATGGCTTGGTGAGCCTTGCCTTTCTTGTCTCTCGCTCTGTGATCATCGGACCAGTGTGCAGCTGCCTTGCTTGTTCTGTGCCTCAATTTAAAGG
>NW_022109681.1:0-1284 GCF_000313985.2 Echinops telfairi
GAAAATTGAGAAAACATCTCAGCCCAGTCCAGATCGTCCATAAGTCTGATATTAGCCCATATATCCAATACCAATCTATAAAGTTCTCTTCAGACTCAAGCAACACATGCAATGACGTTGAATGCAGGATGATCACAGGCCGGTGGGTTGGAAGTCTTGTGGATCCAGTGGCATTGTGAGCATCTCAGTGCTGGCAGGGGTCTCCACGACTCCTCCAGCTTCCAGGGCTCTAGCTGAGTCAGCATAATTCCATCAGGCTCATCATCTGTAATGTCTCGCAGGGAGTGAGCCTGTGTCCCGCCTCCCGTGAGCTGTTTATCTCCTTAGCGCCTCCAAATGAGGTCATCAAGCTGTGGCTTGATTGACAGGCTAAACTCCATCCCTTCGATCTTAATCCTTTCAAATTGACAACAGTTTATGTAACTACCACAGTTTTGTTTGTCATTTTGCCATACTGTAGTGGCTTCTGTATTGCTCTGATGCTGGAAGTTTTGGCATAGGTATTTCAAATATACCAGGGTCATCCAAATTGAACACATTTCAGACTAACAACAGACTACAAAGAAGGAATAGGCTGTCCACTTATCAGGAATAAGCCACTGAAAATTTTACTCCTTGAGAATTCAGAACCAGTGCCATGTGACTTTATGAGCTGACCCTTCTGCCTAGATGACCCCCCTCACAAGCTTGTGTTTTGATTGAACCTTGGTTTTTGAAGACACCCAAGGAGACAAGTATATTACTGAAGAAACATGTCTACAGTCACTCACAGATTACAGAGACATGTTTAAGCATGTTTTGTTTGGAATAAACCTGTGTACGCATAACTGGTACCATTGTAGCAACACTTACTCTGGTTTTTCCTCGAAGAGAATCAGATGTTCAATAATGTTTTGGTTCTTGTAATGAATTGAAAATAAATTGTAGTAGTGCTTAAGGGATGTTGCTTAATCCAAGTCACTACGAAAAAAATGTCATGACTTCATAAACAGACCTGTTAGTGTATTTATTGTTTTGTTTCATTTTGCGTTTTAGGTGCCTTCTGACTCATAAGGACCCCAAATGGACAACAGAACAAAGCCCTGCTCAGCCCTGTGCCATCTTCACAATTGTTCTCATATTTAAGCCCATTGACGTGTCATTGGATCTTGTAAAACATTTTCCTCTTTTTTACCGCGCCGCTGCTTTACCAACATGATATCCTTCTCCAGGGACTGGTCTTTCAACAACATGTACAAAGTACATCAGATAAAATCTTGCCATCATTGCCACCCAGGAGCACTC
>NW_022109682.1:0-1285 GCF_000313985.2 Echinops telfairi
GGAGAATTCCCCAGAGGATGATCACAATTCTGATAAGAAAGAAGTGATGTTAAGGACTACACAACAGCAAAGACTGAGGTCCTTATAAGGACGCAGGGTGTCAACAGTAGGCAGCAAGTCACTCCTCAGAACAATCAACTGTTTGAGATCAACCGCGCGCCCAAGGGCGAGCTTCAGAAGGTTTGGACAGAAGACAGACTGGAAACAGGAAACAGAGCGGGAGTGGGATGAGTGATGTTTGCTAATGTTCCATTGTGGGGGCTTTTAAAAAATGTCTGCATACATTAATGAATTGACTAGTTAGTTAAAGAGTTAAAAAAAAGAGAGACTGCAAGATAAAGGGTAGGTAGGTTGGAGCCAATCTACAGAGGGCCCTGGCAAATGGCAGGGTAGAAAGTCAAGACTTCCTAAAGGCTAGAGGCAGCCCCAGAGGTGTTTTGCGAGCATTGGGGTGGTGCCTGGGAGAGAATCTTAGACAGGACCGAGGAAGGGCTGCTCATCTGTTTGTCTGTTTCAACAGGTGCTGGCTGTGCTGTACAATGGCGTGGAAGCCACGGAAGCTTTGAGGGAAACCGTGAAGCTGCAGTGCGGGCGGTGGAGACCATCGATCGCCCCCATGAGATCGGATGCAGAGTCTTAAGCAGTGCCGATGGCCCCTGCGGGAGCCCGCAGCAGAGGCCAGACCGCAGCGCAGGAAGGGAGCTAATGGAACCAGCTTCACGGGAAGGAACGGCATCCAAAGGGCCTCACTTGCCACTGGCCTCACTCTGTCTTCTTAGCTCCTTCAGCAGGAAACAGAGTAGCTGTTGGGGGTCTTCCTTGGAAAGAAATTGGGGGTGGAATTTTACCTACCCAGCATCTATTTCCACTTCCTGGAAACACCTCTAATTTTCTTTCCTTTTTTTAAAGTTAATTTATTTTTAAATCATTTTATTGGGGGCTTGTACAACTCTTAGCACAATCCATCCATCCATCCATCCATGGTGTCCGACACATTTGTACATTTGTTGCCATCATCATTCTCAAAAGATTTGCTTTCTACTTGAGCCCTTGATATCAGCTTCTCATTTCCCCCTCCCTCCCTCACAAACCCTTGATAATTTATAAATTATTATTATCATTTCATGTCTTACACTGACCAGTGTCTCCCTTCACCGTCTTTTCTGTTGCCCATTCCCCTGGGAGGGGCTCATTGAAGGGGCTGACTCATTACCGCCCAGCTTGCTGTGGTCCCCACTTCTCTGCGCCATTTGGTCAAGTCACCTGTGGTAAACCTCGAGACACA
>NW_022109683.1:0-1284 GCF_000313985.2 Echinops telfairi
ATGTCCCTCTCCCTGAGCTGTAGCTTCAGTGCTGTCCTCTGAAGTGAATTCTTCCCGGGAGAGGAGTGGCTGCCCACATAGTTGGGATTGGGGTCAGCCCACATTGTCAGTTTTTACTGCACATTTGCAACACATGCTTCAGCGAACCTGTGAGAGCAGGAACCTTTAGGGGCTGCCTTATATTGTCTGCCTTTGAGAGGATGCCATCTTGGGACTTTTCTATGGTTTCATTGGAAAAGGTTTGTGCTTTCCTTTTTGACAGTTTTTACTGTATTTAGTATTAAAAGAAAAGTGGTTTTAGAGGCGCATTTTAACATTGAAAATAGCATTGAGCAAGAGATGAGATGTACAATAAATGATAGTGAAGAACTAGCAGGCCTGAGTGAAATTGTACTCATTACATTCACAACGCTGTGGTTCTATAGCCACTATTAGCTGGACCTTTCCACCAGCCCAAAGAGAAACTCTGTGTCCTTTAGATAATAACTCTCCATGCGTTCCACACCTTAACCCCTGGTAACGCTAATCCACTCTTACCCCCTGTAAATTTACCTGTGTCACATATTCTATATAAGTGGAATCACATAATATGTGGCATTTCATATCAGAAAAAAATCACTTAACATAATATATCCAAGTGTTTCCATGTCATTGCCTAGTTGACAACTCAATCCTTCTTTTTTTTTTTTTTACATTTATTAGGGGCTCATACAACTGTTATCCCAATCCATACACACATCAATTGTGTAAAGCGCATTTGTACATCGTTTCTCAAAACATTTTCTCTCCTTTTAAACCCCCGACATTAGGTCCTCATTACCAAGCCTGGTCTTATGACCTCACAAAGATTCCTCAAGTTTCCTGCTTAACTGAGCCAGAGTTAAAATTTAAATTAGCACTATTGTTTACAAACAAAAACTCTGAGTGATGAATATACCAAGTAATCTCCTTAGGCCTATTACTGTGAAGAGTGACCGACATTAAGAGGGGGCACCCCCCAAAACTGGAATATTTTTTCAGAGCCATGTATTTAATTCCCTGCCCCACCCCCCCAACATTATCACCTTCAAAATATTCTCCATTACATTGAATACATTTGTCAAATCTGTGATTCCATTCTTGGAAACATTTTTCAAACTCATCTCTTTGGATGGCTGACAGCACCTCCCTTGTTTTTTCCTTCAGCTCTTCCAAGTCATCAAATCTCTGTCCTTTTATGCCCCTCTTCATTTGTGGAAACAAAAAGAAGTCACGTGGAGTGAGATCAGGTTAGTAAGGTGTGTG
>NW_022109684.1:0-1284 GCF_000313985.2 Echinops telfairi
TATTTCCCAGTCCCTTGGCTTGGGGCTCAACGTTTGTCTTGTTTTAGCTTAGCAACAAAGGGTGGGGAGGATGTGATGGCGTGGTCGCTCAGAGCATTGAGCCTAATCTGGTTTAGCTGGTCTGCCCGTGCGCGAGCAGTGGCTATTGGTTGAAATGACAGTCTACGGTGGTGGTCAGACAGCAGTGGTGGTGTAGTGGTTACTCTTTGGGCTGATAACCTCAAGGCCAGCAGTTTGAAACCACCAGCCACTCTGGGGGTGGGGTGTGGGTTGGAGACGAGGCTTTCTACTCCTGTAAAGGGTTACAGTCTTGGAAACTCACAGGGGCAGTTCTACCCTGTTCTGTAGGGGTGCTGTGAGTCGGAACCAACTGGAGGACAGTGAGTTTGAGTTTTTGAGGAAGTCCAGGGAGTCCCCGGGCTACGAACAACTTGGACTTCCCTTGACTTTTATTTCTTAAAAGGTTTTTTATTATCAGTTGAGCGAAGGTCTCTCGAGCAGAGCACCGTTTTACATTCAACAATTTATACAGCTCATCCATTGTGATCCGTATCCCACTTCCTCCCTGTGTTTTCCGGGCCCATTCTTCCTCTTTTGCTAACCCTGTGGACTTCGTCCTTGAGCCAATGCTACCTCTTTGATCTTAAGCAGTTGATGATTCTAACACGGGGGTGCGTTCAGTTCCAGGTGGTGATTGGAGGTCCCACTTGTCTCGATCCCACAAGGAACCCTTGTGTCTTTGTGGTTTTGAGTTCTGGCCCACGATTCTCTCCCACTCTGTCTAGAACCCTCTCATGTGATCCTTTCAGAGCAGTTATCTGGGGTGGCAGGGGATAGCCGGGCACCATCTAGTTCTTCCGGTCTCAGGGTGGTGGAGACGAATGTTCATATTCGTGTGGTCCATCAGCCCGTTGGACTCATTGGCATATCTTTTGGTTTCCTTTACTCTTCTTTTTCTCAGGGTGAGGAGAGACCCGTAGTTGCCCCTTAGACAGCTGCTCACAGGCTTTTAAGACCCCAGTAGGACTGCCCTTTCATGGTATGTACATTCGGCCCCTTCCACTCTTTATTGCAGTTATCCTCACTTGCTTTTGAAGCTTTTCGATCGTTGAAAATTCTTTGAGTCTTTTCTTACTTGAACCCATTACCATCCAGTTGATGATGATGAATAGCATCCCAATGGATGGAGTAGAACTGCCCGGCAGGATTCCCAAGGCTGTCAATCTTTATAGAAGTGGACTGCCTCCTCCTTCTCATGTAGATCGACTGGTGGGTTTGAACCCC
>NW_022109685.1:0-1164 GCF_000313985.2 Echinops telfairi
TTTCCATTCTGACCTGAAGTCTATTACCTAGTTTTCAGTGAGACTCAGAATGAAGAGTAATTTCCTCAGCCTGACCCGAAGTACCTTGGCCGGCCTGCAGTGAAATGCCTGGGAGAGCCTAGCTTTCCCAGCAGTCCGTGAAGTTCATATCCTGGCTTCTGTGTTGACAGAAAGCGAAGGCCCATTTCCCCCTCCTGCCAGTCAGTCTTTTGCCTGGCCTATGGGTAGAAAACCGGCAGAGCCACACTTTTCCAGGAAACCACCTAGTTGTTTGCCACGCAGGCGGGGAGATGCCAAGGAAAGCCGCTATTGCTCACAAGTCCCAAAATCCCATGCAGGGCTACATGTGAGACAACGAGGGAAGCCTCCCTCCCCAGCTTCCAGGAAGTCTCTTTCCTGGCTTTCAGACTCACCGCGCCTTGTATCTCTCCGCCCTTCAATTAACCCTACCTGTGTTTGCCGGCCAATTAGGGATGATAATGTAACAAGCTCAATGAGTTAACCTTGCTGTGAAGCACAAGAAGTTAAAGAAAGCTCCATTCTTTATTGTAATTAGGACCCACTGGTCCACTGGGATTAAAGGCAGCAAATATCCTAATGATTATGGGACATTTTAAGACTTGTTTACCACGGAAATATTCTGTCCTGGGAGGACTCTTGAAATGAGAAACAAAACCACAGGTGAGGCAAATAAGACGGGCAGCCCAGGAAATCCAGCCTTCCCGGAAGTTCTGTGTCTATCTTGCTGGGAGACGCTGGGAAACCGTCGTTTGCCCGCTTGACCAGGTATATCTTCCATGCCCTGATTGGTGATGCCAAAGTTTTCTCGCTTCCACAACCTGCTGGGAAGTCCATTGGCCGGACTTTGGGAGACACAAAGCAAAAGCTAGCTTTCCATTCTGACCTGAAGTCTTTTACCAAGTTTTCAGTGAGACTCAGAGTGAAGCGTAATTGCCTCAGCCTTAACGGTAGTCCCTTGGCCACCCTGCAGAGAAACTCCTGGCAGGGCCCAGCTTCCCCAGCAGTCCATGAAGTTCATATCCGGGCTTCTGTGTTGACGGAAAGTGAAGGCCCATTTCCCCAGCCTGCCAGTCAGTCTTTTGCCTGGTCTACCGGTAGGCAAAGGGTAGACCTCACATTTCAAGCAAACCACGTAGTTGCTTG
>NW_022109686.1:0-1284 GCF_000313985.2 Echinops telfairi
AATTAATAAATACAATATCTCACTTGGATTTAAGTTCCCAGTTGTAATTGTTACAGCAAATTTCTTCCTTTCTAATGTTTAAGCATAGCATCAATATTGGAAAAAAACTGATTGTAGCCTGGAGTCAAACATGGGTTTAGTATTTTCTTTTCTATTCTTTGTACTTTTCTGATAGGTCCCCAGGAGTGTGTTCCTTAACTGGATAATCCATGCAGTGTCTCTTGCTCCCCTAAAGGAGATACTCTGTCATATCAAACCTGTATTTAGTGCATGCAAAGTGGTAGGCACTACTTTAAGACTTGCACATTTATGAACGCCTTTGTCCCTGTGCTATAGAGGAAAATGTGAAGCACAGAGAAATTGAATAATTTCTCCCCAATCACTCAGTTTCCAAGTAACACAGTCCGGATTTGAATCCATGCTCACATTGCTTCCAATAATATTTTTGGGACACCAAAGGAGTGTTTCTCTAAAAATCAGAATTGCATAAGAAGAAAAATCATTTCCATTTCCACAAAAATTGAGAATTTTTCATATATTTGCATCATATGGAGAATTACTTTATATCTTGATTTTTCCATTGAGAAAAATAAATGCTTGATCTATTCACAGAAATACCTCACCAAGCCCCAGTATATACCTTTTTCCATTAATAAAACCCTCTGATAACTCTTCTCGATAATAAATACAAAAATATAGTATCAACATGAATAAGGAAAAGGAAATTAGAAAACACATTTAAATATTAAGCAAATATACCAACAGTCTTCAAAACGTTCATTTAAAATTCCTTTTCCCTTAATTCTATTTTTTCATGAACATTTTGAAGCCCATTTCTAGCTGTTCATGGACTCCTAGGTGATCTTTATTTTAAAATGCATGGCTCTCCTGTAAATATTATAAAATTAGGATTTACATCACTAGTACAAATCAGACATTATCACAGCTATGTAAAATAGTATGCAAGCTATAGTCAATTAATGTGATCCTTCTAGCCATGATTTCTCATGTGATGTGCTGTGGTTCTGGATTCTCTGTCTAGGACCATGATCTCATTTTGGAATGACCATGATCTCAGTTGCGGGATTAAGACGGAGTTTAAGCCCTGACCTCAGTAGAGTGTGAACCATATCATAGTCTTTGTTTCCTTGGAGCCTCTTGAAGATGACTTTAGTAGACTGTGGGAATGAAGACCCCATCCTTAGTTTTCCTCGGGAGATATGGTCAGTTAAAAGACAAACCACACCTCCATCAAAGTTATGTCTGAGCTTGTAAGAGCTGTCT
>NW_022109687.1:0-1233 GCF_000313985.2 Echinops telfairi
GGTATTGGCACCTTGACCCTGGAGAGTACTGAACTGTGGCTCTACACTCACTGCATCTCTCAGTCCACACTTCGGGGAGAGTGGTTTGAAACCCGGTATGAGGCTGCAGACCAATGAGCCTGGGTCCCTTACAGATGGTCCCTCCTTACTATCTGAGGGGAATTATGTCCAGGAGAAAAAGTACCTCTGTCTCCTTAGGGAAAACTTTGAAGACTCTAATGGTCGCTTCGCAATAGACCTCTCAGGTGTGCCCTAGTGCCCAGGTCTGCCCTGTGCTTGCTACTGCCTGAGGAGAGGAAACAAATATCAGGGAACGTCAGCTTTACTCAGAGTTATCAGACAAATCTGTGCATATTAAAGCCAAAGGTGAGTGTGTCAGTCTCTGAATACTCATGGTAAACCTGGCCCTTGTTACCGTCTCTCTGACAGTGCAGCTCTGTTCGTAAGAGAAGTTAAAAATCCAGCAGAGAATACTTCAGTTTCATCACTTTTATAATGTTCCCGAACCTTTCTCTGCTCTATCCGGATCTAAACTCCAGAAAACAAACAGTGTGTTAACTATTTTGCTCTCTCTCCTAAGAGGCCTTGGAGTTCAAGGTCTCAGGGGACTCCCAGAACCATTGACGTAACATAGTCCACAAGGACACTGTTCTACATCCGGATTTTTAGAGTAGTTACTGATGTGTCTAAACCATGTGAGGTGTAGCAATTCATATCTACATTTCCAGAGTGATGATAATTGAAGATACAAGGAAACAAGTAGTCCAATACTGTAAGGAAACATAGATATGAGTCTCCAGACCTCCAAAACCAGAAGAAACTCTAAGACCAGAAGATGGTGCCCTCCTATCACTACCAACTTCTTTGCAAAAGGATAGCATTAGAAGGTCTTGTGTAGAGTTGGGGGAAACTGAAACAATACACATAAAAAAGAAAATTTAAAAAATAGGTTTATTGGTTGGGTAGGCATATGGAAGCCTGGAGACTATAACCTTGAGCCTCATTTCAGTGCGACTGAATTTACCCTTGGAAAAACTTCCAGCCAAACAATAGACAAACCTATAAGGGGGTTATAGTCCTGGGGAGATACAAATACCTTAGAAAAATGAAACTTCAACATTTCATCAGGGAAAAATTCAGAATGTATGGAAAGAAAAAGTAATTATAACATGATTCTCTTTGTGTGTATTGCAGTGAAATGAAAAAAACAAGTGTACGTTGCTGAATGAAAAC
>NW_022109688.1:0-1278 GCF_000313985.2 Echinops telfairi
TTAATTGTCAAGGTCATGGCAGAGTTACGGTCTTAGTAGGAGGATACTGGAAATGGGAAGGTGACAGAAAAACGGGGTGAAGACAAGTCTCACTTCCTGAAATGTTCCCCGTTCAGGGCCCATTGGCTTGCAGATTTTCAAGTGATTCTGAAATGAGAGAGAGTGCCCAGTGCACCCAAAGCAGCTGTGTGGCCTGTGGCCGTGGCCGAACCTTCTGGAATAGAAATGGGCACAGTGCCTTTGTCACCTCCCAGGGATCTCTGGGGTTGAAGAGCTATTGACCACTTATTCTGAAGAGCAGTTGAAATAGAGCACAAGACTTGACCAGGCAGGCAAGATGGTGATGGTGTCACTGCTCATGTGATGAAGGAGGCAGGAGGTTGGGGAAAATGTGGTGGGGGAGGATTCTTCCTGCAACTCTCCAAACATCTTCCATAAAGGGGGGGGGGGATATATATATATATATTCTATAGATAATTGCATATATCTTGATATGGTATTCCACGTTCTGGTGACACTGTTGATTAGGCATTAGGCTACCCGACAGGTTGTCCTTCAAACCCACCAGCTGCTCCATGGGACAAATAGGAGGCTGTCTGCTCCTGAGCTGTAAATATTCACAGTCTCAGAAATCCTCTAGAGGGTCACCATGGGTCAGAATCAACTCGATGGCCATGCGTTTGGGTTTTTCATAGATGGGATGTATAGTGTGTGTCTCTATATATTTATATATAGAAAGAGTAACAGAGAGACTCTGATGGAAAATTCTGGAAAAATCCAGGATTCTCTATAAGTCATTTCCTATTTAAGGTTTCCAATATATCTGGATCCTGATATAGTTATGGCCCTTTCATGCAGCTTTCTTAATATTTTTCCTGTATGCTTTTTTCCATGTGTATGTACATGCATATGCAAAGGAGGGCTAGTGGACCCTAAGCATTTGCTGCTAGCCAAAAGGCCAGTGGTTTGGTCCCAACTGCCGCGTGCGGGCAAAAGACAAGGCAGTCTTCTGTAAAGATTTTCAGCCTAGGAAAAACATGATGGGGCAATTCTACTCTGTCCCATGAGTTGGAATTGAATTAATGGCAGTGAGGTTATTGTGTGATTCTGCATGTGTGCCTGTGTCTCTGTGTTACACTGAGCTTTCAGAAATCCTCCATAGAAATGTTGCCTGTGTCTAGTAGGCCACTGGAGATCCCCTTGCAGAGGGGTCTCGGGGAGGAGATGAGCCAGTCAGGGTGCGATGTAACAATGATGAGAAATACAACTTTCCTTTAG
>NW_022109689.1:0-1281 GCF_000313985.2 Echinops telfairi
GCAAATCGTGTACTGACGGTGCAAAAACAAAGCTCCCTGCAACACTGTGTTTTCACAATGACTCCTGAGCTGCCAGGAGAGAAACCAACGTGGGACAGACTTGAAACATATTTCATTTGTTTCTCTTTTATAATAGAATATCAGCTCAGGAAGAACAAAGTGCAATGCTGTTCCCTCCACTGTAACACTGTCTAACTTTCTCCATTGCTAGCATTTTGAAGGGGACATAATCTAGTTAGAAAGCTTAACTGTTGGGTTGTTAACCACAAGGTTAATAGTTTGAACTCACCAGCCGCTCCAAGGGAGAAAGATGAGGCTGCATGCTCCCTTAAAGACTTACAGGCTGGGAAAGCCTTGGGCTTTGAGGGTTACCATGAGTCAGGATCAACTCAAGTGCAGAGGGATTTTGGTGATGCCATTTAAAAAACAAACATTGCACCTTTCAATGCTGATGTGCAATTTTTATATAGCCATACCAAATTTCAAAGCACAGAAGGGCAGATCAGAAAGTACCTCTATAATTACAGAAACATAAATACATATACCATTATAAATTATACATCCCTCAATCATAGAAATGAAAACAGTGAGGTTTAGTGAGAGAGAAGCTTGTTGAAAGTCACATAAATCAGGGGCAATGGGCGGGGGGCTGGTGGGGGGCGTGAAGGCCCAGAACTCTGGGTTGTCCATCCAGCCTCCTATCTCATGAGCTACGACGAGATGGTTGGGGGTTGGGGGGAAAACGAATAAGACACTCCACAAAAGGGACACGGGGGTTACACTTGGCAAAGGGCACGTCGTTGCCTTTGCTGCAAAGGGTTTCAAGGCCCAGCTTGAAAACATGGTTCTGTCCCACAGCAGCCAAGTCATTTTGAGTCACTCCCTTAACTTCCCTGAGCCTAGCTCGGTCCCTTGGGTCTGGAGAATGGGAAACCAGTCCTTGCCCTGCCAATCTCCCAAGGCTCAAGAGAAGCACATAGGATAAAACATGTGTAAGCATATGCAAATTGAGGCAGTGTTATTACAATTAACTGCAGGACAAGCGGAAAACACAAGAAAAGAGAGATGTGATATTAAACTGTGTCACATATACAAACTTGCCAAGAGTTGGCCCTGATTTCAAGTTCTAGAAAACTTTAAAGCTTGCACATATATACATACGCACACACATATAAATAGGCATAAACTATTCATGGACATAAATATATATAAACTCAATATTATACACACATGCATGCACAGATGAGTCTACACACACCTGTGTATGCTACACACATTTTC
>NW_022109690.1:0-1229 GCF_000313985.2 Echinops telfairi
GCACCCTGACTGGCTCTTCTCCTCTGTAAGGGGATGTCCAGTTGCCTACAGATGGGTCTTCGGTTCCCAATCTGCACTCCCACTCATTCACAATGATTTGATTTTTTGTTCTTTGATACCTGATTCCTGATCCCTGCGACACCCCGTGATCACACAGGCTGGTGTGCTTCTTCTATGTGGGCTTTGTTGATTCTGAGCTAGATGGCCACTTGTTTACCTTCAAGGCTTTAAGACCCCAGACGCTATATCTTTTGATAGCCAGGCACCATCATCTTTCTTCACCACTTTTGCTTATGCATCCATTTGTCTTCAGAGATCGTATCAGGGAGGTGAGCACACAATGGTATGATTTTCTGCTCTTTGATGTCTGATACCTGTCATAGAGTTCTTTAAATGTGGGTACTAGACCCATGTCTGATGTGTTCTTGGTAAAAAAAAAATTACCAAATCTATGGGCTCTTGTTTTACTATTTTGATGAACTCTTTTCATGGGCATCAGTGACATAATTTCAGCATGTCCCAGTATTTTGTCTTCTGCTGTGTGTGTGCTTACTTTATTGTACTTGGTAGTCTATGTATGCCCAACTGCAATAGGGAAAGGTACACACACAGGTGAACCTGAAATTGACAAGTGGGATCTACTAAGGATAAAACACCTGTGTGCATTGAAAGATTTCACCAGGAGGGTAACAAGGCAACCCACAGACTGGAAGTGGATTTTTAGCAATGACACAACAGACAACGGGTTTATTACTAAAATCTACAGTACTCTCATGGCCTGAAAAAATAGGAAAACAGTTAACCCCCTGAGGAAGTGGGCAAAAGAACTGAAAATAAACTTCACTAGGGAGAAGACCCATATGGCCAATAAACATATGAGAAAATGCTCCCGATCATTAGCTAGCAGAGAGATGCAAATTAAAACAACCATGAGATACCATCTAACACCCTTGAGATTAGCCCAGATCAGAAGATCAGAGAGCAACAAATGTTAGAGGGGATGTGGCGAGACAGGAACTCTCCTCCACTGCTGGTGGTCATGTAGATATGTACAGCCTCCGTGGAAAACGAGATGGTGATATCTAAAACAAATCAAAATTGATCTACCTTATGACCCAGATATTCCTCTACTGGGCATATACCCAGAGCAGGTAAGAAATAGACCACAGCCAGTTGCCTGTGTTCCAGTGTTTATTGTGGCACAATTCATAATCACAAAGAGCTGGAAA
>NW_022109691.1:0-1223 GCF_000313985.2 Echinops telfairi
CTGCCTCAATGTCTCACCGCCTCACTCACGCACTGCCTCATTCTTTCAGTGCCTCAGTCAGTGATTCACTCTCACTCTCACTACCTCACACACTCAGTGCCTAGTCAGTGATTCACTCTCACTCACTCAATTCCTGACTCTCTCACTGCCTCACTCATACACACGCACTCACTGCCTCACTCTCTGTCTCATTCACTTACTCTCACTGTGTCACTCTCTCACTATCTCCTTCACTGCCTCACTCTGTCATTCACTCCCTGCCTCACTCTCTGTCTCATTCTTACTCACTGAATCTCACTGCGTCACTCACTCACTCACACTCACTCTCTCACTCACTGCCTCACTCACTCACTGTCTCACTCTCATTCATTCACTGTCTCATTCACTCCCTGCCTCACTCTCACTGCCTCATTCACTGACTCTCACTGTCTTATTCACTCCCTGCCTCACTCTCTGTCTCATTCACTCACTGTGTCACTCACTCACTCACTTCCTGACTCTCACTCACTCACTGCCTCTCTCACTCACTCACTCACTCACTGTCTCATTCACTCCCTGCCTCTCTCACCATCTCATTCACTGACTCACTGTTTCACTCACTCACTCACTCTCACTTACTGTCTCACTCTCTTATTGCCTCACTTTCTCACTCACCGTCTCATTCACTGCCTCACTCACTTGCTCTCACTCTCACTGTCTCATGGTCTCATTTACTCCCTGGCTCACTCACACACTGCCTGACTCTCACTCAGTCACTGCCTCACTCACTCAGTGCCTCAGTCAGTGATTCACTCTCACTGTCTCATTCACTGACTCTCACTGGGTCACTCACTCACTGTCTCACTCCCTCTCTCATTCTCTGTCTCACTCTTTCACTGTCTCACTCACTGACTCTCACTGTCTCATTCACCCCGTGACTCACTCTGACTATCTCATTCAATCAGTGTCACTCTCTCACTGTCTCATTCAATCAGTGGCACTCTCTCACTGCCTTACACTCTCAGTGCCTCAATCAGTGATTCACGCTCACTCACTGTATTAGTCTGGGTACTTTGGAGAAACAAATCCACAGCAACTCATGTATAAGAGAGAGTTTTATGAATAGAAAATGTGCATCATGAAAACATCCCAAGCCCACAAGTCCAATATTAACCCAACACCAGTCCACAAAGTCCTCCACCTCACAAAACAGAGGCAATGATGCCGACTGCAGGAGGAAAGCT
>NW_022109692.1:0-1226 GCF_000313985.2 Echinops telfairi
TCCTCGTCCCACTATCATGTTCTGCCTTTATTTGGGTTTTCGGAATTCCTCTTGGTTACATTGCCTTTGATCCAGCCCTGCCAGACCTCCCACACCCTCCTTGACATTGATTTTGGATCACTTGTTGTTCCCTTCTCCCTGGGCTTGTTAACACCATTTCCTTTCCCCCCACCTCCCCCTCTCCATGTCCACCTGGAACTGTCAGTTCCCTTGTTTTCTCCTCCAGATTGTTCAACCAGCCTATGTTATTTAGACATACCTGCAGAGATAATAACAGGCACAAAAACAAGACAGAGCAAAACCAAGCAACAAAATAAAACAAAACAACAACAAGCCAACAACACAAAAAAACAAAGAGAACACAACGACAAGTAAAAAAAGCTTGTAGTTAGTTTATGGACTGTTTGTTGGCCTTTAGGAGTGTTTTGTGGTCACTGATGGTGCCTGGCTATCAAAAGATATAGCGTCTGGAGTCTTAAAGGCTTGAAGGTAAACAAGTAGCCATCTAGTTCAGAAGCAACAAAGTTCACATGGAAGAAGCACACCATCCTACGTGCTCGTGAGGTGCCAAAGGGATGAGGTATCAGGCATCAAAGAACAAAAAATGATATCATTGTGTGCTCACCTTGCTGATATGATTGCTGAAAATAAATGCGTGCATAAGCAAATGTGGTGAAGAAAGCTGATGGTGCCCGTCTATCAAAAGATATAGTATCTGGGGTCTTAAAGGCTTGAATGTAAATAAGCAGCCATCTAGTTCAGAAGCAACAAAGCCCACATGGAAGAAGCACACCAGCCTGTGGGATCATGAGGTGTTGAAAGGATCAGGGATCAGGCATCATGAGAACAAAAAATCATATCATTGTGAATGAGGGGAAATGTGGAGTGGAGACCCAAAGCCTATCTGTAGGCAATTGGATATCCCCTTACGGAAGGGTCTCCAGGAGGAGACGAGCCAGTCAGGGTGCAGTGTGGCAATGATGAAACATACAACTTTCCTCTAGTTCCTAAATTCTTCCCCCGACCCCCGACTATTATGATACCAAATCTGCCTTACAAATCTGGCTAGACCAGAGGATGTACACTGGTACAGATAGAAAGTGGAAACACAGGGAATCCAGGACGGATGATCCCTTCAGGACCAGTGGTGAGAGTGGCAATACTGGGATGGTGGAGGGAGGGTGGAGTGGAAAGGGGGACCTACATATAACCTCCTCCCTGGGGGA
>NW_022109693.1:0-1179 GCF_000313985.2 Echinops telfairi
GTGGCAGGATACAAGATCAACAAACAGAAGCATATCGAACTGCTATACATATCAGACAAGATCACAGAGACCCACTTAAAAAGGTAGTATCCTTTACAATAGCCAAGCACAAATTGAAATATCTAGGGGTATTCCTGACTGAAAAAATTAAATGATTTGTACAAGGAAAACTATAGAACACGGCTGACCTCAACACTTGGAAGAATATCCCATGCTCATGGATTGGAAGACTCAATATAGTAAAGATGTCAGTGCTGCCCAAGGCACTATATAAGTTTAATGCTATCCCGATAGTAATACCATCATCCTTCTTTAGACCATACATTTTAGATTTGTCCCTCTATTGATAAAAATTTCAGGAGGAGTTCAATATAATGTTCAGATAACATTTTCAAAAGCATTTATATGTACAAGCTTAATAGAAAGTACAAGAAGAAAATTTCCTGGCTGCAGTAACAGAAATATATGATCTTTCCTATATTTCCACTCTTGTCAGATATATTAGATAATAATATAATGTTATTATCATCCTCCACTATCCATTGAGTAAAGTATGTTTCAGGGAAGTGAAAAAAAAGTTCAAATATACTTAATTATATATATAACAGAAGACTCGATCACCCAAATGCATCTTTCCTATGAGTGCACCACCTTTTAGCTATGAACATCCCCAAGTGAACTGGGGACTATTGTCTAAATTCTGCACTTCCAGTACAAAAATGAAATTACAGAGTACCTCGGATTAGTCTAGAGAATTAAAGATTGGTCTCATTATTTGACAATGTCCCTCTTAATAAAGATTCACCTAGAAAACTGAAGAAATTTATGAGTACATTTGAAAATGTAATTATCTTCATATGTGCACAAATGTAAATATATATATCTATATTTACAAGTAGAAAATACAGATAAGAAAAATGAAGAAAGATATACAGGATTAAATAAAGATCCCTGTTTCTTAATAGAAACAGGAATTACATTTTTAGGTTGCTATTTGCATATACAGGAGAATATGATATTTAAATAAAATATGTTGATACTTTTTTTTTTTTAAGTATGAAGATAATAGGAATTTTATTGTTTGGCTTATTAAGAATGAGAGAGATTTTGGTTGGTAATTCTACTTCTAAACATTTCTTATTTTTAACTGATTTTGTCATTTTTAAGTAACCGATTTCT
>NW_022109694.1:0-1284 GCF_000313985.2 Echinops telfairi
TATTCCTTTTTATATATGTAAACAAAATTGACTTGAGCTACAATCTAATTCTATAGATCATATCCTGCCATGTGTTGCTGGGATGTCCAGGCAAATAAACCAAGGAGACTCATAGAAGTACACAAAGCACTTTCTATCAAGAAGCAAGATTACAGCAAGAAGGAGCCTGAGCCCAGTCCAACTCAAGTCCACAGTCCAATGGTAGCCGGGGCCCTCTGCAGACTCACGTAACTGCAGGCCAATGATGCCAAGAGGTAAAACAGGAAGCAGGGAGACCCCAGAGTTGGCTGGATCCAAGCTGAGTAGAAATATGGCAAGACCATGATAGGTCTCAAGGTTTGCCAGCCCACATGGGCCACTCCTGGAGGCAGGTACAGAATCCCTGCAAGCAGAAAGGCAAAAAGGCAAAAAGAAGCAGTTTCCAGTATCTCTCACTGCAATTCAAAAGGTCACATCCCCAAATAGGTGCCATTAGGTTGTCACTTGATTGACAGGTTGGGCTTCATCCTTTCCTCAACACAGATGCTATCAAATTAAAATAAAAGTAAACTGCTCCACTGTCCTATTAAAATAATTATATCTAATGCTTCTTGCATTATTCAATATTTTTCCCATACAATACTTCAATGTGGAAACTGGGAGCTTGAAAATTTTCCTCAGTTCTTCCCTGTGGTTATCTAAATTCAATTCTTTGCATATTTCATTATAATACTTGATCTTTTCGTTACCATCTTCCGAGCTGCTCTTTTATTTCATCACTTCTTTCTTCCATTTGCTTTATCTCATCTATGTTCAAGATCAAATGTCAGAGTCTCTTCCACTTTGGTGGGACTTTTTTTCTTTCTGTCTTTCTAATGACTTTAAGTTTGAACACTAATGAACAAAGTATTATGGGAGAACATCAAGGATATTATACATGAAGAAAGTTATGTCTCAAATATATTATTGAGATGGTCTCTCAATTCATGTACCATATACTCCATATACTTTTGCTCTTATAGACGCTCTTTAATTTTTTTTCCAGCTTAGTGTGAGGAATTGATAATCAACAGTTACCCATAGCCTTGTTCTCACTGATGATATTGAGCTTCTCTAATGTCTCTTATTTTAGGTGTAGTTGATTTGATTCTCATGCATTTCATCCAATGAAATACATGTGCATTTTGTCTAATAAGGGTATTTTCCATAAGTCAGTTGTTGGTCTTGCAACATTCTACCGTGTAAACTATGGCATCATCTGTATCCGAGAGCATATTTTCCAAATCCTGATACTTCATTTTTGTT
>NW_022109695.1:0-1283 GCF_000313985.2 Echinops telfairi
CGAGATACAGAGCATTGTCTTTGTGGATGATGTTATTCCAACTCTCCTTGACACCTCCTGGGACTGTGGTTCTAACCCTCCAGGTCCAGTCATCCATTCCTTCAAGTAGTTTGGTTATGCCTAAGTTTATACACCATTTGTTCTATTATATGCACAGAAATATTTATAGCATTCACAAATATATATGAGAAACATCCCCTGCCAAACGTATATATGATCGTGCATATAGGCCCTCTTTCTTACCTCTTCCACACCTGTTTGTCTTGCTTATGTATCCACTTGTAGATGAGTGTTAGTTATTACAGACAATGCAGGACTGAGTGTGTAAAACTATTTATCTTTGTGGCCTGTACCTCCTATGCATCTCTGCAGGTCCTCCTTTTTTTAAGTGATCTTGTGCACCAGGGCACCACCTTCGTTTCTAGTGCCTTCCCCTTGATCCAAGTGACTCCTGTTAACTAGTTAGTGATTTCCTCTCCCTTCCCTTCCCAACCCTATTCGCCATTGAAGAATTGCTTTTGGCTGTATGTAAATTTTTCCGAGACTTTTTATAATGGTGGCCTCATACAACATTTGCACTCTTATGGTTGACTTATTTCACAAATGTCCTTCACTCACATAGTGAGGTGTTTTCTGGATTGTTATTCTTTAACATCTCATCGTATCCCATTGTGTGTATGTTTGAGTATCCATTCATCAGTTGGTGGGCACCTAGGTGTTTTTCAAACTCTTTGCTATTACGAATAATGCTTGCTGCAATGAGCATGGCTGTACATATATCTCACGCAAGTGCTTCTTTATGGATATACCATGTAACAAGATATAAAAGCAGGTCCTCTTTTAAAGTGGATATAGCAATGCGCGCACACAATATCTGGAGATGTCTACAACTGTAATGGAACATAGATTTAGTACTGTCAACATTTGGTTTGTTTACTATATTTGTAACTGAAGAAAGTGTATGATTTCATTTGGATTCAATGTATATAATGATTTTTCCCCTTCCATTCTAGCTCAGGCTCCCAGGCTTCGAGGGAGGAGGAAGATAAGCAGGTGCTATAAAGACAATAAATCTGAAGAGCTCATCCATTCCCAGATCACTTCAGACAGGAAGTGCTAACTCTTAAACAGAAGGGAAAAGAGAGAAAAACCGGCTTCAATCTTATCACCTGTTCATTTCCAGTAAACACTGTTCTTTTCCTTTCTTCTTTTATTACGTAACTCTATAAGGCTCCTTCTTTAAGAGGAACATGCACAATTCCTGAAAACTGTTTGTTTATTCA
>NW_022109696.1:0-1253 GCF_000313985.2 Echinops telfairi
TCCCCCAGGGAGGAGGTTATATGTAGATCCTTGTAATCGGTTCACCCTTTCCACCCCACTCTCCCTCCACCCTCCCGGTATCACCACTCCCACCATTGGTCCTGAAGGGATCATCCACCCTGGATTCCCTGTGTTTCCAGTTTCTATCTGCACCAGTGTACATCCTCTGGTCTAGCCAGATTTGTAATGTAGAATTGGGATCATGATAGTGGGTGGTGGTGGTAAGGATTTAGGAACTAGAGGAAAGTTGTATGTTTCATTGTTGCTAGTCTGCACCCTGACTGGCTCATCTCCTTCTTGTGATCCTTCTGTAAGGGGATGTCCAGTTGCCCACAGGTGTGTCTTGGGTCCCCACTCTGCACTCCCCTTCATTCACAATGATATGATGTTTTTGTTCTGATGATGCCTGATCCCCGATCCCTTCAACACCTCATGATCGTATAGGCCGGTGTGCTTCTTCAAGGTGGGCTTTGTTGTTTCTTAGCTAGATGGCCACTTGTTTACGATCAATCTTTTAAGACCCCAGAGGCTATATCTTTTGATTAGCCAGGCACCATTAGCTTTCTTCACCACATTTGCTTATGCACCCATTTGTCTTCAGCGATTGTGTCAGGGAGGTGAGCACAAATTGATATGATTTTTTTTCTTTGATGTCTGGTAAATGATCCCTTTGGCACCTTGTGACACAGAGCTGGTGTGCTTCTTCAATGGGGGCTTTGTTGCTTCTGAGCTAGGTGGCCACTTGTTTACTTTCAAGCCATTAAGACCCCAGATGCTATATCTTTTGATAGCCGGGCACCATCAGCTTTCTTCACCACATTTGCTTATGCATGCACCTTGTCTTCAGTGATCATGTTGGGAAGGTGAGCATCATGGAATGCCAGTTTAATAGAGCAAAGTATTCTTGCATTAATGGAGCATTTGAGTGGAGGCCCAATGTCCATCTACTACCTTAATAGTAAACCTATACATATATGCACATAGATCTATTTCCACATCCTTATAAATAAATATATTTACATATGTACATGCCTTTATTTAGACCTCTATAAATGCCCTTGGCCTACTAGTTATTTCCTCTATTTCCCCATCCTTATAAATAAATATATTTACATATGTACATGCCTTTATTTAGACCTCTATAAATGCCCTTTGCCTCCTATTTCTTTCCTCTATTTCCTTTTACTTTCCTCTTGTCCAATTATCATGCTCAGCCTTCATTTGGGTTTCATTAATTCCTCTTGGCTACATTA
>NW_022109697.1:0-1283 GCF_000313985.2 Echinops telfairi
TGGGCTGGCCTTCTCCAGGTGGAGAGTGAGATGCTGCTGCAGCACTTGCAATGCTGCCCTTCCCAGAATCCTTTCCATTTGGGGGCCACTGGGTGCCACTGACTCCTAGTGACCCCTTGCCCAGCCACACAAGAACTGTGAAGGCAGAGACGTGAAGCGGCCTTGTCAATAGCAGCCATCATGTATCCTGGGCGGGGTGGTCCATTAGCAGAACTCTCCCCTTCCACACTGGAGACCCAGGTTCGAGCCCCGGTAGATGCGCCTCATGTGCAGCTACCAGACTGACTACCAGCGGAGGTTGCGATGCTGGGCAGGTTTCGGCACAGCGTAAGATGGGACTAGGAAGAAAGGCCCGGCAACCTCCTTCCAGTGTTTGTCCCACTGTCCGTGCGGCACTGACGCCCCGGCATCCCCAATAACACACAGGCATGCTGGGGGCACTCCAGCTCTTTCAAAGCCCCCCACACCCTCTGGGGTTGGTCCTTTAATTCTCCTACCTCTCAGATGAGACCACCAAGGATGGAGACACAGGGGCTGTTATGGACTGAACTGTGTCACCGAAAATGAAACCTTTGCCCCTGTGCACGTGACCCTGTTTGCACACACACCCATGTCCGAAACCCAGAGGGTACCAGGGGTTGAGGAGGAGGCGAGTCTGTTCTGTCAGCCGACCCCAAACTGAAAACGCAGCTCATCACCCTGAGGTTTGGGTTCTGGGTCAGAGAGAACCCTTCCTAAGGGGGCAATGAGGAGAGCGGATGTCCAGCTTGGACGTGGACCCCGCCCGAGTGCAGATCCCTGTGAATCCCAGGGTCTCCCCCTCCTTACCCACTGCATCGAGTGGATCTGACTCACAGCTGCCCCGTAGAGCGGAGTGAAGCAGCCCAGGTGGTTTGTGAAGCTGTGATTGACGGGAGCAGAAAGCCTCCTCTTTCTCCCTCAGCGCAGCTGGTGGGTTTGAACCGCTGACCTCATGGTGAGAAGCCCAAGTTGTAACTCACTGCACCACACCGGCTCCCTCATGAAGGTGGAACCAGAGTGAAAAACCCCATTCAGGGGAGAGGGCTTTCCTGAGCCGGAGGAATCCCCTGTTTCCACATCCCACTTCACAGCTGGGGAAACTGAGGCCCGGCAGGAGCAGGGTCCATGGGAGTCAACCCTGGCCCTGGGCTTCCGGCCCCAGGTGGCAGGCGAGCTTGACAGAAGGTGCCGGAGCCCCCCACCATGCCTGTGAGGGGCGGAACAGAAGGCAGGTTCGCATTCTCACGTCCAGCACCCATGAC
>NW_022109698.1:0-1283 GCF_000313985.2 Echinops telfairi
CCATCTGTAGAAAATTGGACATCCCCTCACAGAAGGGTCACAAGGAAGAGACGAGCCAGTCAGGATGCAGTATAGCACTGACAAAACATACAACTTTCCTCTAGTTATTTAATGCTCCCCCCCCCCAATATCCTGACCCCAATTCTACCTTACAAACCTGGCTCAACCAAATGTACACTGGTACAGATAAGAGCTCACAACAGAGGAAATCCAGGACAGTTAAACCCCTTACGACCAAAAATGAAAGCAGTGATACCATGAGGATTGGGGGAAGGTAGGGGGAGAAATGTGAAACTGATCACAATGATCGACATATTACCTCCCTCCCCCCACAGGAGGACAAACAATAGAAAAGTGGGTGAAGGGAGACAGTGGATGGTATAAGACTTTAAAAAATAATTATAAATTATCAAGGGTTCTCAAGGGAGGGAGGATGGGGAAGGGAAGGGAAAAAAATGAGCTAATACCAAGGGCTCAAATAGAAAGCAACTGTCTCAAAAATGATGTTGACAACATATGTACAAATGTGCTTGACACAATGGGTGTATGTGTGGGTTGTTATTAAACTGGCATCCCATGATGCTCACCTTCCCTACACAATTGCTGAAGACAAATGTGGTGAAGAAAGATGATGGTGCCCAACTATCAAAAGATATAACGTCTGGGGTCTTAAAGGCTTGAGGATAAACAGGCGGCCATCTAACTGAGAAGCAACAAAGCCCACATGGAAGAAGTACAGCAGCCTGTGTGATCATGAGGTGTCAATGGGATAAAGTATCAGGCATCGAAGAACAAAAAATCCTATTATTGTGAATGAGGGGAAGTACGGAGTGAGGACCCAAAACCCATTTGTAGGCAACTGGACCTCCCTTATGGAAGGGTCTTAGGGATGAGACGAGCTAGTCAGTGTGCAGTGTAGCAACGATGAAACTTACAATTTTCCTCTAGTTTTTAAATGCTTCCTCCCCCCACTATCATCCCAATTCTGCCTTACAAATCCGTCTAGACCAGAGGTGGTACACTGGTACAAATATGAACTGGAAACACAGGGAATCCAGGACAGATGAACCCCTCAGGACCAGTGGTGAGAGTGGCGATATCTGGAGGGTGGAGGTAAGGTGGGGTAGAAAGGGGGAACCAATTACAAGGACCTACATATAGTCCCCTCCCTGTGGGATGGACAACAAAAAAGTGAGTGAAGGGAGACATCAGACAGTGTAAGACATGACAAAATCATAATAATTCATAAATTATCAAGGGTTCATGAGGGAGGGGCAGTGAAG
>NW_022109699.1:0-1234 GCF_000313985.2 Echinops telfairi
TTAACATTTCGTTTCTCGTTATATATCTAATTATCTTTATGATTTAACATTTCATTTCTTGTTATATATTAATTACCTTTACAAATAAATATATTATATTATCAAGAATTTGGTTTTATCTCTCTAGAGAACCCTGTCTAACACAGATGGTAAGACTTACTTTGGGCATGTCAAAACCGACCAGTCCGTGGGGAAGGACATCATGTTTAATAAAGTAGAGGGACAATGAAAGAGAAGAATGCCTTCCCGGAGTTGGATAGACACAGTGGCTGTAACAATGGGCCCAAGCAAAGAAAAAATTGTGAGAATGGCTCAGGACAGGGCAGTGTTTCCTTCTGTTGTGCACAAGGTAGTTATGGGTCAGAGCCCACTGAATGGTACCTAAAAACATAACATCAAGTGAGAGTTTGATATTTATATGTCTATAAAAAAGACGAGAAAATTGATTATAATTCCAATATCAATGCCAACCATTAATGTGAAAATGAAGATTCTACCAAATTTTTGCTCAATAAAGTATCCAATTAAGAAGCCCAGAAAACTACTTTTGGTTTGAAGGTTAAATTTGGAAATTAAAAAAAAAAGTATAGTTTTGGTAAACCAAAAATTTTAGAAGTTCCATGACAACCTATCCATTGGAAACACACATTTTTGTTTTTGTTTTCTCAAGGAATATAAATTGTAATTATACACTTGGACTTTTCTTGAAAGAATGCACAGGAATTAAACTGACTGCATTTATAGAAACAGACAATAATAAGTTTAATATCATCAGTCAGAATAAGATCAGGGATCACCTGGGAAATAGAGCATGAAGTTGAAGTTGAATCAGGAGAACATTAAAGCCAGGTCACAATGGCCAAAGAAGAGCCTTCCAAACCAACTGAATTTAGAGATTACCCTAAATGCATATTTGATAAATTAAACCCTATAAAATAAGTTGTTTAATAGCATAAATGACACCATACATAGAAAAACAAAACGAAGGACAGAAAAAATGGATTTAAGAAAATAACTTGCATAGCCTCCTCCATGGGGGATGGACAGCAGAGAAGAGGGTGGGGGAGACGTCGGACAGTGTAAGTTATGTCAAAATAATAATAATTTATGAACTATGAAGGGTTCATGAGGGAGTGGGGAGTGGGAAGGGAGGGGTGAAAATGAGCAGCTGATATTAAGGGCTCAGGTAGAAGGCAAATGTTTTGAGAATGATGATGGCAACAAATGTACATAT
>NW_022109700.1:0-1283 GCF_000313985.2 Echinops telfairi
CCCCAGGTGTGAATTCTAGAAGTATAATTGTGCAAATTGGATTGTAGTAGTGAGGGTGCAATTGACACACCACTACCTTTTTAGGAGGTTTAGTGTCTATATATCCAAAGTGGAGATCATAATTCTGATCTCCTCTTGAGACTATTGGGTGGATCAAAATATAAGGAACTGTATCAAAGTACATTTAAAAGCACAAAACCCTTTACAAATGTAAGATACCTTCATTTTTAGCTATGTACATTCTTAGCTTTGCTGGTTTAGCTAGGTTGGGCTGGATCCCCACAGGCAACTCCCATTTTAAATGGAAATTAAAATGCACCCTGCCCATGGGTACACACTCCAATCACCTACAATAGCTTTTTTGAACATCATTAAGCAGCAAATCTAAAAATGCCCCCTCTATTTCAAAATTTTCTGCTCATACTTGGCCCTCCAAAATAGCACTTCAGGTAAAGGAGATTTGAAACATGAACAAAATCTTCCAAACCCCGTGGTGACTTAAGCAGATGCCAGGGAACAATTTGCATGCATATCTTTCTCTGTTCTTGAGAAGAGCTCTAAACTCAGATGGGATATACTTGAGGTGGTGCTTTGCTCTCAGGACTTCCTTTGACTTTCTTCACCTTAAACTTCAATTTGCATATGAGTAATTAATATTCTGTTCCAAAGTTAGGCCTTGACCTTGTTCAGATAATGGTAATGTGCTTCTCTTTCCCCCGATTTTGATTCCTTTGCATTCCATCTGGCAAGGTCTAAACCACTTGTTGGGAGAAAACAGTCTTTGCAACAAATAAGTATTTGGTCTTGCAAAATTCTATTATGTCGGTTCCTTTGCCATGGCCATATTTGTCAACTACTGATTCTTCTTTGTCTCCAACTTTTGTATCCTAATCAGTAGTAATGATCAGTGCATCCTGATTGAATGTTTGATCAATTTCAGATGCCAGAAGTTGATGAAAATCCTCAATTTCTTCATCTTTGGCATTAGTGGTTGGTGTGTGAATTTGAATTATAGTTATATTAATTGGTCTTCTTCTTGGTGTAAGTCCAAGTGGAGGTGTAAATACTGTGTTAGTCCAGGTAGACTAGAGAAACAAATCCATAGAAATTCATATGTGTATAAAAGACAGTTTTATATAAAAGGTAACTGTACATTGAGAAAGCATCCCAATCCAGTCCAAACCTATAAGTCCAATATTAGCCCATATGTCTGATACCAATCTATATAGGCCTATTCAGAATCATAAAACACATGTAATGATGCCTAATGCAGGATGTCACAG
>NW_022109701.1:0-1283 GCF_000313985.2 Echinops telfairi
CCCAGTTCAGATCAATTCCATAAGTCCGATATTAGCCCATATGTCTGATACCAATCTATAAAGTCCTCTTCAGACTCACGAAACACACGCAATGATGCCAAATGCAGGAAGATCACACGCCAGTGGATGGGAAGTCTTGTGGATCCAGTGGTGTTGTAAGCATCTCAGTGCTGGCAGGGGTCTCCACGTGGCTCCTCCAACTCAGGGCACTAGCCTAGTTCCATGTGTCTTGTCAGTTGCAGTGTGTCCCAGGGAGTGAGTGTGTGTCCTGCCTCCACTGAGCTATTTATCTCCTTTGTGACTCCAAATGAGGCCATGGAACTCTGACCCAATTGACAGGCTAATCTCCACCCCTTCACTATTAATCCTCTCAAATTGACAACAGATTATGTAAGTACCACAGGCCCTAAATCTCTTCTGGGCATGGCAGGGGCCTGGGCTGGGCCGAGGTAACTGGAGCCCATGTCTTTCAATGGACATCATAGACAAATGGGCCTCCTCCCCTAACCAGACCCCACCGAACTGCATCTACTTGTAAATGAAGACCTCTTCCACCTGCAGGAACAACATGCCAGGTGATTTCACTTCCTGAATGAAGCTGCTCAGAAGCCCCAACTCTGTCATTTGCTTGGGAAAAATGCCCCTGGGAGGCAATCAAAGGGGGATAATTAAGGAACCAGTGGGAGTGCTAATATTGTTGTCATTGTATTGTTTTGAAGTCTACCACTGACTGCATTAGTCTTTTTAACCAACAACTATCATGCCCACCTCTCAGGATCACGGTGCATATAGCAGATGGGAAAGTTTCATAAATTAGAAAGAGCTCTGGTCATGCAGGGCCAGCTGCTCTGATGCTCCTAGGGGAACCCCACCTGTTTCCCAATCCGGTTCACATTCTGCCTTCAGCAGCTAATGGACTTCCCCAGGAACGCTCAAAACTGTTTGGAACTGTTCATTTCAGTGAAGTGTCACGTGGCCTAATATATAGATTACTTGGTAGACGGATTACTTGGTAGATTACTTCTGGTAGATTACCAGAAGAACGAGCAAGTCAGTCTTTGCAGAAATACTACCAGACTGCTCCCTAGGGATGAGGATCCTGGGCACTGGCTCCCTCATGATTGGAAACATCCTGAAGAAAGGCCAGTCCCTAGAAAAGGAGAACATGTTTGGCAAAGTGAAAGGTCAGAGACAATGAGGGAAGCTCTCATGAGACGGATCACTAGGACTTCCACAACAATGCACTCAAACATACCAACAGTCATGAAGCTGATGTAGAAAAA
>NW_022109702.1:0-1283 GCF_000313985.2 Echinops telfairi
TCTTACCCAACAATCCACACATCAATTGCATCAAGCATATTTGTACCTATGTTGCCTTCATTATTTTCTAAACATTTACTTTGTTTGAGCCCTTGGTATCAGCACCTCTTTCTCCCCCTCCCCCCTCCCACCCTCATGATTGCTTGATAAATTATTATTATTTTCATATTTTATACTGACCGCTGACTCCCTTCCCCCACGGTTTCTTTCTCCCTCTTCTCCCCACCTCCCTCCTATCCTCCTGGTATCACTACTCCCATTTCTGTTCCTGAGGGGTTGTATGACCTGGATTCAGTGTGTCATGAAGTCTTATCGCTACATGCACTGGCCTACCCCACAGTGAAAGGTAGGATTGGGGTCATGTGGGGGGTGAGGAAGCCTCAACCAGAGGAATATTGTGTGTTTCATTGGTGCTACACTGCTACCTGGTTGACTCATTCTTTCCTGTGACCATTCTGTGAGTGGATGTCCCATTGTCTACAAATGGGTTTTGGGTCTCTGCTCTGACCCCCCTTGTTCCAACAATATTTTGTTTGTTTGTTTTGGGTCTTCTGATGCCTGTTACCTGGTCCCATTGACAGCTCACAATCACAGAGGCTGGTGTGCTTCTTCCATGTGAGCTTGTTGCTTCTCTGCTAGACGGCTGCTTGTTTAACTTCAAGCCTTTAAGACCCCAGATGCTATATCTTTTGATAATCAGGCACCATCAGCTTTCTTCACCACATCTGCTTATGTACCCATTTTGTCTTCAGTGATTGTGTTGGGTGGGTGAGCATCACCCACCAGGTTGTTAGAACTAAGTGTTCTTGCATGGAGGGAGGCTTTAGCAGAGGCCCAAAGTCCACCCACATCCTCAATGTATTGCAATATAAATATATGTACATAAGTCAATACCTCTATTTTTATTAATTAATATATCTGTAAAAGCGCACACCCATGTTTATACCTCTATCCAGAGCTTTGCTTCCTAGATCTTTCCTCTGAGAAACACCACAATTTTAAAGTGTCTTCTAAAAGCAATTACTTTGTTTCTGACTGGAAGGAAAACATTAAAGCAAAAAAGACATTAAAAATGAAAATGACTAATGCTAATAGTGACAATGTTAATAAGAAAACACTGAGAACAGACTGCATGCAAGCCCTCCATCACCATGTTATCTTTCAGTGTGTTTTCTAGTGCTCTTTGAAGGCACATTATTCCATCTTTAAAATGTCATAGAATGATGTTAGCTACAGAATCTGAGGTTTCTTCTTATCCTGGAGTATGATTTAAGTTCAAGATC
>NW_022109703.1:0-1464 GCF_000313985.2 Echinops telfairi
TTGAATACACCTCACAGTAAAATTTGGCTTGGTTAAGAGACAGGTCTAGTTTTTGTAAAGTGGAAAATAAGCAATGGTGAAAGGAGAGGTTGAAAGGTGAATCTTAAAAGCACATATGGCAATGAAGAGTCTGGAAATCAATTCTGCAACCCTCCATGCCCACGAACTCTTTAGGAAGCATTGGTGTAACTCTAAGGGTCCTACACACCAAATTGAACATTGCTTTACTAGCAGACCATAGTTTCTAGTTGCTGGTACTCTGTTATGCTACATAGTGTAATAAACCTAATTTGCTCTTCATCTTGCAAAAGCACAGGCTGCAATGTGACCTTGTTGCAATGTAATGGATTATTTATGGCTCTTCTAGTCATGGTTAGTCTTCATCATTCCCGCCAAATGTCTTTTCTCTGATGAGGCTGGGTAAGGAAAGAGATTGCTTGGATTATATGATTCAGCTATCAGTGATTATTAACCGGGTTCATTATGAGTGCATTCCAGTTGGGTATAAAATGGATAATCTCAGAAGTAAAAAGGGGGATTTTACTACATGTTAAAGAGACAGGTCAAGAATAGCGTGTTTCTTTTCCTTTGGACCCCGAGATTCTTGCAAATTGAATCTCCTTAATTCAGGAGATAGCTGTGACACCACGGGAATAATAAGGAGCATCAGCAGCCAAAGCATGAAACAGAATGGTGGACTGTCTTGCCCCCAGAGCAAGTGAATCTGAGTGCTTCTGAACATGAGGTTGGCTGACTTGCGGAATGAGGTTGCTCTGGACACTTAAATGGGGGGTGTGCATTTTATGACCCCTGAATTGGATCTCCGTGCCTTTGGGTTAAAGCTGATATTGAGTGGTATGCCTTTAGGCATTTATTGGTAGTCCTCAAAGAGCTTTGTAATATTGACCTAGCAGGGTAAAGCTAGGGAAAGAGGCTGAAGGCCACAGAGAGGCCTGCTTGCAATCTTAATAGAGAAGAAACTGTTCTGACTGAACAACTGTATACTGAACATTTCTCACCTGAATTGTAATCTATTAACTTCTTAATAAACTTCATAATCTTAAGGGCTCAAGCAGAAAGCACATATTTTGAGAATGATGGCAACAAATGTACAAATGTGCTTGACACAATGGATGGATGCGTGGATTGTGATAAGAATTGTACAAGCCCCCGATAAAATGATTAAAAAAAATAAAAGTAAACTCCATAATCATGTGTATTGTCTATGAATTATGCGTGACCATTTCAATAAATTATTAAACCTAACTACATATATAGAGTGCCACAGGAGGCATGGTTGTTGTCAGAATAAAGTGAAAAAGAATGGAAGGTGGAGGATTGCCTGACCTCTGTCTTGAGGCAATCGCTGTGGGAGGCAGCGGATATCAAAACACCACTCCCTCCATCACCTGTACAGGAGATAACCATGTTAGTTGTTACTCTCCAAGGCACTCTAGCAGACAC
>NW_022109703.1:1564-3783 GCF_000313985.2 Echinops telfairi
TGTCCCCTGCAGGGCCATGGGTCAGTGAGGGGCATCATGTCTCATAGTGGGGCTGGCCATGTGGTCCTCTCTGTGGACTGGCTGCTCTAATTGGTTTTGATCGCATTTTTTCCTACTAACCAATATTTGACTTCCCAATTCAGAACAGTGCTTCAGGTATCCACTATTGATTAACCAATTAGGGATGTTTACCTAGACTGTGAGATAGAAACAGGGATACAGGTTGCACAAGTCAGTTGCAAGTGAACGTCCTCAAGTATGCACAATGGATTGCTGATAGAGCACAGACCTGTAGCAAATCGACACTCGAGGTGTTAGTAGACCATTTCTCTCCTAACCAGGGCTTCTCAAACTTTAATGTGCTCATGAATCCCTGAGGCTCTCATGAACATGTGGAGTATTTGGGCTGTAACAGGGGGCACGTTCGGCATTCGTAGCCAGCTTCTGGGTGAGGAAAGTGCTGATCTAAAGATCAAAACTTCAGTACCAAACTCTGAAACTTGATTTACTCACCTTGGTTTGGGGATTCTGTGTGGAAACAGACCCTTTGGTAAAAATACCCAAAACACTATGCAATTTGTTTGTGCAGAAAAAAAAATGCAGAAAGAAATGAAGGCCAGTGAACAGCAGAGTCCTTTTGTATGCAGGTTTGTCGCTGCTTCTGTGACCCCTGTCCTGTCAGAGCTGCACTGCAGCGCTGCAGGAAGCTCACACTTTCCTTTAGATTTATTCCATTGCATTGTGTTCAGCCTTTGGGCCAATGCAAAAGGGAGACAAAATGGTAAACAGCATTTGATATCTTTCCCTTCTCCCATCTCCCCTTTAAATAACATTTGCCTGCTGTCGATTACTGAGGGCTTCTTGGCAGATTGAAAAATTTCACTGTAATTAGGTCAGCAACACTTTGGAATCTGGGGTTCCCCTTAATTTTGACCACAATAATGATTTTCTAAAGTCTCATCATCCTCTCTTCCCCAACTTCCCTCTTCTCTCATGGGCTTCTTCTTTTCCCTGGGGTTGCTTAAGTCATCTTATTAATAAGCCTTTTCCTAAAAATGATCAATCACCACCAAGTACACTTGTGTCAATGGCACTTGAAGTCATCATGGCATGAACAAACATGGTGGATTAAAAACAAACAAAGAAACATGTAGACAAACAAAAACATTTATGCTAATTTTTTCCTCCTAAAATGCTGACTCACAGAACGAATTAATGCTTCTTTTTTCTCCTCTTTCACTTCTTTTCCCCCTCTGTCTCCTCTCTCTTTCCATTTTCTCCATTTCCAATCCTCTTCTCACCTCCCCTTTTACTCTCATTTTCAGCCTCTTTCTCTCTTTCCCCATTCTCTTTTTCTCCCATTCCCTTCTCTGGTTTTGCTCTCCCACCCTCCCCTTCTTTTTTTGTCTCCCCCTCCCTCTTTTCCCTCCTCTCTCTGACCCTCTCTCATCATTGTTCCTGGACCATGCAGGTATTATAAGAATCTCTTTGCCAGAGAGGTTGATGTGTGTCTTTAGATTTGTCATTGTGGAGTCACCTGACACTGAGCTTAATGAGGCCTGAAAGGTGTTATTTCAGGCTTCCCATTTAGTCACTACCCTTCAAATGAATGCTTGAATTGTTTGTTTTAAATTAATGAAATGTTATTAACTAAGGACCTGAAATCCAATACTTTCAGGTAGAACCTAGAGTTTCCATTAATGTGGAACAAATCCGATATGTTTAAAGTAGCAGCATGTTTATTGCTTTTCATTTGAAAGGATTGAGTAATAGGGTGGGGCACTCCGAGTCTGCCATTTGTGTTTATCGCTCACCTCCTGTGCTGGCAAGTCATGTGACTCTCACTTACCTTGTGCTCACCATCTGTGATGTCTTAAGGAGATGATGTAGACAAATAAATACAGAGCCTCTTTGAGGTTTATGGGTGTATGCATGATAGCAGTTACAGCTTACCAGAATAGCAGGTCCAAGACCCTAGAGGCATTCAGTTATACTTTATCAATGCACACTGTTGTGATTGAGTTGACTCCAACCCCGTGGGTGTCAGAGGAGAACTGCAGCATAGGCTTTTAACTGGCTGATTTTTCAAATGTAGATCAATAAGCCTTTTTTCTGAGGTTCCTTTTCCTCAGCAGCCAAGTATGCTAACTACCTAGGAGCTCCTTTTATCAACCCCCCAAACACCACACACACACACACACACACACACACACACACAC
>NW_022109703.1:5137-7261 GCF_000313985.2 Echinops telfairi
CATTTGGAGTCTATGTTGAGCTTCTATATATTGCAGGATCTTTAAAAAATGAGTTTTTGGTGTACTGCGCTTCAGACTTATTCTTCCTTCTGGATTGAATGTCTACTGAAACCTGTAGTGATCCAATGGACTTCAACTCATGGAAATCCCATGCAGCTCAGATTAAAGTTGTTATTTATAGGGTTTTCATCACTGATTTTCTGGAAGTAGACTGCCAGACATTTTTAAAATGAGACCCCCCCTGATGGACTTCAATTGCCAACTTTTTGGTTAGTCGCAGGGCATGTTAACTGTTTGCTCCATGCAGGGACTCTGTTGTCTAACTAGCTGTGCCTTTGTTTTATTTATTGGGAATTAATGCATACATCATATCAGTCCATAGTTCAATCACGTCAAGCAGAATTTTACAATTGTTATCACAGTTTCCAAACATCCTTTTTCTTCCTGAACTCCTTGACAACATCTCCCTTTTACCCACCCCCAACCCCATCACTGTACCCCCCTAAACCCTTGTTCTTCCTGCCTTCCCTATAGATCCATCAATCCTCCGTTTCATATGCCCCAAAACATAGCACAAATTCAAGAGGGTGACCTCCAATTACATAACACCTCTGAGATATACCCTCATATGAATGAACAAAACCAAAACAAAGATACCGAAAATGTTGAAAACCAGATCAGATCAGGCATGCATCAGAGGGGGAATCAACTGACAACGTTTTAACTGTTCAAGACAGATGAATACCTTTGATCTTCTATACTTATCCCTCCAATGCGCTGTTTAGAAACCCCTTTCCTCTTATCCCTCAATTGTGGATAGAGCCCTATCAAATAAAATAGTGCCTTGTGTCTTAAAGGCATGTCTCCAACAAGCAGTCATCTAAGCAAGGTATCAACTAAGTCCAACTAAGTCCACATGGAAGAAGCACACAATCATCAGTCCCTGGAAGGATTGTAAATCCTATCATCTGAAATTGAAAGATGGAATAGTATCAGAGCCTAAATTGTGAGAATCCAGTTTGCAGAAGGCTATGGATGACCGTGGGAGTCCAAGATTCATTTGTGGGAACTTCATAGGAAACTAGCTGTGTCTTAAAAACCAGTTTGTATTATAATAGGGCTTAAATATCTGAGCACCAAGTTTCGGAAAGGCTATGGTTTAAAATGGAACTCTTTGATTCGTTTTTAAGTCTTCACATAAATTCAGTCTCCAATGAACTCCTGACCATGAAGCAGTAGCTCCCATAGCTTTGCCCTCAATGGACTGCTGCCACTCCTCTAGCCAATCCCGAGGGAAGCTGAATAGCAATTAAGGCCTCATCTGGTGTGTCCTTATTGGAAATTGGGGGTGCTAGGGTGGCATGATCATGAGCCACAGCCTGACGGCTTGGTCAATCTTGTCATCTCTTCTGTCTTGCATCATGTATATGCCCAAGTTGTGGTTCCATCCCTGCTTCTGTGGTCCCGACTGCTAACATGATGTTTTAATCTCCTGCCATTCATGCTTTTGTGACAGTTTCCTTTGTCCTCCCATTTCTTCTTATTTTTTTATTAATAATTCATTTTATTGGGGGCTCTTACAGCTGCTATAACAATCCATACATCAATTGCATCAAACACATTTGTAAATGCTGCCACCATCATTTTCAAAACATGTCCTTTCTGCTTTGAGCCCTTGGTATTAGCTTCTCTTTTTTCTATCCCTCCCGCTCCCTTCCACCCCCATGGACCCCTGATAAATTATTATTTTCATATTGTACACTGTCTGCTGTCTCCCTTTGCCCATGTTTCTGTTGTTTGTCCCCCTGGGGGGGACATCATACATCAATCACTGTAGTAAGGCTCCAACTCTCTGTAAATCCTTGGATGCTATTATGACCTCATGCTAATGATGTCATTCATTCCGATAATGTGTCTTTGTCTTGTCTCCTTAAATTATATGACTTAGAAAAATATAAATGAATAGAAATGTATAACTATATAAAATAATGGAATTAATATAATTATAAATGTAACATAATCAATATGATTATTTTTATGAATTATACTTTTTATTGTGAATTAGGTATGGTTTGTATTTCATATATCAATTTTGTGTTCCACAATTTAAACTACTTTAAAAAA
>NW_022109703.1:9220-10290 GCF_000313985.2 Echinops telfairi
GTCCATCGTTTGTCTTCCCTTGGGACCTCCTTGCTCTGCTTCCCTGCCGCTCCATTGCACGCCCCCAGTGTTTTGCCTCAGTGTGGTGGGGTCAGCTCAGTCGCCCATCCCACACTGTGTCTCAGGTGCTGTCCCATGCAGGGTCATGGTCAGCTCAGGACGCCGCATCTCGCCGTGGGGGCAGTCACACACTCCTCTCTGTACACTGGGCCCTCCGAGCTGGGCCATCGTCCTCTGAGTTTGGTGGGCCCAGTTGTGCTCTGCACTTTTCCTCCTCCTTCCTTTGTCCCAGCTTCCCTCTGGGGGAATTATAATTATATATATATTTATAAATGTAACATAATCAATATAATTATTTTTATGAATTGTACTTTTTATTGTGAATTAAGTATGGTTTGCATTTCATATATCAATTTTGTGTTCCACAATTTAAACTACTTATCACTCACACACCCCCAATAGCTTGCCCTCCCTTCACCCCTTTGAGTTCTCTTCCCACTCTTGTGGATTACTATTTTCCCATTCACCTGTCTACCCTTTATCTTCATCTCCCCTTTCTTGCCACTTCCCCTCTCTTCCTTAAAAAACAAACAAACCAAACTCACTGTCACGGAGTCAATGCTAACTCATAGCGAGGCCCTGTGGTTCTCTGAGACTCTAACTTTTTACGGGGTAGAAAGTCCAATCTTTCTCCCTGAGGAACTGCTGGTAGTTTCGAAATGCTGACCATGTGGATCGCAGCCCAATGCATAACCATTGCACCACCAGGGCTCCCCTGTCCTCCTTAGTAAACTTTAAGGTCTGTTTTTTTTGGTATGAAAACATTTGTGTTTCTCTTTATAACAGTGGTCTCATACGATATTTGTATTTTTATGATTGACTAATTTCACTCAGCTTACTGTTCTCCAGGTACATCCATGCCACGAGGTGCTTCATAGTTTAATCATTCGTCTATTGTGTGTACTCGCTTGTGTATATGTACCAACATATCCTATCCAGTCTTCTACTGGTGAGTATTTAGGTTATTTCCATCTTGTTGCTAATGTAAACAGTGCTGTGATGAACATGGA
>NW_022109703.1:11556-12855 GCF_000313985.2 Echinops telfairi
GGGGCCCTGACTGACATAGGATATTGCTTTTATTGTTTATTCTATTAATTTCAAATTCTTGATCGAAAAAGGTCTTGTTTTTGTTTTGCTTGCTTGCTCAATAAGGAGAAGATAAAACAAAGCATTCTGAGTTGCTGTGATTGTAAGAAAGGGATTGTGTCTAATATGTTTTTTAAAATCACCTTTGATAGTCTGTCTCATTCACACACATAAACATTCTATTTATAATTTCTCATTTACTGATACAAGATTCAGAACTTAATAGAAATGGTAGTGAAATGGCTACATAGAGAAAGAACAGTCATGACATCTCAATTTGGATTTTCTCTTGTCTCACTGGCAATCCTATATTTGCACAAAGACTGTCGTAGGCAGCTATGTGCTCTGATAGGGTATGAGTGGGATTGACAAAACAGTTCATTAGTTGCTAAGCTACAAACATTTTACATGATTCTAACTTAACAAAGAACATACCCCAAGAGTCTGTGAGCTTCATTTTATTGCAATTTTCACAAACATTGGGTTTTTGAACCAAGCTCACTACCCTTAAAACATGTCATCATCATTGGAGAAAAAGCAAAGCAAGTGTCCAGGTGTGAATAAAAAATATGTGTGCATACACCTTCTCTGTGTTCAGGAATGGCAGCTTTTTTTTCCTTCAGATTTTGGCTGCTTGGAAGGTATAATTATAATGCAGGGCTATAAACATAGGCATTGCCTGGGTTCAAAATTTCAGTTTGCTATTTATTTGCTCTCTGGCCTTGGCCAAGTTCTGAACATCTCTGTTCCTTAGTTTTCTCATTTGTCAAATGAAAATGATGGTGCTATTTGACAAAGAGGTTATGAGGATTGCATGTGTAAATCTTAGAAAAAGTGTCTGGAATATAGTAAGTATTATATTACTATTCTGATGTTACCTTTATTGTTTGCCATGCAGCAATTTAAAATTTATATTACACAGTCAGATCTGTAATATTTTCATTTTTTCTTAAAGGAAAGAAATCACAGAGGAAACAAAGGAGACAGCTTGACCCTAATGTTATAGCAGCCTTCATTTATATTGTCTTTGTATATGGATCAAGAGGCAATTGTTCGAATGGAACATGGGGATTCTGCATAGTTTAAAATCAGGAAAGGTATGAATCACGTTGTATTTATTCAATCTGTATGCTGAGAAAATCATCAAAGAGGCTGCATTATGTGACAGTAGTGTGGCATTAGGACTAGCAGAAGGCTGCTTAACAACGTACGATATGCAGATGCCACAACCTCGCTTGTTGAAAGAGGAAGATTGAAGCA
>NW_022109703.1:14040-15565 GCF_000313985.2 Echinops telfairi
TTCTTTGCTAGCCTCACAATGGTTTTTGATTGCGCCTATTGCCCATTGCCATTCCATTTCATTGTGGACCTTCTTGCTCACTGACTGTCCACGTTACCAAGTATGAGGTCCTTTTCTAGGGACTGGGCGCCAGTGATAACATGTCCAAAGCATATGAGATGAAGCCTCACCATCTTCACTTCTAAAGAGCATTCTTGCACTTCTTCCAAGACAGATTTTTTTGTTCTTGTGAAAGTTCATGGTACTTTCAATATTCTTCACTAGCAACATAATTCAAAGACATCAATTCTTCTTTCATCCTTATTCAACATCTAACTTTCACATGCATATGAGACAATTGAAAACACCATGTCTTGAAGCAAGTACACCTTTTTCTCCGAGGTAACATCTTTGCTCTTTAATACTTTAGACAAGTCTTAAGCAGGAGATTTGCTCTGTGAAACCCTCAATTGGTTTTTTGACTGCTGTTTCTGTGAACAATGCTTGTGGATCCAAGCAAAATGAAGTTCTTAACAACTTCAATGCTTTCTCCTTTTATCATGATACCATCTACTGGCTCACTTGAGAGGACTGGATTTTCTTCACAACAAATTGAACTCCATACTAAAGGCTGAAATTTTGTTCTTCATTAGAAAGTACTTTAAGTCTTCCTCTTTATCAGCTAGCAAGAATGTGTTATCTGTATACCACAGGTTGTTAATGGGCCTTCCTCCAATCTAGATGCAATGGTCTTCTTCAGATAGTAAAGCTTCTCAGATTATTTTCTCAGGAGACAGATTTAATAAGTATGGTGAAAGGAAGATACAATCCGACTGCATACCTTTCCTGATTTTAAATTGAGCAATGATCTCTTGTTCTCTTTGAATGACTGCTTCTGGGTTCATTTACATATTCTGAATGAGCAGAAAGAAATGTTCTGGAATATTCATTTTTCCCAATGTCATTCATAGTTTGCTATGATCCACACAGTAGAATGCCTGTGTATAGTCTATAAAACACAAGTAAACACCTTTCTGGTTATCTCTGCTTTCAGTCAATATCCACCTGATATCAGCAATGATATCCTTTGTGTCACCTCTTCTGAATCTGGCATAAATTCCTGGGAACTTCAGTCAATGTGCCTCTGCAACAATCATTGAAATATGTTCAGCTAAATTTAACTCATTGAGGATAATAATGATATTGCTCAATAATATCTACTTTCTGTCGAGTCATTTTTCTTTGGAATGAGCAAAAATATGGGTTTCTTTCAGTCAGTTGGCTTGGGTGTCTTCTAAATTTCTGGACATAAATGAGTATATGCTTCCAGTGCTACATCAGTTTGTTGAAACATTAATCAAACATGCAATTGAGATTCACTGGTTATTATTGGGTATTGGAATGTTAAAGTTGGAAACAAAGAAGAAGGATTTATGTTTAGAAAATATGGATGATAGAAATGAAGCTAGATAGGATTGATAGGATTTGATAAGACTAACAACTTCTTCAATGCAAATACCCTTTTCCTACAACATAATGGTGACTA
>NW_022109703.1:17575-19810 GCF_000313985.2 Echinops telfairi
TGCTGTGGACTTTTTCAAATGGATAAGATTTAAACTGCCAGGAATAGGTAATGTGTGCCTGGTTGAGGAGCAATAACAAAAATAGGCCAGCACAGGGTTTTAAGAGAGCAGAAAGCATTATAATTTGGATGCATCATAGCATATGTAGAGGAAGGTAGTTGGAAAGCTGGGAAAGTTTTAGGGTGTATCCTATGGAGGGTTTTGAATGTTTGGAACTTAGTCTTACATTGAGGAGATGCTGAGATAATTTGAATCAAAGTGTGATTTGATTAACAATGCAGAGAAAGATTCATTTGCCCACATTGTACTGAAAAATTGCAATTTGGTAACTGAGGGCAGAAGAACAAGTGTAGAGAATATTGCATTAGTTCAAATGAGGTGTTTTGAAGGTCTGAGCATATGAGAATGGAAAGATCTCACATCTTACACAATTTGAATATATAAATTGGAAAGTACAACCACCACCCCCACAAAAAAAACCCCACAAAGCCCTCCAAATTCACTGCCATCGAACCAATGCTGACTTATAGCAAACCCCTGTGGGTTTCCACAACTGTAACTATGTATGGGAGGAGAAAGCCCAGTCTTTCTCTCGCTGAGCTGCTAGTAGTTTTGAACTGCTGGCCGTGAGAATCGCAACCCAAGGTGTAGCCACTACAACACCAGGGCTTCTAAACTGGAAAGTAGAATATGCAAATTTGTATTTTTATGTTTTAAGAATGAAATAAAGTGTACAAAAGATATTGTGGCAATAAAATGTTGAATGGTCAAAAATGTAGTTCTTGCTTCATTTACATAAACATTCTTTATCCCTTTTAAATATTAAGTTTAATGAGTAATGAAAGGAAGATGAATAAAAACCAGATAATAGCAATAGAATAATATTATTCTTTAAATAATGTTAGGAGAAAAAATGTCTCCTAATATTTTATAAATGACATTACACAGCATGTGTGTAATTGGAATTTCATTATTTGAGGAGTTCCTCAAAGACATCAGGAATGTGTTTCTTAAAATGAATTCCAAATTTCTCTTCTAGGGTCCTCTGTTAAACAGACCCTCTGTTTCACTTCGAGCATGTTTCTGAAAAATTGTATTGATCCTGATCCTTGAGTAGTTACAGGAAAAAACTGCACTCTGAAGCTTTTCCTAACTTTAGAGACCCCAGGGAACCTAACTCCCACCACTCCCACCTCCCTGAGTTAAAGCGAGTAATTTTTTAAATGCCGAGGTGACCATAGGTTATAAGAGTTTAATTTCCTTGTAAGAGTATACATAACTGAATTGGCTTTACCTGCTGAGATGACATACAGGTGCCATAGTATTCCATTCAGATCCATCTCCTTTGACTTAAGAACTGATTTTCTATCAACAAAATCTCATTGCTAAAGAGATGATTTCATCATAGTGACCCTATAATGCTGTGCCTTGCTCATAAGGTTTCTGCAATCATGTAAATCTTTACAAAAGCAGTTTGCCAAAATTTCTATTTCAATATTCATTGAATAATAATAGGTGACAGCAATAGAATGATATTCTCACTTAAATAATTATCACCTAAATATTTGGCGAAACACGTTCTCTGAATAGTCCAACAAATGGCATACACTGTATGTGTGAAACTAGAATTGTATCATTTCAGAATTTCCCTAAATATATCAGAAATGTGCTTCTTAGAATGAATCTCAAAGAGAAAATAGAGAAGAGCCACATTGTAGTCTGTGTCTCAGAAAGTTTCCCAGGGAGTACCCTGGTGTGATATTATCATCCCTTTTGAGAAAGGAATGAATCAACACTGGCCCAAGGGAGAAGTTGGTTGAAATGTAGTCTCAACAGAGAACTCAGGAGTTGAGATGGTCTTTCAGAGGTGTCTCAATTTGAGGCAAGAAGTCTGGATTTTTATATTCCTATGTTGAGCACTGGTGGCCCAGTGTCAAAATTGGTTGCTGACCAAATGTCAATGATGCAAACCCTCGGGAGAAAGATGTGGCAGTCTACTTTCATGAACATTTACAGCATACACCCTGTAGTCATTAAGAGTCAGACTTGATTTGATGGCGCCAGGTTTGTTTGTTTGTTTCTGTTTGCTATTGACCAATTATTAGACATGAGCTTCCCTCAGGATAAAGAGAGGTAAATTATATAAGTTGTAATTGTGTTTTGTAAAGTGGCTGTAGCATTTTGCATGCATCACAGTGGTATATGAAGAGTTCCAATTGCTCTAGATCCTTGTTA
>NW_022109703.1:20341-21833 GCF_000313985.2 Echinops telfairi
TAAATTTTAAAAACCACATGCCAAAGATTGTGCAGATAGCATAGGGCCAAGCATTCCTTTGCTCTGTTATAAAATTGCCATGAGTTTAAGCCAACTCAAAGGCAACTAATGCCAACAATATTTTCTTTGGTCTGTTCAAACCTTCTGGATTTTGAAAATGTGGTTGTCTTCTTTTAAAATTTTGAACGTTTTAAAATATTCTAGATATAAGTGCCTTATGAAATATGTTTTTTGCAGCTATTCCCTTCCAGTTGTAGTTCTTCTCTTTAAAGGGTGTTGCTAAGAATAAATGAGAGTAATCTCAACTCAGTGCCTAGGCTTGAGAGTGTGAGAAGAGAAGAGCTAACTTGGGGCATACTGGAGTATCATAACTATGCAATGAAAATCAGTCAATTTTATAAAACACATTGCTGCTTCTATTGCCTGGGCTGCAGTGCATGGGGCTGATGTAGAATTACAAAAAATCAATCCAGCAAATTATAGCAAACTTGATTACTTGATTGTAAAACTTGAAATTCCTTTTACTGGGAGATTCCTGACAATGGAAATAGCACCTGGGCAATGCTAATTTACTGTAAATGCAGTGAATTAAATGGTAAGTTGGTATTCAGTAAATGAAATCAACTTCAGAGAGAGAAGCTGTTGCTTCAAACATGCCTTTTTAGTTTTAAGAGCCCTCAAGCGGCTGCTCTTAGGCATATACATGTGAGTAGGTGCCCATTAACCTCTGGAGAACGTGTCTGCATTGGTTTTCTAGGGTTGGTGTGCAAATGTCCACAAATCTGTGTCTTAACCACAGAAATAGCCATGCTTCCTTCAAAGGCTCTAGAGCAGTGGTTCTCAACCTATAGGTCGCGACCCCTTTGGGGGTCAAATGATCCTTTCACAGGGGTTTCCCGATTCATAACTGTAGCAAAGTTACAGTTACGAAGTAGCAACGGAAATAATTTTATGGTTGTGGGGTCACCACAACATGAGGAACTGTATTAAAGGATCATGGCATTAGGAAGGTTGAGAACCACAGCTCTAGAGGAAAATTCTCCCTTGCAAATTCTGTGGCGTGATTTATATTCCAGAACTTCTCATGGCTGGCCTTCCTCTGGAATCTTCTTTGTTGCTTGCTTCTTCTCCAGCCTTCTTCTCCCAGACCTTTATTGATTTATTCTAAAGGAATTTCTTAACCATTCACTTAGAAATCTTTATCTCTGGGTCTACTTCCAGGGAACAGGACAAAACAGAAGGATAAATTATTGACACCACCTCTGTGGAAAATGGACCATAAATCGACCAAGATTTTCCAGGAAATAGGCAGACTGCCTCCCAGATTTATTGACCTGGGAGAAGAGATGTTAGGATATTTATTTCTTGTCTTCGGTCTCTTTTTTTCATTAAAGTTTGGGCCCTGGTACTATTAACTCTTCTGTATTTACAGTGAAGACTCTCTGTGCTGCTGGAAAGAGAGGCTTCCAAGGCACCATAGAGTAACCCTAAA
>NW_022109703.1:23032-26896 GCF_000313985.2 Echinops telfairi
GCCATAAATAATCCATTACATTGCAACAAGGTCACATTGCAGCCTGTGCTTTTGCAAGATGAAGAGCAAATTAGGTTTATTACACTATGTAGCATAACAGAGTACCAGCAACTAGAAACTATGGTCTGCTAGTAAAGCAATGTTCAATTTGGTGTGTAGGACCCTTAGAGTTACACCAATGCTTCCTAAAGAGTTCGTGGGCATGGAGGGTTGCAGAATTGATTTCCAGACTCTTCATTGCCATATGTGCTTTTAAGATTCACCTTTCAACCTCTCCTTTCACCATTGCTTATTTTCCACTTTACAAAAACTAGACCTGTCTCTTAACCAAGCCAAATTTTACTGTGAGGTGTATTCAATGTTCTATGAGCATACCATTCTAATTTATATTTTGACCTATTATATATGTTTCTCAAAGGGTGAATCAAAGTATTGGGAGCTTGAATTATTTTGGCTCATGTGGTTATGTTCTGAATTTAGTTTTATATTTAGAATGTAGTAGCAGCAATGATGACAATTTTATTTTGAAAATATTCAGGGGATGGATAAACAAGATATGTTAATAATGCATACATTATTTCCAAGTTAGAAACCTTGAAAAAATGTGAAGAGAGTTGTTATGGATTGAGTTATATCTCCTAAAAATGTGTGTTGAAATCTTAACCCCTATACTTATGGATTATATTTCAATATAAATAAAATTAAAATCCTCAAAATTTGTACCAATAAGCACAATCATGATAAATGGTGAAAAGATTAAAGTTGTCAACAGTTTTATTTTACTTGGATCTGTAAATGCCCATGAGAGAAGCAGTCAGGAAATCAAATAATGTACAGTATTGAGCAAATCTGTTGCAAATTATTTCTTAAAGTGTTAAAAGCAAAGATGTCATTCAGAGGACTAATGTGTGCCTGACCAAACCATAGCATTTGAACTTGTCACATATACATTTGAGAGCTGGACAATGAATATGGAAGACTAGTGCTTTTGAATTTTGGTATTGGTGAAGAATGTTGACTATAATATGACTACTAGAAGAAGGGAAAAAATCTGTCGTCAAAGAAGTACAGCCAGAATGCTCCTTAGAAGCAAGGATGATAAGACTTCATCTCATATATGTTGAATAGGTCAACAGGAAAGAGCAATCTCAGAAAAGGACATCAAGTTTGGTAGAGAATCAGTAAAACAGGGGAAGGCCTTCAAGGAGAATGACTGATGGTACCTAATAACAACAACATACTTGTGGATGTAATCCTGTTTCGAAATAGAAGTTTTAATGTTAATTAGGCTCTACCAGAATAGGATAGATTTTATTTTGAATTGCTGCTATGTTATAAAAAGCTATATTAGACACAGATGATATCTGATGACAACGAAGGTCAATATATCTATAACCCTCAGAACTTCAAGTAGTTTTCCACCTGTGGATGCCACGGAGGAAGCAGCGTTAGGGTTTTATTCCCAACCACTGTCATCATAACTAAGTCAGAGTCTCCAAAAGGGAGGGCGAACAGCTGTGAAATTATTCATCCGAGGGTTGAGCTTTGAAATGACAGATGAGCTTCTGCAGAACCATTTTGAGCAATAGGGGATGCTCACAGACTGTGTAGTCGTAATGAGCAACCCAAACACCAAGTGCTCCAGAGGCTTTTCACTTGTCACTTACTCTACTGTGAAGGAGGTGGATGCTGCCATGCACGCAAGGCCACACAAGTTGGATTGAAGAGTTGTGGAACCAAAGAGGGCAGTCTCATGAGAAGACTGGTGTCCATTTAACTGTGAAAAACATCTGTGTCGGTGCCATTAAAGAAGACACTGAAGTGCACCACCTACGAGATTATTTTTATCAATATGGGAAAATTGAAGTAATTAAAATCATGACTGATTGAGAGAGTGACAAGAAGAGGGGCTTTGCCCTTGTGCTTTTTGATGACCATGATAGGATTATCATTCAGAAATACCATACTATGAATGGCCACAACTGTGAAGTAAGGAAAGCCCCCAAGGAAGCAAGACATGGCCAGTGCCACTTTCCAGCCAAAGAGGTTGAAGCAGTTCTGGAAACTTCCGTGGTGGCCAAGGAGGTGGTTTTGGTGGGAATGACAACTTTGGTTGAGGCAGAAATGTCAGTGGGTGTGGTGGCCTTGGTGGCAGCCATGGCAGTGGTGGATATGGCAGCAGTGGGGATGGTTATAATGGATTTAGTAATGATGGAAGTCATTTTGGTGGTGGCAGAAACTACAATGATTTTGGCAATTACAACAATCAATCTTCCAATTTTTGGACCATTGAAGGGAGGAATCTTTGGAGACAGAAGCTCTAGCCCTTACCCTTGTGGAGGTCAATACTTTGCCAAACCACAAGCCCAAGGTGGCTATGGTGGTTCAAGCAGTGGCAGCAGCTATGGCAGTGGCAGGAGATTTCAATAACTACCAGAAAACAAAACTTAGCAGAAGAGGAGAGCCACAGAAGACACAGGGAAGCTGCAGGTTACAACAGATCTGTGACCTCAGCTAAGCAGAGTGGTGGCAGGGTCAAGTTACTACAAAGAAGACATGTTTTTGACGATACTCTTGTGTATGGGCAAAAAAACTTGAGGACTGTATTTGTGACTAATCGCATAACAGGTTACTTTTTTTGGTTTGTTTTTGTTCCGGGGAAAGTGTAAATCATTCTAACAGAGGGTTTTAATGTCGTTTGTTTGTTTGTTTATTTGTTTATTTTTGCACCCATACTATTGATTGTTAAATGTAACACTCTGATCATGAAGCTGAATCAATGACTTAAAAAACATTCCAAGTCTCGCTGTTGTTGTTGTTAGATGCCATCAAGTCATTTCTGACCCAAAGCGACGCTATGCACAACAGACCAAAATACTGCCTGGTCCTGCACCATCCTCATAATTGTTTCTATGCCTGAGCCCATCCTTGCAGCCACTGTGTCAGTCCATCTCCTTAGGTGCCTTCCTCATTGTTGCTGCCCTTCCACTTTACCAAGCATGATGTCCCTCTCCAGAGACTGGTCTCTCTTGTCAATATGTCCAAAGTATGTTAAGAGAAAGCCTTGCCATCCTTGCCTCTAAGGAAAACTCTGGCCATATTCCTTCCAAGACAGATTGGCTCATCCTTTCAGCAGTCCGTGGTACTTTCAAAATTCTTCACTAGCACCGTAAATTCAAATGCACCAATTCTTATTTGGTGTCCTTATTCAATATTCAACTTTTGCATGCATATGAGATACAGTAATTGAAAATACCATGGCTTAGGTCAGGCCCACCTAAGCCTTCTAAGTAGAATCCATAGTTTTTAATACTCTAAAGAGGTCTTGTGCAGCAGATTTACCTAATGCAATATGTCTTTTGATCTCTTGATTGCTGCTTCCATTGGCATTGATTGTGAATCCAAGCAAGGCGAAATCTTTGACAACTTCAACCTTTTCTCGATTTATCACGATGTGACCTATTGGTCCAGCTGTGAGGGCTCTGCTCTTCTTGACATTGAGTCATCATCCATGCTGAAGGCTGCAGTCTTCAATCTCCTAGTTAAAGAAATTGAAATAGCCAAAGAAAGACCTTTCCTAAGAGCCCAAACCGGAATTCAACATTCTAGTCCTCTGAACTGTGAGTAAACAAATTTCTGTTATTTATGGATACAAATATATGGTCTTTCTCTTATAGCAGCATAAGAAAGAAAGGCAATAATGTGGAGGGGGCAGAGGGTGGGGATCAAGACACTAGTGCCTATTTAAGCCAGGTAGAAATTAATAAGATTATATTCTCAGAATATGACTATTAAAAATGTTTAAAACATTCTAACAAACATTATTATTTTACAAAAATCATTTTCTTTGAATTTTCAACATTC
>NW_022109703.1:26996-28437 GCF_000313985.2 Echinops telfairi
GTTTTGATTTTGAAATGATGCTTTGTTAAACCGTTTCTCTTTTTAAGCATATTAGTGGATCCTAATGAACTTGATTAATGTGAAAAAAATAAAATTCGTGGCATAAAAACATCTTAACAAAAATATACACTTAATTTCTAAAGCATGATGCTTTGTGTATAAATATATTCAGCCTCTGGAGTCCTTGGGATTTAAATTCAGATGAGGAATCAGATCCTGCCTGATTAAATGTTCAGGTCGGGGAATGTTGAGCTATGTGTTTTGATTTTAAGTGGCCCTGAGAGAACGAACAACGATCAGTAACTACCTACATCATGCTGCCTCCCAAGTACTGATTTTTGCTTTTTAATAGAAACTAAATGATGATTTCTATTTTGTTTATTATTGCTATGTTTTTAGATTTTGCTATATCACTTTATTTTAAATGTAAGCATAATGAACCTCTTCTGTTCATATGTGGTTGTTATTGTTGTTACCTACTTTCGTGTTAGCCCAGACTAATGGAAGCCCCCAAATTAGCTAATTCTCATGTCTGGTTCTGTATAGGGCTATTGTGATCCATAGGATTTTTATCAGCTGATTTTCCGAAGTAGATTGCAGGCCTTTCTTCCTAGTCTATTTAACAGAGTTTTGTCAATGTTTTCCATCTGTGTCCCCCTTTCACCTGAGAAATTTGGAACATGGACGAGCGCTGCCTAAAACACTTCAGATTAATTATGCATTTGATTTGAATTAATTTTTAGTTCCTGTGAGTTCAGAAACCTTTTACTGTCACCAAATTTTTCATGATCTCCCCCATTAAGTTAGACAATTTAAGAAGGTTTGGTAGAAGCTCTGCTAAAATCTGTTCAGCATCATAGCAACACATAAAGGCTTTACTTACAAACAAGTGATGTATATGCATGTGTTGTACTGGCAGGGAATCCAACTAGGCCTCTCCCATGGAAGGGGAGATTTCTACCACTGAAACACACATGCTACTCTTCTGTCAATATACCCATTGCCGTGAAGCCAGTTCCAACACATAGTGACATTATAGGAATGAGTAGAACTGCCCCATAGAGTTTCCAGAGTTGTAAATCTTTACTGAAGCCGACCTACTTCTCCTGTGCAGCAGCTGGTGGATTCTAGTCACCAACGTTACAGTGACTAGTCAAGTGCTTAGCCGTTTGACTATCTAGATTTCTTCCTGTCCATATAGGAGGCTAAAGGGGGAGTTTAAATGGAGGCAAATCCAGAGTTAGAACTCAGGTCTTCTAATCACGTAGATGTGGAGTTTGATGAGTATTTATAAAATAATTAATGGGGGTTTTTTGGTACCAAATGTTCCTATTGTGTAGGTCCTTGAAGTAACTCTTGTTTTTTTTTCAACATATGGATACTGTGTTAGGCTAGGTTCTCCAGAGAAGCAAACCAGTGATGGTGTGTGTGTGTGTGTGTG
>NW_022109703.1:28537-30015 GCF_000313985.2 Echinops telfairi
ATTCAACTAGCCAGATATGCTCTCTTCTACTTCCAATTCTCCTTAAGACCTCTGTGCCCATTAGGGATTGTTTTGATAACAAATCATGCAAAATCTACTCAAATAGTTTGTTTTCTTCTAAGTAGGAGTCTCATAAATATAAAGAAGTACCATAAAATCCAAAGTCTCAAATGACAGCCATAGCTCATGAGTCAAAAGAAAAATAATAAAAAATATTACTGTGAGAAACCCATGGACAATCAGATGGATTCTAGGCTCCTACATAATTCTAGTCCCAGTTCAAGAACAATTAGTTATTGTAACATGGCCCTGCTCCATACTTGCCTTCAAGAAATGATCACTGACTATAACAGGTACTACAGCAAATATGGTGAAGAAAGCACATGGTGCCTAGCTATCAATTGGAATAGCCTCTGGGGTCTTAAAGGCTTATATTCAAACAAGTAGCCATCTAAGTGAGGTGTCAACTAAGTCCACACAAAAGAATCACACCAGCATGTATGATCCGAAGAAGACAATGACAAAATCCAAATATGATGAAAGGAAAAGTATCAGGACTTAAATTATGAATACCCCATTTATAGAAGACTATGGAGAACAGTGGGAGCCCCAAATCCATCTGAAAATTCCCTCTGGCCACAGTTGAGGGATACAAACAGCTTTGCTATCAGATTGAGATTACTGTAAATATGACTATGGTGGATGAAATTATGGTGTAATATGATACATATCAGTTGACTTCCCCTTGGACCCAACCTGAATTTTCTCTAGGTTGAAATATTTCTCGTTTGTTGCATGACAAAAATTTTCTCTCTGATATTGTAATATTGCTGACAGTTTTTTCTTTTTTCCTCTTTATTTTTATTTTATTATTCTTTTTCTTTCTGTTTTGTTTAATGTTTTTCATTGTTTCTGATATTTCCCAGTTTATGACACAGAGAAGGAGTGTTGCAGAGAGACAATAAGTGATGCAATGGTTTATTGGGGATGGGAGGAGGGTGAGGGGTATTGGGGAGCAAGTAATGAAGATTGGAGGGGGGGAGGGTAAACTAGAACGGATTATGATGGTGTATATACAATGCTTCTTGAAAGTGCCTTAACAATGAGTCAAAAGAGATATCAATGGGGGTTGTTGGGGAGAAACGGGGAACTAATAATGATGAATACAAGAATGAAGAGAATGTTCTCAAATTGATTGTGGTAATGATTGTATGACACTTCAAAAGATTGAACTATTCAATTGTATAAGTTATGAATTATTTGCGAATAAAACTGTTTAAAATTGGAAAAGGGACATCAGCCAGCATTGTTTATTATTTTGCTCATAGAATCCTTCAATATTTTAACTACTTAGGTGATTGTTTTACTTCAATTCTCTAAGTTTGAAATAATCTGAATAAGTTCTTCCTCTTTGGTATTCTAACTCCAGGTCTTTAAATATTACAATTGTTTTCTTGAGCTACCTTTTGTAATTTTCT
>NW_022109703.1:30115-31515 GCF_000313985.2 Echinops telfairi
CCAATATATCATTGATTACATTGTGTTAGAGCACATCATGGGGAATTGTTAGACCTCAACTGTCAAGTCATTGAGATTCCTGGCTCAGCCAAGTTGACACAAACCCAAGTATCACACATACATACAAGGACTTAGGAAGGTGAGGTGCTCATAATTGAACTCCCTTGGATGAATGAATAAACCAACTCGAAGTGAATGTTTGAGACCTGGCAGCATTGCTACTTGATGGCAGGTGAGCCTGCATACTACAGAATCTAAAGTCATCACTTTTTTAATTTGAGGATTCTGCATAAAAGCGGTGAATAAAAATTATGCTACCTCAAGACAAAATAGGAGGAGAAATGCCATGAAAAGATGAGAGAACAGCATGTGCTACACATGTGAGCATGCTCAGGGCATTGGAATAGAAGAATGACACCCACACTTGACATTCAGTGTGAGAATCACCAGATCGTGAATATGGACTTGAACAAAGAAATTGGGCACTCCTTTCATGGGGTACATGGCTCTTCTTTTATATGAACATGCTCTAATAGTGTCCTTAGAGAAAGTTATCTTGCAACGCACTGCTGTCTGGTTGATTAGCATTCACAGTGACCCCAGGAGTTGAGTAGAACTGCTCCATAGGGTTTCTGAAGCTAGAAATCTTTCTCATGACCGATTCCTTCATTTTTCTCCTGTGGAGTGGCTGGCAGGTTTGAGTTGTTAAATTTCAGACTGTAAGCCCAGCACTTAATCTACCACACCACCAGGACTCCCCTTGCAAGGGGATGCCAGTTTGCATCAAAATCCACCACCATCACCACCTTCTGAATCCAGTACCATATTTTCACACCCTGTGAAGTGCAAGTGCAGAAACTGAATGAGGAGATAACTTAAACGTTGGAAAATTTGCAAGAGGGATTGGGATTGTGCACAAATCACAGCACCATTGTAAGTGAGACTTCCATTTTTCTGATTATAAACAACTTGGTCAGAATTAGGAACCTGAGACAACTCCATGGGGGAATGACAGATGAAAGAACCCTGAAGGACAAATACAAATGAATCAGATGAATCACACATTCCCTGTAAAACTGTAACTGCCAGTAGATGAGCAGTGCTGCTAACTGGACAGAGGTAGCAGATATGGAGATGGAACGAAACACAGATGAGAGAAACTTATGAAGTACTTGGAGTGGAATTGATGCCTTTGAAGGAACATTTTAGGGAAAGAGAAGCAATTCAGACGGTGACCTTGTAAGTTATCCTCCATCCTAATTTTAGTGGGTGATAAGAATGGGCTTGGCCAGCATCCAAACTAGCCAATCTCATGACATAGGGGGTGTTTACTCACTCAAATTATATAATTCCTGTATTTCCTAGCTGTGCAAACTCATATTATGCATAGCCAGAGATTA
>NW_022109703.1:31615-33188 GCF_000313985.2 Echinops telfairi
GAAGGACAAATACAAATGAATCAGATGAATTACACATTCCCTGTAAAACTGTAACTGCCAGCAGATGAGCAGTGCTGCTAACTGGACAGAGGTAGCAGATATGGAGATGGAACGAAACACAGATGAGAGAAATTTGTGAAGTACTTTTGGGCATAATTGATACCTGGCAGGGGCCTTTTAGGGAAGGCGGAGCAGCACAGACAGTGACTGTGTAGGTGATGCTCCATTCGAGGTGAGTAGATGATCATGATGGGCTTGACCACACACATGAAGCAAAGTGTGTCAAGAAGAAAGCTGAACAGGTAAACAGGGCCATATAATGAGGGGAATTATGGATTGAATTGTTCCTCTTCAAAATATATGTTGGGACCCTATCCCCTATATCTGCTGAAGTACTCTAATCTAATGAAGTGTAATATAACCAGTCATCGGAGGAAACCCCAGTGTAGTGGATCCAAAACTAATCACTTCTGAGGAATAAGTGATAACCTAAATACAGAGACCAGCGAGTACACATGGGAGATGAAAGGCTCTCTCTGAATCTACAGCTCTAACAACCTCAAGGATTGGTGGCCACTAGTAGAAGCTGAAATAGACAAAGAAGGACCACCTCCTATAACCATACTCTGAGTTCTGATTCTAGTCTTCCTAACTTCAAGAAAATAAGCTGGTCTGTAGAGCCATTCATTCACTTGTGGTATTTCTGTTACAATCGAACTAGGTACAACTAGGAGTTTTAGAATTTTAACTCTTTCCTTGGTAGATGAGCAATAGACAGTCATTGAAGAACTTCAAGCAGGAGAATGTATTGATCATATGTCATCTAACAAAAATCAGTTGACTATGGTACAGAGTCCTAGTGGTGCTAGAAGTTGGACTTCTAACAGCCAGGTCTTCAGTTTGAAACCCACAAGAAAAAGATGAAGATGTCTGCTTCTGGCATGATTTATAGTCTTGTAAGCCCTACATAGGATCATGAGGTGACAGAGGTGATATAGACTCCTTGTCTGTGACTTTGATTTTGCAGTTTGATAATACAGAAAATAGTCTTTGTGTGGGTAGGACAGTTTTATAATATTCGCATACCCTAACAAAGGTGGTATAGTGGTTGTGCACCAGGCTGTGATCCACAAGGTCAGAAGTTCAAAATTACCAGTCTGTTCCACAAGAGAAAGACAGCTTTCTATGCCCACGAACAGATATATTCTCAGAAGGAACTCTACCCTGTGCTGCAGGGTTGCTATGGGTTGGCATCTACTCATTGGCATTGAGTTGAGTTGAGTTGAACAAAGGTAGCAGATACAGAGATGGAAAGAGACACAGATGAGAGAAACTTATGAAGTACTTGGAGTGGAATTGCTGCCTTTGAAGGAACATTTTAGGGAAAGAGAAGCAATTCAGACGGTGACCATGTAAGTTATCCTCCATCCTAATTTTAGTGGGTGATAAGAATAGGCTTGGCCAGCATCCAAACTAGCCAATCTCATGACATAGGGGGTGTTTACTCACTCAAATTATATAATTCCTGTATTTCCTAGCTGTGCAAACTCATATTATGCATAGCCAGAGATTA
>NW_022109703.1:33288-35215 GCF_000313985.2 Echinops telfairi
AGAAGTTTGAGGCTTCCTACTTTGTTTTTCTTCAAAATTGTCTTGGATATTTAGGGTCTCTATTCTTTCTATATAAAATTGAGGATTTTTTTTTCCATTTCTGAAAAAATTTGGTTAGAATTTTGGGGGGAAATTTCATTGTATCTGAAGACCATGTTGTTTAATATTGACATATTGACCCTATTAAGTCACCAATCTATGAGCATGAATGTCTTTCATCTATTTAGTCTCTTTTAGCAGTGTTTGATAAGTTTCATTGTATAAGTCTTTCATATCCCTAATCAAATTTATTTCTAGATGCTTTATTCTTGTAGGCATTATTGGAATTGGAGTTTTCTTTCTTTGTTTTTAGCTCTCCTTTTCAGATTTCATTGCTGGTGTATAGGCCTTGGATCCTACAACTTCGCTTATTTTCTGTATTACTTCTAGAAGCTATTTTAGTAGATGTTCAAAATTTTCTATATAAAAGATCACAACATCTTCAAATAGAGAAATGTTAACCTTTCTTTCCAATTTGGATCTTTTAAATTTCATTTTTACCTTACTTTCTCTAGCTAGGACTTCCAGCAAAATATCAAATAGGACCGATGAGAGTGGGCATCTTTGTCTTGTTCCTGTTTTCAAGGAGAAAGTTTTCAAACTTTCTCTATTGAGTAGTAGATTGTCTGTTGTTTATTCATAAATGCCCTAAGTGTTTTTTATTTGGAATCCCTATCTTGCTGAGCGTTTTTCATCAAGAAATGATGCCATAGTTTATCAATGCCTTTTCTGCCTTGATTGAGACGGTCATGTGCTTCTTTTCTTTTTGTCTATTAATGAGGTGTATTACACTGACTGGATTTATACTGCTGAATCAACCTTGAATTACTGGAATAAATCTCACTTGATCATTATGTATCATTATTTTCACATACTTTCCATTTCTGTTTCCTCATATTTTGTTGATAATTTTGGCAGCACTCATATAAGAGTGGATCACATATTGGGCAACGAACTGCAAAGTCAGCAGTTTCAAACCACTACTACTCTTAGAAAATGTATAGTCTTAGAATTACACAATTCTACTCTGTCTTATAGGGTCACTATGCGTTGGAAGCTACTTGATGACAGTGAGTTTGGGTTTTTTGGTTTTGTTGGCTTTGCTTTGGTACCAGGATAATGATGGCTTCCTATGTAGTTAAGGGATATTACTCCTTTCTTTGCTTTTTGGAAGAGTGTGAGCAAGTTTTGTGTCAGCTCCATGTATTTCTTTGAAGATTGACAAGGTTTAATGGATTCCCCATATCCTTTAAATTGTCTTAAAATAAAACTTGAATCCACATATATGTGTGGGAGAGAGGAAGAGGGAGATGGAAAAGGAGAGGAGGGGAGGGGACGGGAAGGAGAGAGGGGGGAAGGAGGGAGAGAAAGAGAGAAATAAAAATATTTCTACTCGGGTTCCAATTAATAAATGTGATGGTTTAGTATAAACAAAATATTTTTAAACATCTTTGCAGTTAGTATATGGACATAGACAAGTTCTTTCAGTATTTGCCTTTTCTTAGTCATATTAAGATACCTTCAAATAAGTCATCTCTGAATATTCTGGTGATTGTTTTTTTAAAATTCCAAAGGAAGAATCTTGATAAAGTTTCTCAGAAGACATAGGACAATCATATAGGCTTATTATGAAGAAGTTTAAGTATACAAAGAGCTAAATTTGTGAGGAAATTGGGCCAAGAATTTTTTCTATCAAGACAGTGCCCCTGTTCATTCTGTTCACCTGCATAGGAGAATTCCTTTAAGAAACCTTACTTTATCTCCCATACAGCTCTGATCTTCCCCCTTCGGATCCCTTTTTTGTTTCCAAAGGTCAAAGAGCATTTAAAAGGAGCATGATCTGAGTCCCTTGAGAATACCCAAACTGTAGTTCTTACAAGATTTAAAT
>NW_022109703.1:42744-47898 GCF_000313985.2 Echinops telfairi
TCACCAGAAGAAATAGTCTTCTAATCACACTGGAGCTTTCAAACCCAGAGAAAGAGGGGTCAATGATTTCATGCCTTTGGCATGAAATAAATTGTAAATGTAAACTAAATTGTGAAATGGTCTTCTGCTAATATGGAGGAGAGGAGGTTATTTTGCAAGGACATGCATTTCTAACTTTTTCCTGAAGGTTGGACAGTGCTAATAGAAAGGAATAATACCCTTATTAATACCATACCTATCCAATGTCTTGACCTACATGTACTAGTGGGAACCACTTCCATCTGTATTTATTTACCTAAACGATATCTTCATTAAACATATTTACTTATCAGAGACACGTTTCTACTAATTTAATTTTCTCTTCCTTATTTCCTCGAGTGACACACTTTAGTTTTAAATTAACGTTGTGCCATAAATAAGTATGTCACTGGTGCTCTTGCATTTCATTCCATCATTGACCTCAAAACTATACAGGAAAGAACTTCAAAATTCCAAGTCAGACACTCTGTCCAAAGAGAGAGAAACCAGCCAAGAACATCACAAAATTAATATGACTGTCTCCCCATGCCTTTTAAGCCTGTTTACCCTCAAAATGGAAATCTTATTCATGTTAATCCAAGTTAAGTATCAATACTTCTTAAGGTCTTATCAATGGAATTTTTCTCATCTCTAAGATTCAAAACACACTGGTAACATTTTACTATCCCTTGTTCCCTATATTTTCTCCTAGAATTCCAATGAGAAAAATGATCTACAAAAAGAAGGCAAATATCTTTTTGATATACATTAGTTTTATAGATGCTGTAATATTAGCTGAAATAAAGAAACTAAATATATTTTATCACATCTAAATATAGTTTATACACAAACACATGATTTTTAAAGTTCATGGAAAATCTATTCTTTCAATTGAAGTTTTCAAAGAAATGTTTGAAAGTCCTCTACTACACAATCATAGAGCTGACTGTGCCACACTTGGGACCCTTTCAATTCATCTCACTTCTTTCACTGGGAAAATAGGGACATTCTCTAAAAGCTACTATTTGCTCTTCCAATTAGGAGCTTTGATCACCCACTAATTCTGTAATGGAATAACACAGAAGATTAACAAATAACAGAAGCAAGAAGGTTTTAAATAGCATTTGCAACTACTCCAGGTCACATTTTGAAGTAATTGGTAGCATGCAGTACAAATGGAAGACATAGAAACCCAGGCTGCATAGACATTTGAAATTATTCTTTTGTGTGTGTGTGTGTGTAAGAGAGAACTTTGTATCAAAGAGTAATTGTACATTAAGAAAACATCCCAACCCAGTCCAGATCAAGTCCATAAGTCCAGTATTAGCCCATATGTCCAAAACCAATCTGTAAATTTCTCTTCAGACTTATGCAACAGATGCAATGATGCCAAATGCAGGAAGATCACAGGCCAGTAGGTAGAAAGTCTTGTGGATCCAGTGGTGGTGGAAGCCTCCTAGCAGGGGCATGGGTCTCCACGTGGCTCCAGGGCTCTGGCTGCATCAGTGTAGCTCTACCTGGTTTATCTGCAGAAATGTCTCGCAGGGCGTGAGCATGTGTCCCACCTTCAGTGAGCTATTTATATCTTTAGTTCCTCCAAATGAGGTCATCAAGCTGCAACTCCCCTCCTTCACTCTCCATCCCCCCTTTCACTCTTAATAGTTTCAAATTGACAACAGATTATGTTACTACCACAAACAAGATTGTTTTCAAATTGTGTTGATTTAGGAAAATAGTCATTATAGGGGATGACGAGATTATTTTGTTGATAAAGTTGCCCATTCTAACAATAACCCTTATCACATTAGATTTTTACATATTTGGTTTCATAAATTAAGCAAATTCTATCAAAGAGTTTATTCCTTATAATTCAACACTTTAACTGTCCATGAAAACCAAATAAAATACATTTGAATAATACCTCAACAATATAGGAGGAGTTAATAAACAATACTTGCTACCCTGAAAGTAGAGTCTACCCCAAACAAATTAAAAAAGAAAAGAAAATTCAGGTGGGATAGACTCGAGGTCATATTTTGGCTCTATTGGACTTTTATATGCTATTTATAATTCTTTTGATCCAAGGTTATTAACAAACTTTAGTACTTGTAGGCAGACATGCATTTATTTTTAATTTTTGTTGACAATTTCCGGTTCTATTGTGACCAGAGAATGATGTCTACATTGATTCTGATTTTTTAAATTTTGTTGAGAGTTTCCTTGTGATCTAGTTTGTAGCCAAATCCTGTAGTACCACAAGTTCTTGAAGAGAACATGAAATAATTCTTTAAAGTGTCTTGACACAGAAAAAGAAAACAAAAAAGTGGAAATCAAGATAAAGTACTGCATTCTATTGTCCTTTAATGGTAGACACTTAAATAGATAATTGTATTTTTAAAAGTAAACTAGATCCTAGCAACCAAGATCTTTTCATATAGCCAAAAGATTATCCTGGTCTGAAGAAAACCCTCAAAACCATTAACCACTCCTAGGAAGAAAGATCAGGCTCATTCTTCCTAGGAGGCTCTCAACTACTATAAATAGTTAGTCTTGGAAACTGAGTTAGTTAATTGTGCCAGCCTGGCCAATAATCACATGTGGGGCTAATTGAAAGGCAGAGGGATAAATGGGTGGTGAACCTCGCCTTTCTAGTTCTCGGGTCTCTTGCTTTGTGATGGTCGCACCAGGGTGCAGCTGCCTTAGCAGTTCCCTGCTTCAGCTTGCAAGATTGACTTCCTACAAGACATCCCCAAGGAGAAGCCACATGGACCTATCCCGATGCAGCCCTGGGTGCTGGAGCAGCCGTGTGGAGACCCCTGCTAGTGCTGAGATGCTTATTCATTCACGGACTCAGCTTTCCTCCTTCAGGCGGCATCATTGCCTCTGTTTTGTGAGGTGGAGGAGTTTGTGGACTGGTGTTGGGTATGGGTTAATGTTGGACTTGTGTCAACATTGGGTTGGGATGTTTTCATGATGATCATTTTCTTTACATAAAACTCTCTCTTATACATGAGTTGCTGTGGATTTGTTTCTCCAAAGTACCCAGACTAATACAGAAACCCATAAGGGGCTAGCTATGAGTCAACATCAACTTGATGGCAGTGAGTTTGGGTTTATTTTTGTTGGTGGTGCTTTTCTGTTTGTTTGTTTGTTTGTTTGGAAGAAAACCTTAGAGAAAGGGAACCAGTGTTCAGTGAAAGTAGGAGCCCCTGGTGGTGCTGTGGGCCTAATTGTTAGATAGCTAACGAGGTTGGTCGTTTAGACTCTAGAGTTTCTATGAGTTGGTAGTGTGTTGGTTTTCATTTTGGTGATAGTTTAGTTACCAGTCATTAATTTATTAAACGAATTATGTTTATGTTTATTACTGGCTTAGATGTGGAACTAGTTTAGCGGTATACAGGTATAAATAAGACACATTTGATACTTGACTCATGGCCCAACAAAAGCTCATGTTTCTCTCAATTTAACCTTACAGCCTGGCCACAATAGAATATCCTGGGCCATGTGTAAAGAATAAATCCATATCCTGGCATATTATCTGGGGCATAGTGTTGCTTACATGCTTGCAAATCCTCTTATTGTTCATTAGCAGAATCAGAGTTCCTTAGGGTATACAATGGAAAGTTAAGGTCCTATTAATTTAACATGAATTTAAATAGGAAAATCAAATAATTGGTCCTTTCAGTATATTCAAAATAAAGTGACTTTAGAGGAATTATTTCTTATATCTTCACACTCCCACCCTAACAACATATACTCATTCCAAATATAGGAAGAAAATTGTTACAAATGGTTTCATGCAAATAATTATCATAGATAATAGATTTTTATTTTTCCAGATCTGAAAGTGTATTCTTTCCTTAGAAGTTATGAAGAGATTGAACACTCATACAGAATGAATGTTTGTAGAAATATGTCATTGTTTTTTATTTGCTGTAGCTATTAAATACACCTGCAGAAGATTTTCCTAGACAAAATATAAACCTCTTCTTTTATTTGACTTCCTCAATTCTTACATCATTTCAATGAAAAGTCAATTAAAGTGAGCTGTAATGTTTAGATGCCAAAATGAACATTAAAGGGATTATTTCTTGGGGAAGGGGAAAGCTGATTTAAATTCCCCAGTATTAGTCAGGGCTCTAACAGGAAGCAGATGATGCTCTTGAATTAAGAAAATTTAAGGAAGTATTAATAGTGGTACTATTTATAAGGATGTGGGTGGCATATAAGGGCATATAAAGCATAAAAGATAGTGTAGAAGCCACACAGCTGAGTTCTCATAACTGCAAAAATGTTACTGCTGTGCATCCTAATCAGAGATGGAAAAGCAAGAGTCTTGTAGAGAAGATAACTTTTGGTTATAGAACCCATCCATATCAAGGAAACTTAGCAATAAAAGAGATATGAAGAATATATAGCCTGACCTCAATTTATTTTTTCTCTGATCATCTGCCAAGAAGCCTCATGAGCTAAACCCAACTGGAAACTAAAGAGCAAGGACACTATTGCCATAGTTTATACATTCCCTCAAGGAAGAGAACACACTGAAGAATGATGGAGAACAGAATTGGCGGAGGGGGGGGGGATGGGGGGATGGATGATATCCTGGTAAACAATCCTTCCAATTAGGCTGTCAAACAAAGATTATTAAAAGCACCTTCTTGCTTGAGTCATATCTTTGTACATTTATGTGTGCCTCTCTTGAACCTCTATGATACGCCTGGTGCTACTTGTGAATAAAACAGACAAAAAACCCTGCCCTCAAAGTGTGGCCAAGAAACTAGATGATGCCCAGTTACCAGAAATTGTGTCTGGGAACTTAAAGGCTTGTCTTCAAACAAGCAGACATCTAAGTGATGTGCCAACTAAGTCCACATGAAAGAAGCACACCAGTCTGTGTGAACCAAGGATTGGATTATAAGTAATATAATCCAAATCTGAAGGAGGGAACGGTATCAAAATATAAATTGAGAAAACCTGGTTTGCAGAAATCTATGGATGACAGTGGAAGCCCAAAATCCACTAGCAGGGTTCACACATGGAATAGGCCTCTGGTGAATTCCCCCTCCCTGTCTCCATAGTCTAAGGAAGTGAATATCCTTGTTATCAGACAGAGAGCACTGTCAAACTGATCAT
>NW_022109703.1:49443-54048 GCF_000313985.2 Echinops telfairi
GGGGGAGAGGGGAGGAGGAAGGGAGGGGGAGGGGAAAAAAGGAAAATGAGCTGATTCCGGGAACCCAAGAGGAAAGCGAATTTTGGGAATAATGAGGGTAACAAATGTAGAGATGTGCTTTACAAAATTGATCTATGTATTGTGATGAATTGTATGAGCCCCAATACATTGATTTAAAAAAATTTCCCTCATCCTAAAAATGATTGCTTATGTAATAGATAATACCCCTTTTCATTCATTTGTTCTTTATTAATGTCTCTGAATGTCTATCTAGATAAGATAGGTGGGCTTAGCAATTTGGAGATGATAAGACTGGGACCTATGGTTCCAAGGGGATATGGGAGAAGAGGAGTTGGGAGAAAAGAAGAGGGTGAAGACCAACCCAGGGACAAGGGAACAAGAACTGAACTAAAATCAGTGGAGAGACGGGCATAGGATATCTAGTGCAGCTTAATCAAGGGCAATGTAGCAGCGAGGAATTACTAAACACAAATGAAGGCCGAACATGATGGTGGGACAAAAGGAAAGAGAGGAAAAGAACCAGGAGGCAAAGGACATTTATAGAGGTCTAAATACAGGCATGTGTACATGTAAATATATTTATATATAACGTGAGGGGAATAGATCTATGTACTTATATGTATATCTTAAGAATTAAGGTTGCAGATGGACATTGGGCCTCAACTCAAGTACTCCCTCAACACAAGAACACTTTGTTCTAATAAGCACTCTGTGATGTTCACCTTCCGGACATGACCACTGAGGACAAAATGGGTGCATAAGCTAATGTGGTGAAGAAAGCTGATAGTGTCCGGCTATCAAAAAATGTAGCATCAGGGGTCTTAAAGGCTTGAAGATAAACAAGCGGGTATCTAGCTAAGAAGCAACAAAACCCACATGGAAGAAGCACACCAGCCTGTGTGATCATGAGATGTTGATGGGATCAGGTATCAGGCATCTAAGACCCAGAACAAAATCATACCCAATGTGAATGGGGGAGGGGGCATGGAGTGGAGACTCAGTGCCCATCTGTAGACAATTCGACATCTCCTCACAGAAGGGTAACAAGGAAGAGATGAGCCAGTCAAGGTGCAGTATAGCATCAATGAAACATGCTACTTTCCTCTAGTTCCTCAATGCTAACTTACCCCAACTATCATGACCTCAATTCTACCTTACAAATTGGATTAGAGCAGCACAGGCACACTGCTACTGCAACACAGGGAATCCAGGATAGATAAACTGCTTAGGGCCAACAATGAGAATAGAAAGATACCAGGAGGACAAGGGGAGAGTGGGGGGAGAAAGGGGGAATCAATCACAAGGATCAACATGTAACCCCTTCCCAGGGGGACAAACAACAGAAAAGAGGGTGAAGGGCAACAGTAAGATATGAAAATAATAATCTATAACTTATTAAAGGTTCATGAGGGCAGGTGAGAGGGGGGGAGGGGGAAAATGAGGAGCTGATATCAAGGGCACAAGTTGAAAGAAAATGCTTTGAAAATGATAATGGCAGCATATGTACAAATATGCTTGACACAATGTATAATTGTATGGACTTTGATAAGAGTATTTAATTTTTTTAAAAGAAAAAAAATTGCTCAGTCCATTTAACATTGACTCTGAGTATCTCAGAAGCATTGCATAGTAAATACTGCAAGATGTAATACTTGAACAATGGACAATGGGAAATACTGGATAAAACATTCCCTCACTCATCTCCAGCTGAACAGTTATCAGACTCATTATTTTATCATAGTCTTCAGAGGTTCTTCCAAAATCAAACCCACCACCCATCTGTTAGTTTGCCAAATTATTGTGACTTGCATATTGCAGTGATGCTGGAAATTATACCACTGGTACTTCAAATACCAAAGGGTCACCCATGGTATACAGGCTTTAGTGGAGTTTCCAAATTAAGACAAGCTAGGAAGAAAGACTTGGTAGTGTATTTCTGATGATTAGTATATGTAGATTCTATGGATCACAACAGAACATTGTCCAGTGTAGTGCTGGGAGATGAAGCCCTGGTTTAGAAGACACTCAAAATACACAGTGTTAAAAACAGTGGACTTGAGCTCATCAATGATTGTGAAGATGGAGCAGAACCAGGCAATATGTTTTACTGCTGTACACTGGGTTACCATGAACCAGAGTTGGTTCTATGACAATTCACTTTGACAATAACCAAAATCAAGCACCAGTCACCAGTAGTAGATGTTAACTCAACAATTCATGCCTGTGCTGATTTTTTTCCTCTCCCTCTCAATTCTGCAGTTCATTACTCTTCTCCCTTGGATCATATTCCAAATAACCTACTGAATAAAATATTTGTCTTTGGCTCTGCTTACAGACTTTGAACTAAGACCCAAGTTCCCAGATTATTAGTTAGCTAAATTCATTAATTCGTTCATTTAGTTGTTTTTGTTGACAGCATTCTGCATACACCTTTAATGACATTGATTACATTGTGTAACCTTTCTCACTCTCCTTTGCTGAGTTGTTCCTCCACAATTAACAAACATTCTTGGCCCCTTAAGGTTCCTCTCTAATCTTCATACTTGTTGTTGTCAATTTGATAGCTAGTTCTTTAAAGAGCATAATGCTCAAGGCAGACTTTTTTTTAAAACTACTTAAGCTAAACTATTGGGTTGGTTTTAAGAATAATTCAGGAGATAATTTTGGTTTAAGTTTTAAATTAACTCAGGGAAATAATTTCAGGGATTCATTCAAATGTCATGATTCCGAGGTATCTGTTTTCCCAGAAAATTTGAAATCCTGTTCTGTGCCCCCCCCCTTTTATCTCAGTAATGGTATCTGGGAACCATTCAGTTAAGGCACCTGGCAAATGAGGCAGTTGTTCATAAAAGCAATTAGTCATACCTTCCATACCTTCCCCCTGTTCCTGACTCACCACCACGTATCTGTCAGTTTGTCACACTGTGGTTGCTTGTTTGTTGCTGTGATCCTGGAACCTATGTTACTGGTATGTCAAATGCCTGCGGGGTCAGACTAAGAACACACAATGAAGAAGGACTCAGCTGCCCACTTTGGAGGAAGAAGCCTCTGCAAACTTTATGCCGAGATTTGAAGCATTGTCAGGTACCGAAAGCCTACTGAATGGAAGCAGAACATTGTCTCAGACCGTGTCAGAGGATGGGCCCCGTGGGTCTGAAGACACTTGAAATGTGGCTGGGGAGGAGCTGCTTTCTCAGAGCAGAGTTGGCCATGGTGATATGAATGGAATAAAGCCTGTCAGAGTGGAGCCTTCAGAATCATCATTTGCTGATGGAGTACAACTCAAGGTGAGAAGAAACAACCGCAAAACTCTAATAATGGAAACTTGGAATGTGTGAAGTGTAAGTCTAGGAGAATTAGAAGTCTTCAAAAATGTAATGGAACCTAACAATAATATGATGATTCTAGTTTTAGGGTTTTTTTGGGAAACTGTCACGCTGTTTTTCATATCACTTCTACCATCTTGCATTCCTAGCATAAATAGATAAACGTCCCACATTTCTCTGCATCCTCAGCAACATTTGTTGTTTTCAGTTTATTTTATCTTAGTCATCCCAGTGGGAAGGAAATAATATCAGCTGTAGGGAAGACATGGGCCTTGCTTTGAGAAATACTCCAAAAATACTGTGCAAAGGAGATGAAATTAAAATCATACTTAAATATGTTTTCTAAGTATGGCATTCACTATACCACCTAATTCCACATATGCAAGAGGGCTTTTGGCATCAAAGGTAATAGGAACAGACGTTTAAAACTACAGGAAATCACAGAAGGAAGTGGAGACTAATATCTTTGACAGAAGTCAACAAATACTCAGAGGATGCAATGATTAGTTAGTGCTTTCTGTCCTCAGATCTCTGGATGATGGGTCACAGTGACACAATTCTCAAAGCCTAATTGCCCATGTTTACTGAAAAAATGAAGTTCTAGCCCCTGTAAGAACTATAAAGACGTGCTTCATGCACTGCCACCTCTTCCACACTAGGGCCCCACGAGACCCTAGAGATTGTTAAGAAGCATGAGAGTATGCAGGAGGCTCAGCCATGATATTCCTCTTGCTGTTTCTCATAAAAACAGGACCAGTGCCCTTGAGAAGCCTATGCCAGTCTTACAGCTTCATTTGAATAAATCACAAATTTACAAAAGTTTTCAACTTGGAAGAAAAGCTATTTCAGCCTGGGTTTCTTTTTCTGCTACAAAGCTGACAAGACCAGCTCTCTCAGAGGCTAACTCAGCACATTAAGAAGCCAAACAATCACTAACCAGAGTGCTCAGCTCAGCAAGGAGGATGACAACGATGTGCTCTGAGTATCAAGATTACAATACATGCCAGAGCCTATCAATTGTACATGCCCAGACACATTAAGGTGGGCAGGGAGATGCCCCTCCCCTGAGAAGAATGTATCTCAAACGATGGCACTGAATCTGCAGCTTCGGGAGAAGGATATATCTGACCAGAGCACACAGGAGCAGATGACGGGGGAGGCGGAGAGACTGGAGCACATCCTGGCCCACCAGGCCTTGAGGACGATGACCCCAATTAGAGCAGCCAGTCCACAGAGAGGACTACATGGCTAGCCCCAC
>NW_022109703.1:56012-56958 GCF_000313985.2 Echinops telfairi
AAGACAAGCATGGCTATCTTGACAACCAGCCCTTAAAACCCCTTCCCAGGTGCACAACCTCCTCCACAGGCCATTCCAGAATGATCCAATTCGGAAACTCCACTACGCTACTTTAACTTTACATTAAACTCACCTGTAGCAGATGTAAAGAACTGACAATACTTCCTTGGTCTTAAGTCTGAAATGGCCTAGTGTGAGAACAGGCATATGACCAATACCCCAAGGTTATGGAATTAGGGATCATTGAGCTTTGGTTCGGAGATCTTGTTTTGAGGGTGCCAAGTATATGGTGGCTCAGACAATCATATATTTACTATCTGAACCTCTATTTTTTATGTTGTTTTGGTCTTGCAGGCAGGGATCTTGCTTAGTGAATGAGTGTACTGAAAGTTTTGCCCTTCACTGTTTGTGTTAATAGTACTCAGACACTTAAGCTTTTAGTCTGTATAAGTCAACAATGAATGTATTGTGGTGTGAAAACATGGCTTCTGCAAGTAAAATATTCCGTTCTGAACAGTGTTTTAAATTCTGTATCATAGGCTAAATTTATGATACTACCAACAGAATTAACTTTGCCCAATGGAGTTAATTTATAATATTCTCTATTATAAAACGATATCTCAAAGTGATCCAAAGACATAAATAAATTAGAGATATATGAGTATATTTGGGACTCACAAATAATTTTAATCACAGTCTAGGATCAATTAGTACTTATGACATGTTCCTGCTTGATCCTCACCCACATAAAGAGGTCACTAAAGATATGGGGTCTGTAGCAAAGTCTGCTGAGGAAATCAGGTGATGTTCGGCTATTGGAAAGATTAGTGTAGTGTCCTAAAGGCTCATCTGAGAACCAGCAGCCATCAAAGTGAGGCATCAACTAAGTCCATATAGAATAATAACACTAGTCTGTGTGATCCAAGGGTGATAAATAATAAAATTC
>NW_022109703.1:57722-59798 GCF_000313985.2 Echinops telfairi
GGGAAGGAAAATGAGCTGATTCCGGGCACCCAAGAGGCAAGCAAATTTTGGGAATGATGAGGGCAACAAATTTATAGATGTGCTTTACACAATTGATCTATGTATTGTGATGAATTTTATGAGCCCCAATAAATTGATTTTTAAAAAATGTAAAAAAATAAATAAAAAAAAGATGGGCAGGGAGAATATGGGGTAGAAGAGAAATAATAAATGAATAAAGAAATATTTGAGAATATGTGTGCATGCATGGGTGTAATTGGCATCTATACCTCTATATCTCTGTGTGTATGTATATATATATATATATATACATATATATATACAAATTGATAACCTTATCTTAAGCAAGGAAGCAAGGCTGAGCTGTTATAATCCACTCAACAACAATGGGTTGTCTTCGTTGTTTATAATTCAGTATAGTTATGTTCTATATTGGATTTCATATAAACAATTCTCAAGTTACTTAGCAGAATTAAAAGGTAAATTTGTATGTATATGAGGTAATTAAATGTATACTTATGCATATACACATATATATTAATTCTATTCCATATTTTTAAGAATGCCTTCTGTTAAATTGTTTCTTTTCCTTTTTTTAACTTTTACAAATAGTTTTATTTTTTAAAATTCACATATCATGCACTTGTATGGTTAAGTTGCTTTTTTTTTTTAGATTATTTTATTGGGGGCTCTTACAACTCTTGTTACAATCCATCCATCAATTGTATACAACATATTAGTATATATATATTGCCAGTTGCTTTTTTATTTTAATAAATCATGTTATTGGGGGCTCTTACAGTTCTTACAACAATTGCATCAAACACATTTGTACAGATGTTGCCATCATCATTTCCAAAACATGTTTTTTCTGCTTGAGCCCTTGATTTCAGCTCCTCCTTCTTTTACCTTTTAATTTCTGTTCTCGTTTAATGGTTGCAATATCTTCTCAGATCTGTGAGGTACTGAAAGATTATTCAGGGAGAAGAAAGGCTAAACAAAATAAAATACCTCTTTCTTCTAACTGCTTTTTTGCAGTGTTTCTGCTTATCCTTAGTTGTCAATAGAAAGGTTGCTGGGAGAGGAAGACTAAACAGCTGCTTAGAAGCTTTTAGCACATGAATGACATGTATAGAATCCCATTGTGAATGTCATTGTAGGTTACCAGGCTGGGCTAGCACACTGAGGAAATTTTGATTGGGTCTATCTTTGGGGTTGATCATATTCCTTATCTTGAGAGTAAAGACATGACTACCAGAATTTAGAGGGCTCAGCATCCAGTATTGGTATGCTCACTTAATCAATTTGCTTCCACTGTGACTGAACTAAGGGTAGCAGGTTCAAAGACTCCCTTTTGGCCTCTCTAGGAGCCCAGGTGGTGTGGTAGGTTACATATTGGTGTTGGGCTGCAAACTGCAAGTTGAGCAGTTTGAAACCCTAACTTCTCTAGCAGAGAAAGATGAGACTTTTCTACTCCAGAAGGCCTAAGGGGCAGTTCTAGTTTATCATATAGGGGTCCTATGAGTCAGAATCGACTCAATGGCAGTGAGGTTGGTTTTGAGTGAGAGAACCACCATTTGTCAGTTTGTTTTACTGTGGTGGCTTGCATGTTGCTATGATACTGGGAGATGTATCATTGGTATTTCAAAACCAGCAGGGTCATCCAACATAAAGAGGTTTCAGTGGAGCTTTCAAACTAAGAACAAACTACAAAGAGGGATTAAATTGTCCATTTTTGAGGGATTAGACCCTGAAACCCATATGAATAACAACAGAACACTGTCAGATATAGTGCCAGCAGTTGTGTACTGCAGATCAGAAAGCACTCAAATACAGCTCTGCTTTCTCAAAGTAGAGCTGCCCATAATGACATGGATTGAATCATGTTTGGGGGAACTTCATTTGTTGATGGGCATGACTCGAAATAATAAGAAGCAGCTTCAAGCATCGATTAAAAATCATAATGTGAAATGTATGTAGGATGGATCTAGGAAATCTGGAATTATCTAAATGAAATATAACACTTGAAGATTCATATCCTAGGTGTTGTTGTTGTTGTTATTGTTAGGTGTTGGT
>NW_022109703.1:60976-61997 GCF_000313985.2 Echinops telfairi
AAGTGGAATACAACGGAATTAAATTGACTACATCTGTTGGAAAGAGATGATGGAGACGATCAATATCAGTAGACAAAATAATGCCAGAGGCTGACTGTGGAACAGATCATCATTGCTCATATGTAAGTTCAGATTGAAGTTGAAGAGCATGAAATAAGTCCACAAGAGCTTTAGCAATGTTATATAAAACCATTAGGTCTATGGTCAGCATCACCCCTTGAATTCTTATGAACTCTAATTGTGTTATACAGATAAATACAGTGGCCAGAAAGGAAAAACCAAACAAAAAAAGAAACATTGATATGTGTATGTCTGTATCAAAATCAGAGGGAGCCCTTGTTTTCAAACAAGCAGTCATCTAAGTGAGGTGACAACCAATCTACATAGAAGAAACACACCAACCTATGTACTTCTTAAAAAGATTGTAAACAATGTAATCCAAACCTATAGAAGCGAATGACATCAGAGCTTAAATTGTGAACACCCAGCTTGCAGAATTTTTGTAGGGTACACAATCCCCCAGCGAATAGCCTCTGACCACAGTTGAGGGATGTGAATAGCCTTGTTATCAGACAGAGCACATTATTGTCTAGTCAATTAGAGTAGATACAGTTGTGCTAAAATGTAATATCTTATCATTTGATCACCCCTTTGACCCATTTTAAAGTTGTTTCAGTTTAAAAAAGTGAAGGGGAAATACAAGTAGATTCAGCCTCTGGTGAATTCTCTCTGACCATGGACCAGGCATGTGAATAGCCTTGCTATCATGCAGAGCACATTAGAAAGTGGAAGATTGCAGAGGCCATTAGGTTAAATTTTAACATTCTATCATTTGATCTACCTTTTGACATGTTTTAAATTTGTTCTAGTTTTTCAATGTTTTCTGCTTTCTTTTCTATTGAGATTTTCCTCTTTTATTTTGTTATTGTTAGCTTTTTTGTATATATTTTTCTGAATATGAAATCCAGGATAGGTAAAGCTATAGAGACAGTAACTGGATTAATGGTTTCTTGGGGGTATG
>NW_022109703.1:63510-64803 GCF_000313985.2 Echinops telfairi
CACCTGGTCTGGAGCCATCCTCAGAGTGGTTGCTGTGTTTGAACCCACCGTTGCAGCCACTGTATCTATCCGTCTTGCTGAGGGTCTTCCTCATTTTCACTGACCAAGCATGACATTCATCTCCAGGGACCGGACCTTCTTGATAACATGTCCAAAGTATTCAAAATGAAGTCTTGCTATTCTTATTTTTTTTCTCATGAAACTTTGTTTTAATGGGTCTCAAAATTCTGTGACAAGTTTTTGGACAAGTTACCCTCCCCCCTCCCCATTTAAAAAGGATTAATTTTAAAAATACAATAACTTAAAATTGCCAGATGTAAAAGAAACAGATGGTCCACAAAACTTCTTTTCCTTCTGAAAATTTTACAATGCATTGTTATCATTAACCAGTCTTTTACTATTAAACTTAAGTGTCTGGTTCAGACTAATAGTTCTGAGATCCTTCTTCCACCACTGATTAAGAGTGGGGCGGCAGGTGTTATAGGTAGTTCTGAGCCTTCTAAGAAGACTTGGTGACCTTACCAGCTCCAGCAGACTTGGTGACACCCATACATTGAGAACAGCAAAATAACCCAGAGGAGGATAGTCAGAGACGCTCTCCACACGCACGGGCTTGCCAGATACCAGACATCAGGAAGGTGGGGCCATCTACCAGGACAGCAATCAATCTTCTTTTTTGAGCTAAGGAAATTTTCAAGCAATGTGGGCAGTGTGACAATCCAGCGCAGGTGCATATCCAGCACTGATTTGGCCTGCATGGTTTGAATTATCACCTGAACAGTACAGTCAGCTTCTTCCATTGGTGGGTCTTGTTTTGGTGTCACCAGCCACATTACAACAGTAAACATCTTTGACAGAGAAGTTCTTGATATTGAAGCCTATATTGTCCCCAGGCAGAGCTTCATTCAAAGCTTCATAGTGCATTTCAACAGATTTCACTTCAATGGTAACTGAGATAGTTAAGGTTTATTGTGCCAATCTGGGATTAATCCCAACATGTGGGATTAATTGAAGGGCAGCAAGATAAATGGCTCGGTGAGCCTCACCTTTCTAGTTCTCAGGTCTCTTGCTTTCTGATTGACCAGGGTGCAGCTTCCTTAGCCAGTTCCCTGCTTCAGCTTGCAAAGCTCATTTCCTGTGAAACATCCCTGAGGGGAAGCCACATGGATCTACCCTGAGGCAACCCTGGGTGCTGGAGCAATGGCGTGGAGAACCCTGCCAGAGCTGAGATGCTTACACACTCACTGACTCACCTTTCCTCCTGCAGTCGGCATCACTGTGTGTGTTTTGTGA
>NW_022109703.1:78458-79966 GCF_000313985.2 Echinops telfairi
TATGGGTCAGTAAGGGATGTCATGTCTCATAGTGGGGCCGGCCATGTGGGAGATAACCTCTCTTCTTTCATTTATAACTGCCCCAATATATTCCCCAGATGACAGTGTTTTGATTGGACCATTGTTGAAGATTCCCTAAATAGATGATTGTTAGGTGTCATTGAGTTGACTCAGACTCATAGTGATAATAGGTACAGCAGAATGAAACAGATCCCAAAAGAGATGTGTACACCAATGTTCCTTGCAGTACCATTCATAATAGCCAAAGGGTGGGAAAAATGTCTATCAACATATGAATGGATAAACAGAATATGGTACATAAATACAATGGAATACTACTCAGCCAATAGGAAAATTTTAATCTTGATTCCATGCTGCAATCTAGATGGAGCTTGAACACATTATGCTGAGTAAAATAAGTCAGACACAAAAGTACAAATGTTGTACGACTTCACTTATATTAAAGAATCAATAAAAGGCCAGTGCCAGTTAGTTGTTTTCAACTCATAGTGACCATATACACAACAGAATGAATTACTGTCTAGCTCTGTCTCACACTTGTTCTTATGCTTGAGCATATAGTGACAGTCACTGTGTCAATACATCTCATTGAAAGCATTATGCAGCCCCTCTACCAAGCATTATGCCATTCTCCATGAATTGGTCTCTCCTGACAGCATGTCCAAAATTTGCAAGATGAAGTCTCGCCATTCTTGCCTGTAAAGAGCACTCGGGCCATACTTGTTTGTCCGTTTTTGTAATCCATGGACCTTTGAATATTTTTACCAGCACCAAAATTCAAAGATATCCACTCTTCAGTTTTTCTTATTCAATGCCGAACTTTCACATGCATGTGAGATAATTGAAAATACCATGAAACTTTGGTGGGGAGGAAGAAGATGGGGTCCAGTTAGATTTACCCGCTCAGAGCTCCTGCTGCCAGATCAGAAAATTAAAAGGTAAGGTGAAGGAGATTGGGAAGCGGAGTCCTAATATTAGAATCAGGGTACTAGGGTCTGTCCTGACCCTCACTTTTTTTAAAATTTTCACTCAAAAAGCAAACTGAGAATGCACTGAAAAGCTCTAGGTTCGTTGTGCTGGGTTTGTAGGATCCAGACCAAGCATCTGCCAGCACCCTAGTCTGACAATGAGTAGCGATTTCCCTAGGCTGACATCCAAAAGGGTCACAATCCAAGACTCAAAGAGAACCTCTGAAAGCTAGTCACAGACCCCACTCCAGAGCTCCGTGCTGTTAGCGACCTTGAACTTATAGCCTAGGGGTCTGGGTTGGTGTAGGTGGCCATAGATTTGTAGCAATTGAAAAGACGTCAGGAAATGTACCTGAGTCAGATGGCAGTGTGTCAGAGAATAAGCAGGTAGCCATAGGCTGGGGTCGACTTCAGTTCCAGTTGGCCTAGAAGAAAAAACCTCTCTGATAAGCTAGATCTCCCTTAGGGGTCAGTGTGACAGCCCTGAAATCAGGGCACTCCATAAGCCCACTATAAAAA
>NW_022109703.1:80427-81401 GCF_000313985.2 Echinops telfairi
GGATGAGGGGTGGGGGTGGGGGGTGATCACCAAAATCTCTGAGCTATTGGGTCATCAGAGGTCTTGGCACAAGCTAGGGCAACTCCGCAAGCCCAAAGCAGGGAGCTACTGTCCATCCTTAGTGATCCCACATGTAGCTGAGGAGGTTCTGCCTGTCCTCCATGTGGATGGGGGATCCCCTGTCTGTCCTGGAGCCCTACACTCCCCACCTCCCTTCCCACTGCAGTGCTGTATACAGCACAAGGCAGCTATACCAGTGATTTCCAGTGCTCAACACTGCTGCAGGAACCGCTGTCTGGTCTCTGGTGTGATCTTGCCTTTGAGGGTAATTCTGCCAGCATCTGTGGTACCCCACACCAAGCGAGCACACCACCCCACTACCTTGCACCAGGGTTGGAACTCCCCCAGCCCCACAGTCAGGCAATCAGACCTCAGCTGTCTCCTTATTTGCTATATTTTTTCTTCACACTCCCTTCTATCTTTCCCACTGCAGTCCGTCTCAGCAGGCCCAATTGTGCTTTGTTTTGTTTTTCTCCTCTTTATTTTTCCTTCTTTCTCTTTCTCTTTCCTCTTCTCTTCCTCTCTGTCCTTTCACATGCCACTGTTGGCATCTGGGCCACTACCCTCCACCTAGGGCAACTACACCCAAAGAGCAGGGGGAACTCCAGGCTGCCCTCTGTGGGAGTGCTGCACACCACACAAAGCAGCTGCAACAGCCCTCTACAGTGCTTCATGCTGTTGAAGAAATCTACATCTGGCCTCTATGGTGATCTTGCCAACTAGGGCAATTCTGCCCAACACCAGTGGGACCCTGCACTAAAAGGACAAACCAATCTGCCACCTTGGGGCAGGGTTTAAACCCCTGCAGCTCCACATTCAGGTAATCAAGGATCAGCTATCTCTTTACCCTTTATATTTTTCTTTTCTCTTTCCCACCACAGTCAGTGACCACAGTTATTTTCCCTTTCTTTTTC
>NW_022109703.1:82664-84086 GCF_000313985.2 Echinops telfairi
GGAAGAAATAATTAACCTCTTCTATGACATGCATAGAAGAAGCAGACATTGACCTGCCACAGAAAGAAATATTCAGAATGCTGCTTGGAGTTATACAGGATATGAGGGAAGCATTACAGAGAAAGAATGAAATAATAAAGGAGATAAAGGCAACACACTAAAGGGAAATACAAACCTAAGGCATGAAATTACAAAATCCAATATTAAATTTACAGACTTTGCCAACAGACAATATACCCAGGCAGACTTCAGAAATTGGAAAAACAGTCAAATAAGACAATTAGAGAAGCTTAATAAAACTTGAGAGCCATATCCGATGCTATGAAGAGGAACAAAATTAGACTAATTGGACTACAGGAACAAGACACAACAAAGAAGTCAACAGCAAAAAATAGCAAGGGAATACTTAGAGGAAAACTTCCCCAGCTTAAATGAAAATCAGGCAACCACTCAGGAGGCTGAAAGAACACCAGCCAGACCGAATCCCAAGAAGAAGTCACCGAGACACATATTAGTTAAATTAGCCAACTATGAAGAAAAAGAGAAAACCATAAGAGCATCTAGGGAAAACAAATAGTCATTTATAAAGGTACTCAAATATGAATATGTTCAGACCTATCAGTGGACATGAGGAAGAAAAGGAGGGAGTGGTGTAACATATTCCAAAAATTCAAGGAAAATAAAGCAAACCCATGAATACTATACCCAGACAAATTCTCTATTAATATAGATGGAGAAGAAAGAGTCATCCCAGACAAGGAAAAACCTCAAAGAATACGTAAAAAGAAACCCAGCCCCACAAAAGATTTTGCTGACCCAGTATGGGCAGACGCTCAACACTCACAGGACAAATAAAAGACCGTCACATAGAACAACTCCACACAGAGGGCAACAAAGAGAAAACAGCCCCCAAGATAGCATTAGCTCAATAGTGGACAGAAGGCAAGAATGAACCACACACACAAACAACACAAACTGAAAAGTAGATAGGAAAACACCCAACACAAAAGGTACAAGAGGACACCATAGAGTCCACAGATAGATGTAATAACACTGAATTTCGCTGGAATGAACTCAGGCATTTAAAGGCAGAGGCTAACAGACTTTCTTAGAAAACACAACCCATTGATCTGCTGCCTACAGGAGACACATCTCAAGCTTACAGACAAAAACAGGTTCAGAATCATAAGCTGGAGAAAAATATATCAAGCAATTGGCAATGCAAAAAAGCAGGGATAGCAATCTTAATCTCTGACAAAAATAGATCTCAAGGTACAAGCCATAACAAGAGACAAGGAAGAGCAATATATAATGCTCAAGGGAACAGTAGACGAAGAACCTGTGAACACAATAAATATATATGCACCCAACAAGAGGCCTGCAACATTTGTAACTCAAACACTCCAAAAGGTGAAAAAAAAA
>NW_022109703.1:87267-88577 GCF_000313985.2 Echinops telfairi
CATGAAGCACATTGCCTCATGGGAAGAACTGGAGGAAATCATGCTAAATGAAGTAAGCCAAGCACAAAAGGACAAGTACAACATGAATCCACTGAGGTAAGCTAAAAAAAAAAAACGGGTCATAGGGGAAAATCTATCATATACATACATCCATGGGGTGAGGTCCAGCAACTGTGGCAGGGGCCAAACTCAATCCAGGGATACCTATGGCAGCCAACTAAATAAGAGGGGGAAAGAAAGAGGGGAAAAGGCATGGTTTGAGGTGGAGCAGGGCACCGAAGTGGAGGGTATTGTTTATATCTCCCCAGGAGAGGGAGAGAGAGACCAGGCTTCAACCTGATGCACCAAGATGTGAATACAACATACCAGCATGTACCAGGGAACCAAGTGAGAGGTCTGCGTGGTCAGCTCCAATCCCAACTATGTGGATGACCCCATCCTCCTCAGAAGAATGCACTTCAGAGGACAACACTGGGGCTACAACTTGGGGAGAGGAGCACATCGGATTAGAGCAGATGGGAGAAATGGAAAGGGACGGAGAGGGATGGGAGGACATCCTGTCCCACCAAGCCCTGAGGACAATATTCCTACTCCTAGCAGACAATGCACAGAGTGGACCATAGGACTGACCCCTCCATGAGACATGATGTTCCTCACTAAAGCATGGCACTGCGGGGACAACACTGGAGACACAGTGTGGGAATTGCACACAATCTGACCTCATCACGCTGGGGCGAAACACTAAGGGCTTGCAACAGAGTGGCAAGGGGAGCAAAGTGATGCAATCCCGGGGAATATAAAAAACAGACTTTGGAGACAGAGTGTGGCACTCCATCAGACTCGACTGGAAAACACTCATAAAGGCAACCAACAGTCATTGAACTATTTATAGGCTTTTTCATTTTTGTCAGTGGATTTTTGTTGTTGTTTTGGGGTTTTTTGGGGGGTTGTTGTTTTATTGTTTTGTTGGTTTTGACTTCCTTTGTTGTTTTCTTTGGCTTTGTCTGGTTTTTGTGCTTATTAATTTATCTAAGTATCTTAGTAATGTATCTGCATTTGCACGTACTAATGTATCTTATTTATTCAGATAAAGTTGGTGGGATAAATAATTCAGAGTTGAAAAAACGGGACCATTGTTTCCAGGGGAATACGGGAGAAGCGGAGGTGAGAGAAAGGAAGGGGGAGGGGGACCAACCCAGGGACAAGGGAACAAGTGAAATAAAATAAATGAAGGGGACGGCATAGGATGCCTACTGAAGCTTAATCAAGGGCAATGTAGCAGCAAGGAATTACTAAACCCGAATGAAGGC
>NW_022109703.1:89216-91373 GCF_000313985.2 Echinops telfairi
TAGACCATTGGACATCCCCTCACAGAGGGGTCACAGGGAAGTGATGAGCCAGTTAGTGTGCTGTACAGCACCGATGAAACACACCACTTTCTTCTAGTTATTTGGTACTTCCTTCCCCCCACTATCATGACCTCAATTATATGAGAACACATGCACACTACTACATAAGAGCCCTCAACACAGAGAATCCAGGATAGATAAACCCCTCAAGGCCAACAATGAGAGTAGAGATACCAGGAGGCTTAGGGGAGGGTGGGGGGAGAAAAGGGGAATCAATCACAAGGATCAACCTACAACCCCCTCCCAGGGGGACCAACAATGGACAAGTGGGTGAGGGATGACCAAGGACAATGTAAGATATAAAAATAATAATCTGTAGCTTTTCAAGGGTTCATGAGGGAGGGTGGGTTGGGGAGGAAGGAGGAAGAAATGGGTAGCCAATTTCAGGGGCTCAAATGGGAGGAGAATGCTTTGAAATTGATGATGGCAGCATATGTGCAAATGTGCTTGACACTGGATGAATGTATGGATTGTGATGAGATGTAAGAGCCCCCAATAAAAGTAAAAAAAAGAAAAGAAAAAAAATACCATGGCTTGGAGGATACTCACCTTAGTCCTCAAAGTATCATCCTTACTTTTCAAAACTCTAAAGAGATCTTACACAACAGATTTACTTAATGCTACTCATCTTTTCATGTCTATATCCCTGTTTCCATGAGTATCATGTATGGATCCAAGTCAGACAAAATCCTTGACAACTTCAATCTTTTCTCCATTTATCATGATGCTACTTACTGGTCCAGTTGTGTGGCTTTGGGTGTTCTTTACATTGAGTCATAATTCACACTTAAGGCTGCAACCCTTGATCTTCATCACATCCTTCAAGTCCTCCTCACTTTCAGCAGCAAGTTGTGTCATCTGCATATTGCAGTTTGTTATTAAGCCTTCCTTTAATCCTGATGCCACATTCTTCTTCACATAATCAATATTCTCTGATTATTTGTTCAAAGTACAGTTGTAACTAGTATGGTGAAAGGCTATAACCCTGAAGCAGACCATCCCTGATTTTAAATCATGGAAAATTCCCTGATTCTGGTCTCACAACTTGATCCACGTACAAGTTCTGCATAAGTGCAAAAAAATGTTTGGCAATTTCCATTCTTTTTAAGGCTATCCATTGTTTGTTATAGTACACACAGTTGGATGCCTTGGTATAGTCAATAAAACACAAGTAAACAACTTTCTAGTGTTCTCTGCTTTTCTAGATCCACCTGACACCAGCAATGATCCCCCTTGTTATATGTCCTCTTCTGAATCCAGGCTGCACCTCTGGCAGCTCCTTGTTCATGTATTACTGAAGCCCTCATTGGATGAGCTTCAGCAAAATTTTACTTGCATGTAATATCAATTATATTGTTTTATAGTTTGAACATTCTGTTGGGTCACCTTGCTCTAGAATAGCTATACTGTAAATATGGACATATATCAGTCAGTCAGTTGGTCAAGTAGCTGTCTTTCTTGGCATAGTTGAATGAGTGCTTCCAGTGCTTCAACAGCATGTTAAAACATTGCAGTTTGTATTCCATAAATTCCTGGAGCCTTATTTGTTGCTAATGATTTCAGTACAGCTTGGACTTCCTATACTACCACTGGTTCTAGCTCATATGTTGTCTCTTGAAATGGATGAGTGTTGACTAGTCCTTTGGAGTGACTCTGTGTATTCTTTCCATCTTTTTGTTTTGTTTGTTTGCTGCATCACTCAGTATTTTGACCAAAGTCTTTCAATATTGCAACTCAAGGTTTGATTTTTTTCTTCCGTTCTTTCAGATTAAGAATATGCTGAGCATTTTCTTCCTTTTGGTTTCCTAACTCTAGATCTTTGTACTTTTCCTTTTTTGTTCTCAAGCTGCCCTTTAAGCTCTTTGGCTTCATCATTTCTACCATTTGCGTTAGCTACTCTACAATTGTGAGCAAATCCCACCATCTCTTCTTACATACACTTTGATATTTTCTTTCTTTCCTGCCTTTTAAATGACTTTTTGCTTTCTTCATAATCATGTTCTTGATGTCCTCCCATAGCTCATCAGGTCTTATGTCATTAGTATTCAGCACATCAAATCTGTTCTTGAAACTTACATATGAGCAAAAGTCTGTTAC
>NW_022109703.1:91850-93289 GCF_000313985.2 Echinops telfairi
CTTGAAGATGGATAGATAAAATCCTATCACAGATAACATTGAACTTTATGATATATTTTGCAATGTTCTTTTTAACAGTGAAAGGCATGCTATTCTTCTTGATTGTATTATTCCCAGCAGAGTAAATCATATAATTTCCTGATTCAAAACGGCCAATAGTAGTCCATTTCAGATTACTAATGCCTAGGATGTTGTTCTTTATATAACCCATTTCATTTTTAACCACCTCCAATTTTCCTATAGTCATATTTCACACACTCCAAGTTCTAATCATTAGCATATTTTTGCAGGGTTTTGTTTACCCTTTCCTTGAATTGGGTACAATTAGCAAATGAAGATTCAAAAGGCTCTATTTCCACAGGCTTTACCCAACTTATGTCACTTTGGTTGACTCCACTCCAAGAAACCAGCTCCTCTTCATTCATATTTTGAGTGTCCTCTGACCAGAGGAACAAACCTTCCAGCACATTCTCTGATAATATCCTTCTTCCATTTATTAGGCCTTCGATATCTTGCAATGTTTTGAAGCTATGCATAAAGCTTTCAGGGGCTACTTCCTCCAAAGTGGGCAACCAATTCCTTCTTTGTAGTATTTTCTTAGTCTGGAAACTCTGCTGAAATCTGTTCAACAAAACTGGTGAATTTTTCTGGGATTAGAAATACCAGTGACATAGCTTCCAGCATGCCAGCAACACATAAGCCACCACAATACATTACAGACAAGTGGTGAATGTCCAAAGTGTATGACAAATTCTAGTTATCCTCTCCTCTAAGGATCAATCTGGCTGTATTTCCTTTGAAACATATTTTTTTTCCTGGTAATTCACAGTAATTTCAAAATGGCACTAATAAGACTGAGACAAGTATAGTATTTTTAATAAAACCTAGTCTGTAGCCATTCACTGATAACAAACATGTTTAAACCCACTTTGTTTGGAACAAGCCCACGCACTTATGAACTGGAATCTCAGGGGCAATATTTTGTTTACTTGTGTTCCTATAGGCACTTAGGTAATGTTTAACAGAATATCTGGGTGGGGCAAACTGTTTAATTGCTCCATTGCTAACCAAAAGATTGGCAGTTCAAGTTCACCCAGAGGTGCCTTGAAATAAGGGGCTAGCAATATACTCCCAGAGGTCAGCCATTTAAAACCTCATGGAGCAAGTTCTGACACACCAGAAGTGGAATCTACATGATTGAAATTGGTTTATAGTGTTTGCCACATTCTAGACCTCTGTTTATGTTATTACTATTATTTGAAATGATAAAATAGCAGTATACATGTATATATCATACAGTTTTAATTTTTTGTGTGTGTGTGAAAACAACCTTTTATTTGAGGAGTGAGACCATTTAGTCAGGCAGATAAGGATGGTCATAAATTAGGTTAACCTATAATATTATTATTTTCCGTGCCCTTAACATCTTTTGTTTTTTT
>NW_022109703.1:94485-97842 GCF_000313985.2 Echinops telfairi
TAGGTGAGTTGAAATTCCACATCACTCATGCTCACTGAACTACAGCTTTTCCAAGTCACCCACTCCATACTGACTGAGGCTGCTGTTCTCCAATTCATGACTTTGCTTTTATTTCCTTCTCAGAATTAAGTACCTCTGATACCAGCACCTTGACTGGGGCCCCCAATCCCTAACTAGCCTTGCCACTCTTCTTTTAACCCTAATATAGGGGGCCTAGTGGTATAGTGGATTACAAACTGGGCTGTTAACCAGAAAGTGCACAGCCTTAACCCACTAGCTGCATCATGGAATAAAGATGATGCTTTGTGCTCCCATAAAATTTATAGCCTCAGAAACCCCAGTGGCAGTCCTTATCTGTCCTATAGGGTCACTATGAGTCAGAATTAGTTTGCTGGCAGTGAGTGAGAACTCTAATCTGGGGAAGTTCCTGAGTGACATAAGTAGTTAAGGATTTGACTGCTAGATGACATTACCTATAGGAGCCAGGAAAGGCCTGGTGGTCTGCATGGGAAAGGTTACAGCCTTTGAAACCTTATAGAGTACTTTGACTCTTTACACATAAGGTCTCCATGTGTCAGAACCAACTTGAAGGCAAAAGATTGGGGTTTGATATTTTTAACCCTCATCTTATGTTCTTAGATCTTGGAGCCCTCCCCAGAGGTAGTCCTAAAATTTTCATGCCTCTATTTGTCTGACAGTAGCTATTGTGTGTGTGTGTGTGTGTGTGTGTGTGTGTGTATGTATATATGGGGAGAGAGAGAGAGAGATTCATCTTAAGAAAATGGCTCATATGGTTGTAGATCAGATGGCAAGTTCTATGGATCAAATATCAGTTGAGGCTTCTCCCGACTCACATAGCTGCATGGGTATCTAACCTAAGATTAATGAGTCAGACAGCAGACTGCTTGCTAGAGAGGTGAACAGATCAAAATCCAAGGTCAGCAGGTAAGACAGTAGGCCACAGGCTCAAGTGCAAAGCATCAGCAGTTAAATGATAATGAGACAGACACAGGATCCATATCCAGCAAAAGGCAAAAGAGCATTACCAGATGTCCATACATGTTGCAAACAAGCCACACTCCAACGAAACCCCCTTTCAACAGATTGGCTGATTTTAGCAGAGCTCATCAGGAGGATGATTGTCTTATTATCTGATCTCATCATATCTGCTAAAGCACTGAGAATCATGGTCCAACCAAGTCTGAACACAGCCTTTTCTATCATAGTAGGCAAAAAGTATTGCAACACAATAATAGAAACTTTTATTAAATAAAATATATCACAATGTGGAGCTATTTCTTGACCTAACACCCTTCTGAGTCTATACACTCTGAAGACAGTGTTTACATCTCTTTAACCATCCCCTGAAGAATTCTGTGTTCTTTGATTTACAACATACCAAAATGGCAGTTTGACATCTTCAAGAGACTCAAGTGTTGTTCTTATTTTTTTTGAGGGGGGGGGGGTTAGTGGTGGGAAGAAGTCTGAAGAGGTATGAACAGGGCTATAGTATAGATGGAGTTGGATTTCCCAGTGAAACTATCCTAGGACAGGCATTCGTCTGTCAGTTTGTCATACTGTAGTGGCTTGTATGTTGCTATGATGCTGGAATCATTATCACTATTATTTCCAATACCATCAAAGTCACTCAATGTGGACATGTTTCAGCAGAACTTTGAGACTAACACCAGACAATGAAGAAGGAGTCGGCTCCCCATTTCAGAGTAAGGAGCGGCTGAAATCCTCACGTATGGCTTCAACATGTTCTCAGATTCTGAAGGCTTAAAGAATGGACGCAGAATATTGTCAGATATAATGCCAACAGATGATCTTCTCAGGTCAGTGGGCACTCAAATTGTGGGTGAGGAGGAGCTGATTTTTCAGAGTGGAGTCAACCATGGTGATGTGAATAGGTAAAGCCTATAGGAGTGGAGACTTTGAGATCTTCACCTGCTGATGGAGCACAATTCAAGGTGAGGAGAAACAGTTGCAAAACTCTGCTAATGATCAGAACTTTAAATGTGCTACATATGAATATAGGAAAATTGGAACTGAATAAAAATGAAATGAAACACCTAAAGATCAATGTCCTAGGTATTAATAAATTTAAATGTTTAAGTGAACTGGTACTGGCCATTTGGAATTAGAAAATCTTATGATTTACTACTCCAGAAATAGCAAAATGAAGAGGAATGGCATTGCAAAATCAATCATGAAGTACAAGGCTGTACTTACAAAGTACATACATACAAAGTATATACAAGGCTGTATATACAAAATATAAATAGGATTATATTTATCTGCCTTCAAGGAAATCCAATCAATACAAATATTATTCAAATTTATGCACCAAACACAAAATCTACTTATGAAAAAATTGAAGAATTCTACCAATTACTTCAGTCTGAAATTGATCAAATATGCAATCAAGATGCAGTAATAATTATTGATGATTGGAATGCAAAAATTGGAAACAAAGAGATAGGAGCAAAAGTTGGGAGATATGGACTTGGTGATAGAAATGATGCTGAAGATTGGAGGACAGAATTTTTCAAGACCCAGAATATGTAAATTGAAAATACCTTTTTATTAAACAACACAAAAAGGCATGTGAATATTTCCAGACAATGAAGAAGCTCAATATCACAGCTAAAATCAGGTCAGAGGCTGACTGTGAAACAGACCATCATATATAAGTTCAGGATAAACCTGAAAAAAATTGAAACAAGTCAGAGAGCCAAAATATAATCTTGAGTCGATTCCCCCTGAATTTCAAGAACAGATTTAAAGCTGTGAGCACTAATGACAGAATACCTGATGAGCTGTGGGAGGACATCAAGAAAGCCATCATGAAGAAAGCAAATGGTCATTTAAAAAACAAGAAAGAAAGAAAACGTCAAAGTAGATGTAAGAAGAAACTCAGGAATTTGCTCACAATCGTAGGGTAGCTAAAGCATGTGGTAGAAATTATGAAGTTAAAGGGCTGAACAGAAATTTTAAAAGGGCAGCTTGATAAGACAAAGTAAAATATAATGATATGTGCAAAGACATAGAGATGAACATACTCAGCATATCTTAAATGGAAGAACTGAAGAAAAATTCAAGCTTGAGTTGAATATGAAATGATTCTGTGGTCTAGATATTGACTGATGCAGGAAGCATCGAAAGAAGATGGAGAGAATACAGAGTCACGGTACCAAAAAGAACCAGTCAAGATTCAGCCATTTCAGGAGGAAACATATGAGCAAGAACCAACGGTACTGAAGAGTGTTCAAACTGCCCAGGATGTATTATCCAAAAACAAGATTCCAAGAAGTGATAGACTTTTCTCCCACCTCTAATCTTTTTTTTTTTTTT
>NW_022109703.1:102156-103350 GCF_000313985.2 Echinops telfairi
AGAACATACACCAATCCAGCAGTTCAGTGCCATTGAACACTTCTCACCCAACAGAACATACACCAATCCAGCAGTTCAGTGCCATTGAACACTTCACACTCCTTTTCCAGAGTTGTTCTTTTACCATTCACATAAATTCATTGATCCTTAAGTTGGCTATCTAATCCTTTGAGTTTCTGTTTTATTTTATTTTTGCTAGATAAACTAAACTATTGGTCAGTTTTATGAAGACTTCAGGTGATATTTTTGGTATCAATTTTGAAGATAATCTCAAGAAAATGATTTCAAAGGTTCATTCAGCCCCCAAGCTCCAGATATGCGTTCCTTGAGAATTTTGAATTTTGTTTTGCATTTCACTCCTTTTGACTAGGATTCCTCTATAGAACATTTAACCAAAATGTTCAGTAATGGTAGCCAGTCAACAGATGATTCTCCTAGACTCATGGCAAAGAAGGCAGTTGTTCATGAGGACAATTAGCCACACATTTCTTACCCTCTTCCTATTCCTAACTCTTTCCTATGTTGCATCGTGCAAATACAGACCAATTGTTAAAATAAACATAAATATGTTTTGCCTTCTGAAGTCCACACATCACAAATCAAGCAATGTGAATAATGTTTTCAATATCTCTACAGTGCTGCCTTCTGAAAACACAGGCCACTTTGCATGGAAAATTTATATTTTCTGCTCTGTGTGGTCTCTTAGCTACCTGAAATAAGCAAGTCTAGAAAAGCCACAAATCACAAGATGATGTGCTTGGTTGAATTACGGTTGGATACTGTGATGCACCGATGAAGGAATTAATCCCTAGCATCAGAAATGGATGTTGAACATATATCAATCTCAAATTATGGCATTAGATAAATAATGTGATTCAAAGTTTATGACACAAAAGATATGCTCTTTAAAGATTTGACAAACGGAGAGGAAGAAGAAACATGGATACAAAAATCTTCCATAGGACCTCAGCAATTTATAGTTCAGCTTTATTTTCAGTGATATATTCAACTTCATATTGACTAAGAGCCATATTATCTCTGTAGTTGTGAAACGTAATCAAATATATACATCATTCAGAGTCGCTTACGACAAAGGTTCATTCAGTTAGAGGTACAAGTATTCTAGATATCACTTCCTGCTGCATTACGGCTAGAAATATATATGACGTTTTGAGTCCTAGGTGAGGAAGGCCT
>NW_022109703.1:107738-108925 GCF_000313985.2 Echinops telfairi
TTTATTAAAAATAACCAATGATCCAGACTTGGTCAAGAATTTAAATTTGACAACCTCTGTTCTATGCCATCTACTAGAGGTCCACAGTGAGATACAACCTGCACGTTCTTTATTGACTTTTGTTACCTTCCCTGTGTTACTTCCCTCCTTCCTCTCTGTCCTTCTTCACCTCCCAAATGAAACACTTGTCCCCCAATCCTAGTAATCTCAGGATCTACTTTTAAGAAAATCCAATCTAAGAGAGAAACTGTATTTTTTTACATCTGTGTAGCTTTTAATTTACAACAGCATATCATTTAAGATTCTTTTGAAAGAAAATATTAATCAATGGAATGTGAGGGATCGGTTCCAGTTCCTGGGCCCTCAACCAATTGCTTGCAGAACAATCCCAAGAGAAGGATAATCCTGGCATTAGTGGAAAGTGGCCTGTGATTGTTTGCTGAAGCCCGGGCCTTGAGATCCTGTTACAAGTGGGCTTTTAAAAGTTCATGGGAGAGGGGAAAAAAGGAGCTGATACCAAAGGCTCAAATAGAAAATAAATGTTTAGAAAATGATGGCAACATATGTACAAATATGTTTGATACAATGAACGCATGGAATGTTCTAAGAACTGTAAGAGCCCCAATAAAATGATTTTTTTTAAGTTCATGGGAAAATTCTATTATCTTTTTATTCTATTTTTGTGTGAACTCTTTGAAGCTCTCTTATGTGTTACCAAGATTACTTTGATCTGTTGAAATTTGATGATCAGAATTTAATCTCCACACCTTATAACTTTACATGTTTTATTACAATTTATGGGTAATTCATAATTTGTTAGTGTTCTACTATTTTATTTTCATTTTCTGCCCTTCATTTTCCTTTTCATCCACAAATAAGACCTCAGGATGGAAAGGAGCCATATATCCAAAGGAATCATTAATAATATTAATGATCAATTAAATTTGGTTTTCTTGAGTTTGTTTGGGCTACAGCTTGTTTGCATCTATTTGATTGAATCGCCAACATACTAACTAGAGGAGCCATAATAATTGAAATCAAAAGGACGGTCACATTTGTGGAGGAAGAAAGGCTAGTGTTTGGGATACAGGCATATGAAAGGCTTCTGGAGGACATGAAATATTTTATTCCTGACTTGGAGCATGGTCACTGGGTGTTAATTTTGTGATAATTTCTTGAATTATGCA
>NW_022109703.1:109025-111058 GCF_000313985.2 Echinops telfairi
CACATGAGGTTGCCATTACTTGAAATGGAGTCAATCACAGTTGGTTATTGGTATTTAGTTTTCACACATTCATGGAAGCAAATATGAGTTCTTTAGTTCCCAGGCATAAACCCTACAAAGAAACCATCTTGGTGGTAAATGAGACAATTAGTTCATTACTTAATTTATCTTGATTGACTCTCAAATTTAAGACTCACCTATAAATTGACTGATTATTACGTTACAGAGGAGTGTGGTACTATGTGTTTTCTGTTCAAAACAAAACAGTCATGTATGAGAGCAAAAGCTGAAAACGATGCCACATGGGTAGCCAATGGGAATGGACTTTTATTCACCACCTCTACCACTGAAGCATGAGATTGTTTTTGCAGAGAGACTTCAACTAAAATTAAGAGGCAGTTGTAACATTGATTTACACTGGAATCTTTGTGGCATTGGTGCAGCTTCACCTTGACAGGATCAAGATTGTCATGCGGAAAAAAATATCAGCAGCTTGAGTACTTGATTCTCCCTGTAAATAGTTTCTGACCATAAGAAACAAAAACGCAAAACACCTGAGAAAATTTATTTGGGCTGATTGGGAGAAAATACGGACATCTCAGGAAGAAGGAGAGTATGGGACACGGGAGAGAAAGACAGAGGAAAGAGAATATTTTTGTACAAGAAATCAATGCTTGGCAAACAAAAATACTAGAAGATCATATATTACACCTGACCTCTTTAATACCAACCAAAAGGATATCTGTTACCTCTCAACCTGATAATTAGGAACAAGAAAATAGTGCTGTCGAATCACTACAGAAACAAAGAAACAATTAAGAGGCAAATTGTCTTGTGGTCTCAATTAGTGGCAAGGTGACCTACGAAAGGTTCAGGGGAGAAGAAATGCATAATGACTCTTTTTAAAAGAAGCCAAGCATTATTTTAAATGAACCATTGGAAGTAAGAAAAAAATGGATAACATCAGCAAAATTTGAATTGCACGATGAAGCTCAAGTACAAATTACTATTTTTTTTCAGTTTCCTTTACATGAAGATCAGAGAACTCAATGCTGTATTAAAATGCATTCTTTATGCTTGTGAGCCTAGTATTGCTGCTTAAGTAATAATCCTCTTTAAGTGGAAAAAACATATCATCCTAGCTATGGGCTTCAGCACACAAACAATATTTATCTTGCAAAAATATTAATCCTTCCTCAGGATTTTCTAACTATTCTCAGTGCCTTTGCCTATGAAAAAAAAAGTATTAGTTGAGAAAAATGCCCAATTCCTGGACTTATGATACTGATGAAAAGCTGTTTTCTTTGCCATCAATTCTGGGGCTTTTAAAGTATGGCCCTGTTATAAATGGATAGTTTTGCCTGTGTTGGGGGTGGGGATGGGAGAACAGGGAAAGATGAAGAGTAGGAAGGTAAATGCTATTTTCTTCTCATTTAAGATTATAGTTAGTGGGAAGATTGACATCTTAATCATTGGTTTCAACTGGTTGCTTTTTTGGCTTAAGCAAGTGCCTTAAATGCCACCTGAATTTTAAATGGGCAAAGATGTGGGTAGTAGTTTATTTTCAACACTGCTTATTTATATATAGGTAATAGAGAGATGAATCGTAGCCAGTTGTTAATATGTATAGAAAATCAAACCAGCATAACATATTATACCCATAGAGGTAGTACATGTAAAAGTGAGGCACTTCTAACTGAAAGATTTTTTTCCATGGGTATGCAAAGGTATCTATCAAAATTGACTCCACAGAACTAGGCAAGGGTTCAGAAAATTTGTCCTCACTTTTATCAGTTTCTAGAGATGCAGCTGTGAAGTAGTTAAGACAAAGAGTGCAGCACAAAATTCACAAATTGAACTTAGTCTTTTAAAGACTGGGAATATTGGTATTGTAATTTTCCTATGATATATACCTTTAAAAAGCCTGGGTGTTGCAAATGGTTTGCAATTGGTTGCTAACCTAAAAGTTGATGATTCAAACCCACCCAGACCTTTTGTAGGAAACAAATGTTGGTGAACTGCTTCCATAAAGA
>NW_022109703.1:111158-112441 GCF_000313985.2 Echinops telfairi
GATAAATATTCAATGAGATAATATATATGAGCACAATGAGTTTCTAATCAAAGTCACAGGCTTCCCCTCAGCTCCTGTCTGTGTGCTGAGATATTAACTCTTCTTCCTAAATCCCCTGTATTGATACCGGGTAGAAGGTTTTCTCCTCTTATGGATTTGCCAGAAGCCATGTTAAAATTCCACCCACCCTTAGGAGAACACTAGAAATGTAAACTGCTTTTCAAAGAAAAAAAGGAGCAAATATATATTATAGGGTTCAGGTAGGCAAAGCAGGTACCATTCAACCAATATACAGGTTTCCCCAATATTGCCCTTTCTTTATTATTATACAATTGATTAGAGTCAGGAACTTGACCTTCAAAGTACAGACAGAGAAAGGAATAAGCAATCTGTATCTTCTGATCACACAATACCATCAGGTTTTTAGCACTCTTATTTACAGTGTGTATGCATAATTAGATGATATCCTTCAAAATGTCTTCTCTCCTTATACCTTATACAGTGTAAGATGCTCATTTAATTGTCCAACTTGCTAAGCAAGGGGAAATGGACAAGTTAACCTTTGGCTACATCTTGAGCTCATCTGATAACTGCTGCTTTTCTACCAGGCAAAGTAGCAGAGGAGGAAGGTGTCATGGTGTTAGGATTACATGCCATCACCCAGGATAGAGAAATGGTAGTGTAAACGTGATGTTTACTCTTCATCTCCTTTGTAAGACTGTCTCCTATTTCTAAGGCTCTGAGAATGAGAGAGCTATTTCCTATAGAAGGGGCATTTGTGACCTACAGAGAATAGATAGAGAAGGTAAGTTTGCCACTCACCAAAAAACTTCACTGTCATTAAGTTGTTTGCCAGTATATGCGTTTGAGCAAAATATCTGATATAAGCCTTCCAGACCACCACATTATATGAACAAGAACAGAAAACTATATTTGTCTTCTGCTTTTCAGTTCTACCACCGTAGTCCCATTGATACAGAATAAATTAAGTGCTTATAATGAAAAATTTCAATGAAATCTTAGCCTTCCTTGGACAGTAAATTACTAGGAAGACTTCCTATGTGCATTCGTGTTTATATGGAGAAGGAAGTATCTAAATTCCCCCTCCCTAACACATAGAGTTAATGAGCTCCAGCAGTGCACTTCATCAGTCCCACCTAGAAAATGATTAGCCTAATTTCCCCTCTGAGAGCTACAGAAACATATTCTGTAGCCAGAGTACTGCACTGAATAAATAAAAGTCACTTGTATTTCTAAAAAAATGTTTGCCCCAATTGTTTGTG
>NW_022109703.1:112541-114286 GCF_000313985.2 Echinops telfairi
GGTGTCAACGAGTACCATCAGCCACACTTTCCCAGCAGAAGGTCCTAAAAAACCGGAACTTGGAGACCACCACCCTCTTTTTCCCGCTGCTCTTCTGCCTTCTGTTTGGCCATGCAGTGGTCTCTCTCGGGCCTTAGGTCGCCACATATGTGGGGGTTCAGTCCCATGTTCAGTTAACTGTAATACCTGAAACTTCCTCTATCCTTTATAAAAAACTCACTTGGATCACAAACCAGACTTCCGCATGAATTTCTCATGCGAACCTAAGAATCGAGCTGTTTCCCACCAGAGGAATCCAACAAGTTCGCTTCAGTTTTACTTTTCCTCCCTTTTTAGCCATTCAGCCCAATATTTAAATCTGAGGGGCACGTAATCTTGAGGATTGAAAAAAAACTTATTTCTAATGTTTTCTGTAACTATAGTCTTTTAAAAAATTCAATTTTTTTATCAAATACTTTTATAGAAGACAGGGAATGGTTATGCAATTTAGGAAACATAGGTTTTATCCCTGCAGCTATCTCTATTTCTAACTTTTGACTCTTGTTACTTTTAATGCTGTGACTGTATATCACACCTACTATGTCATGAATTGATCCCTGTGAAAGCAAAACAAAATGAAAACCCAACTCATTCTCAAATAAAGATAACCTTTTGTAAGTGCAAGGTGAAACAAACTAGTTTCCTAGCAAAAGATAGGAATTTATTTAGAAGGTATTTGACAGTTTTTAGACATTATTTTAAAATCCTCTTGCTGTTAGAAACTGTTCTAAGTGAGGGTAAAACTTTATAAGAAGCAATCGTGTGGCTTGTTGCTCAAAGCTTACTCGGACTAATAAGTGACTAATCTCTTTTATAAGGATCTGCACCAAGTGGGATCCTATGAAACGGAGGTTAAAAATGTGCCAAATGTTCGTATTCTTTAGACTACCACTAAAATCAACTACTTTCCCTCCCCTCAATATTCTACCTCTTTCTTGTCTTTGAATTGGGTAATTTGCTAAGTGTTTTGTTAGGAAATAACAGGGTACAACTTGGGACCTGGAACAATTTGGAAGTAATAGGAAGAACTCAAGATACAATTCGTGGACCAAGATAGCTTCTTCTTGCCTCTGGTGGTAGGCCCTAAGGGGGCCTTGTCCAGGCCCTACTGGAGGCCTCCTCAGGCAAGTGTTACAATTCTTACCTCCTGGGTATTATTATTAGTACCTCATTGTAGCTATCTTGCACCTCTATTGTTCTTGCTGTGCTGCCATCTCCTATTGGCTTCCATTTGACAGCCCCACCCCTGCTCCTCAAAAAACAAACAAACACTACCCTGGAATCAATACTGACTTATAGTGACCTCCTGTGGGTTTCTGAGACTGCGAACATTTATAGGAGTAGAAAGCCCAGTCTTTTTACATTATTAGTCAGTTTTCCAGTCTCTTGGTGGTTCTAAGAACCCTCATTTACAGAGTCCCACCTAGTCAATTGTTAGGAGTTACAAAACTTCTGGTCAGTGAGTCATATTAAGTAATTCAGTACACTGCTGCTAGAGATGGTAGTTAATCCAGAGTTGGAAATCAGCCTGAAGCACTGTGCAATCTCTGACTGAGAACTGAGGATAGCGGATTGAGGGTTTTCTAATGCAGGCATTTCAGCCCACCTCCTATGCAGAGCCTACAATGCACTACCCTGGAGCCTGCAGAAAGCAGAGCTATTCAGCCCCCTAGTAATTCATTTTGATAGACAGAGAACAAAAAGCC
>NW_022109703.1:114386-115422 GCF_000313985.2 Echinops telfairi
AGTGGCATGGGAGGCATGATTGGTGTCAGAATAGAGTAAAAAAAGATGGAGGTTTTAGTCATGTCTCACTTCTGCCTTGTGGCAATTGGCTTTTGGCTGGTGTCCAAATGGAATAGTCAAAGGGGAGCCCTTCTGCACTGTGTACTCCAAGGATAAGACTGGTTGCACAACCTGAAAGGTACAATCAATGTCATTGAATTGTACATGTAGAAAGTATTAAATGGTGTATATTTTGCTCTGTGTATTCTCAACGGTAACAACATAATAAATAAATAAACTAAATAAATAAAATTCAAATTTAAAAAGCCTGAGGAGGTTTAAATAATAAACCACAAAGATGCACTTAGAGAATGATGAACAGAACACTGCCAACAGATTTTCACAGAGGACAGGAAAATTGCTAAAATACGTAACGAGTGATAGATTCTTATGAGGCCTGATCTCATGGTGTGCTTCTTGTTGTAATGGGACAGGGACTACCAAAGAAAGATCTTAAAGCTTAGGTATTAAAGGCACCAGCCACTGAAACTTTCTAACTGTGTTACATATATCATTTCCCACAATCATGAAACAACGTTGGTTTTGAGATAACTTTCTTTATTGACATATCTGAAAAAAATAAGAAATATCTTTTTAAAGTGTAAATTAGTTTTAAAAGCGAAACTAGCTTCTACAAGGCAAAAAGAATGACTACTAATAATTGGATGGAGGCAATATTTATTTGATGAATGGTCATAAATGTTGGCTTTGGTAGATTAGGATTCAAAGACCTCTGGTTCCAATTTGCTTTGTACTTGTGAAGCAATAGAAAATTAATCTTTCCTTGAACTACCACTTCCATTGAAAACATCCTTCTTTTGCTTAAGATGGTTGTTTTATGTTTCCTAATGCTGCTGCAACAGAAATGCCAGAAGTGGGTGGTTTTTAAAGAAACAGAAATTTATTTTTTAATAGTTATGAAGGCTAAAAATTCAAATTACGGTCTTGGACATGTCAATTCCATCTCTATTGATAGCCTGGTTCCTTGGTTTGTAGA
>NW_022109703.1:115522-117456 GCF_000313985.2 Echinops telfairi
AATTAACCCCACATGTGTTTATCGGCCAGGTTGGCACAATAAACTTTAACTATATCAATAGAATAATGGGATTTTCCCGTGAACTTTGGGAAGTACCTATCTAGCTCTCTATGGGAGGTTATTTAGTTAAAGATGATAAAATCCAAATATCTTCTTAATTTTTTAGATGTAAATAGCAGTCAGTTGTAACAAGCTGCATCATGTAATCTGGTGAGAGAGGCATGGGTGAAGATTCTACAAGGTAGAGATAATTTCCCGAGGATTCCATGAGTGACTTGTGAGCCCAGCCTTATGGACTAAATAAGGATGTCAATTTCAATTTTCATAGAAAACAGTGGTGGAAGTCCCCCTCCCCATTGTATGCTGTAGTACTCTATGTATACTCTTACGTAGATGAAATTCAAAATTCTATTATTTTCCTTCCCCCCCACTGTATCATCATGCATCCCCTTTGAGAGTTATCACCTCAATTTTGACACCAATTCTTCCAGAGAATCTGTTGTCTTTATAGTCCAACAAACTTTTGCTGTAGAATTCTCTAAGCCTAGGAGGATGAAAGCAGTTCTTCTCACAGGGTAGGCAAAATGTCAGAGTAATAAGTAAACATTACTAAATATGTTTTCTTTATTTCTAAGATTTAAAAACAATAGCAGCCTAAAAATTACCCTACGCAAATATGCATCATATAGTTTACTAATTTGGATTCACAGATATATAGCCCAGCTACCTGTATAATTCACAATCAATGTTTTCAAATCATGCAGTTCCATAAGCTTAGTATCTGAGAGATACATCATTTTCCATTGGCCCTAATTTTGTCTCTTGCCTTTATTCATTGAGTAACCCATTCATTTAAGAAAACTGTATAGAGTACCTCCAATTACCTGTATTCATCTGTCAATTTGTTGTACTATGGGAGCTTGCACATTGCTATGATACTTGAAACTATGCCACAGGTATTTCAAATAGCAGGGTCATCTTTGTTAAACAGGTTTCAGTGGCTCTTCCAGACTGAGGATAGACTGTGAAGAAGGAATAGCATTTCCACTTCTGAGGGATTAGCCATTGAAACTTTTATGAATAGTGTGGTAGTTACATCATTTTATATCAACTTGAAGATATATAAAAGTATAGGGTTGGTATCCAAATTGTCAATCTGGTCCTACTTGCTGATCCTGAGAGCTACCTTCTGCATGTGACTCTATGAGTCTGAAGAGGGACTTATGGACTACAATCAGACTTATGTACTTGAGTTGGACTGAGCTGGGATGCCTTCTTGATACATAATATATATTTCTTGGTATAAAGATTGTTCTTACACATATATGAGTATTTCTGCATATGTTTCTCCAGTCAACCCAGCCTAACATAAATAGCAATAGAGCATTGTCAGATGTATCACCAGAAGATGAGCTCCTAAAACTGGAAGGCACTCAAATTGTGACTGGGCTTCACAAAAGAGATTCAAGTTTAATGATGTGCATGGAGTAAAGCTTTCAGGACCTTCATTTGTTGATGGATCACAACTCAAATGAGTAAAAAACTACTGTGATTTCCCACTAATAATCAGAATGTGGAATATATAAAGAATAAATCTAGGAAAATTGGAAGTCACAAAAATCCAATGAAATGCATAAATATGGATATTCTATTAATGAGCTGAAATGGAGTGATATTGGCTATTTTGAGTTGGACAATCATATGATTTGCAATGCCAGAAATGACAAACTGAAAAGGAATGACATTGTATTTGTTGTTAAAAATAATATTTCAAGATTTATGTTGACGTTCAATATTGTCTGCAATAGGATGATATCTAGATTACTGCAGGGAAGTCCAATTAATATGATTATTTTTCAAATGTATATACCAGCCACTGGAATCAATGATAAACAATTTGAAGAATTCTATCAACTACTTCCGTCTAAAATTCT
>NW_022109703.1:117556-119273 GCF_000313985.2 Echinops telfairi
GTGACAGGCACTCAATAAAACCTAATTGAATCCTTGTTTGACTGCTTCTCAGGAGCAATATAAGAGCTAGAATGGGTGCATGAGAGCTTTGGAAGTCACAGGAAATGTAATCTCTGTCCTATCTGTTCTGAAATACTATGCTGTTGCATTACTGCATGGCCAACAAAACTTCAGCACCATGTGAAAACAAGACCTCTCTATGTGGGGATAATGGCACCAGATAGATGACATCATCCCCTATATTAGAGATGGCCATCAAATTGGCTTCTCTATTGATTGTCTTGTGCAATAGGAGTGGAATCCTTTCATATGTGGAAATGCTCTATGGATCTCTATATGGGATCTGTGGACTATACACAGTTTGTGATATACTATATGTGCACATACATTTAGCAAAAATCATCCCAAATTAGCATTTCTTCTAGTTCAAGCACTAGGGCAACCATAGATTACTGTGCTTTCTTAAACAAAAGTAATGTACACCCAGGGCATGTGCTGTTTGCATCTGTTCCTCGTTTGTATTTGTGGTTCAGGGGCATTAGGGTAGATAACTGAGGAAAGGATAGAAGAGCTTGTCAGACCCTGGATCTTGTCTGTTTGCTCCCCTTACTGCTATCCTGACCCAGGAATACAGAGCACTCAGTGAGAGGTGAATGAAGCAATGTTAGTTGAAAGTGCCAAGTGATCAGGCTATTGCACTTCTTTGTGCATTTGTGGAGAAATTTATTTTAGCCAAATAAGTTGAAGACGCTTTTTCAGTAGATTTCCCCCCATTAATTTAGGTAGGAGGCAACTAAAAAATCAAATATTCCCCACAGTTAAGCCTGCACAAAGGATAAGGGGATTAGCTCGATGTTTCTCAAAATGGAATCCATGGACCTCCTGCATTAGGATCCCTGGAATGACCCAGACTATTCCTTGCAAACAACCTCCCTGGGTGATTCTGATGTGCATTAAATTTAAAAGCCTCTGATTTAATTGAACTAAATTATTATCCAGTTCAATTGTTTACATGCAGCTCCCAGGAGGAGAGCAAGCACTAAAGGAGAAAGCTTCATGCTAGACAAAGTTCCTGCTCTTCTGGGGAGGTGGAATGGAGCAGAAGCCCTGCTGTGGCCCCCTCCAGAACAAATGTTACTGGCTTTTTCCTAACTGCAGACTTGCTGGGCTGCATGCTGCCAGCAGCCCAGAGTTTCGAAGTATAAGGGAATGTACAGACATTCTGTTCAGGAAAGACACATGACCTCAGGCTCTGTCCTTGCATTTCCTCTCACGATAGAGTCATAAATATGTTTGTTGTTGTTTGTTTGTTTGAAAGCAAGAGAGTTAACAAAGATCCCTTTGACTTAGAGCATTCCATCCCATTTTGGATCCTCATTATGGGAGGAAAGAAATGTCTGTCTTGGAATTTGGGATTGCTTTGATATATAACTTCTGTCGAATTGCATGTGCTTTTGTAACATGCTGGTCAAAACCATATACTTCAATATGGATGCTGTCCTTCAATAAGGTTGCTTTCTGCTCTGATACAAAACCCCTCCTCCATTTTATTATTATTTTTATTTTTTAAGAACATTTTATTGGGGGCTCTAATAGCTCTTATAACAATCCATACATCAATTGTATCAAGCATATTTGTACATATGTTGCCATCATTATTCTCTAAACATTTACATTCTATTTGAGCCCTTGGTATCAGCTCCCCTTTTTACCCTCC
>NW_022109703.1:119373-120469 GCF_000313985.2 Echinops telfairi
GCCTTCGGAGGCCTATTTCTGGTATTAAAAGTTGAAAATATCATCTTGATGACTGAGTGCCTGACCTAACCCATTGGCATTGCAATCATCTCATATGCATGCAAAAGATAGACAATGAATAAGAAAACTGAAAACAAATTCGTGGATTGGTGAATTATGATGTTAGCAAAGAGGATTGAATAAACTATGTACTACCAGAAGATCAAACAAATAGGTAGCTTCATTTGTTACATAAGCCCTGGATCCTTATGAGTCAGCAAAATCAATAGTATTTGAAAATACTTGTAGCAAGTAGAGATGCTATATGGAGCCTCTGAAAAATCTACCTTAGAATTGTGAGAGTTACATTTCATACATTTAAACTGGTAGGTACAGTACTGGCACAAATCCCACAAGCAATGAATATTAGCATGGGTTTATTATCATTGAAGACTGCTGCCCTGGGTGCCTTCAAATTGATTGCAACTCATAACAACCCTATGTAAAACAGAAATAAGTACTGTATGATCCTATATCATATTCACAAGTATTGCTATGTTTCAGACCACTTTTGCAGAAGTTATTTCAATCCACCTTCTTGAATGGCTTCTATTTTTTTATGACCCCGTAGTTTACCAAAATGATGTCCTTTTATAAGGACTGGTGTCTCCTGATAACATGTCCAAAGTACATGAGAAAAAGTCTTGCCATTCTTTCTTCTAAGGGGCATTTTGAATATGCCTCCTCCAAAACGGATTTGTTTATTCTTCTGGCACTCTATGGTACTTTCAATACTCTTAGCCAACACTATAATTCAAATGTGATTCAAAATTCCATAATTAAAATCTTCTCCGGTCTTCTTTATTTGTTGTCCTGCTGTGGCATGCATGTGAGGCAATTGAAAATACCGTGGTGTAAGTCAAGCATACCTTAATATTCAAAGAGACATCCTAGCTCTTCAACATTTTAAAGTGATCTTCTGCAGCAATACCTTGCTTGAATTCTTGACTGCTGCATATATGACCATTGCTTGAAGAGCCAAGCAAAATGAAATCCTTGACCACTTCATTCTTTTCTTCATGTATCATGATGTTTTCTATTGGTCCACTTGTGAGAA
>NW_022109703.1:120569-121859 GCF_000313985.2 Echinops telfairi
CCAAAACAAGACCAGTAGCTAACTATAGGAAAGACCATCAATTACTCCTATGCAAGTTCAAGATGAAGAAAATCGAGACAAGTCTCTGAGAATGCAAACACAAATGAGTATATGCCATCCAAATCCAGAGACCAACTCAAGAATAGATTCGACACATTGGATACTAATAAATGGAGATCTGACATTTTGTGAGATGAGATGAAGATCATCACATATGAAGAAAACAAAGGATCACTTAAAAGGCAGGAAAGAAAGAAAGAAAAGTGGACATTAGAAGAGATTCTGAAACTTGCTATTGAGCGTAGAATAGCTAAAGGGAATAGAAAAAAATTAAGTAAAAGAAGTGAAAGAAAATTTGAAGTTCAGCTTGAGAAGACAAAATAGAGTATTATAATGGAACATTCAAATTTGGAGTTAGAAAGCAAGAAAGAAAATATATGCTCAGCATATCTCAAGCCAAAATAATTGAAAAAAATGCAAGCCTCAAGTTGTAATATTGAAGAATTCTATGAACAAAATATTGAGCAATGTGGGAAGTATCAAAAGAACCTGGAAGAAATAAAGAGAATTACTATACCAAAAATTTTGAAGGACTTTCAACAGTTTTAAGAGGTAGCATATGGCCAAGAATGAATGGTATTGAAGGAAGAAGTACAAGCTGCACTGAAAACCTGAGCCAAAAAGTAAGGCTCCAGCAACTGATGGCATACCAACAGAATGGTTTCCATAAGCCGATACTGTATGGAAACACTCGTTCATTTATGCCAACTTACTGGAAGAGATCCATAGTCATATCCATTCCAATTAAAGGTGGCCCAAGAGAATGGAGGAATTATTAAGCAGTACTATCAATATCACATGCAACGAAATTTTGCTGAAGATAATTAAAAAATTATAGCAGCAGTACATCAGCAGGAAGCTACCAGAAATTCAGATGGAACACAGATACTATTGAGCCAGAATCAAACAGGATTGGAATGAAGACATGGAGCAAGGGCTATAATTACTGTCATTAGATGAATCTTGGAGTAAAGCACAGAATACCAGATGATGTTTAACTGTGCTTGATTAACAATGCAAAAGCATTCGGAGTGTGGATCGTAACAAACTGTGAATAATACTGAGAAAGAAGGGAAAACCAGAAATATGCTCATGCAGATCATGTACACAGACCAACGAGCAGTCATTGGAACAGAACTAGGGAATTCAGCATGGTTTAAAATCTGGAAAGTAAAATTGATGGCGAGGAGGGTGTAGGAGGTTTGGTAGGGCTTGATCAAGGGCAATGTA
>NW_022109703.1:127127-128250 GCF_000313985.2 Echinops telfairi
TTACATGGATCTCATCCAGTTGATTGGCCTGGCAGACATCATCCAAATCATCTGGTAGAAACAAAGGAGTGTACAGAATTGCGTCTGCGTACTGAAACTTCTCAATTGTTATATTATCAGCTTCTGGAACTTTGCTATTTGCTCAATGCCTTCAGTGTAGCTTGAATTTCTTCCTTCAGTACCATGTACTATTCTTGGTCATGGGCTGTCCCCTGAATTTGTTGACCATCAACAAATTCTTTTTGGTACAGTGATTCTGTGTATTCCTGCCATCTTCATCTGATGTCTCCTGCATCTTTAAATATATGTCCATAGAAATCTTTAATATTTTAATTTGAGGCTTGAATTTTTAATTTAGTTCTTTCAGCTTGAGAAATTCCAAGTGTCTTCTTCACTTTTGGTTTTCTCACCTCAGGTTTCATTACACTTTTCCTATGGGACCACTCTTTGAAATCTTGTGTTCAGCTCGTTTACTTCATCACTTTCTCATTTTCTTTAGCTGCTCTGCTTTCGAAAGCAAATTTCAGCCTCTTCTGACATTCATTTTGATATTTCCCCTCCTTTCTTTCTTTTCCAGCAATCTTTTGCTTTAGTCATGTTTAATGCCCTTGATCAACTCAGAGTGACCCTACAGGTCTTGGTAGAACTGCCACCATGAGTTTCCAAGGCTGTTACTCTTTTTAAAAAGTTTTATAGGCATATAATTTACATATCATACAATTCCATAATTCAATCACATCAACAAGAGTTGTAGAATTATCACACCACAATCAGTTTTAGAATATTTTCCTTATTCTTTTACTCATCATTATTAGATCCCTTTACCCTCCCAACCTCCTCGGTCATACCTCAAGAAACTATTATTCTATAGATTTACCTATTCTGGATTTCAGATACAGAAAAAGCATTAAAAGAAAACCAATACAGTAACTAGATTAATGATTCCTTAGGGGCATGGTAGGGGAGATTGGGGTAAAGGTGCTAATAACAGGGAGTACAAGAAAGAAGAAAATGTTCTAAAATTGATCTTAGTAATGATTGTATAACTCTTGATATGATTGAACTATTGTACTTTATGATATATGCAGTATGTCCCAATGAAACTGTTTATTAAAAAAAGAAA
>NW_022109703.1:128350-130103 GCF_000313985.2 Echinops telfairi
TGTTAAATTTTAACCTAACTGCATCTGCAATAATCAACTTTCTAATGAATTCCACATCATAACGAGGACATTAACTCTTTCATAATGATTTTCTGTTCCTCAATAAGGAAAACACGTTTTGTTCAGTCTCAGACACATTTAGCACACATGGAACTAACATAAACCTTGCTGATATGTTTGTTTGTTTTGGATAACCCCATGAGAACTTTAGGTCTCACAGCGTGGACACCGCGAAGTCAGCCTGGGCACACATCACATGCATATTTTGGTGCTTTACCAACCTTCTTTGTATAAAAGGAACAATTCTATGGCAAGGAGTTTAGGGCAGCTTAGTTTTGTTAGAGGCTGTATGGATAAGAGAGCCTACATCGGTAGATCAGTTGCTGAACATTTAGAGTGCCTCTACACAACTTCCCTGGAAGTGGAAGCTGTGAACATTTCTTAACGTTGCCATCTGGGTGTTTTCGTTGATGAACTCTGGTCATGCCAGTTGCCAGTTGTAAAAAATTGGATGATTTAATCTCTCTTTTGTTAAGATGTTGCAGTTTTCTAGATATTATAGAGATTAATCCTTTGTTCAATGTATTATTCAAAGAAAAAAAGTTCTCGGGTCTGTGTCGTCTCCTTTTACTCTTTTGATGAAGTCTGCTGATGCACTCAAGTGTCTTATTTTTGTTAGGTTCCAGTCATGCATTTCTTCTTCTATTGCTTGTGCTTTATCATTATGATTGATAGTGTGCTTATTCCTTGTATTAAGGCCCTTAATTTTATCCATATTTTATAGTTTGGGGATTTACACTTAGGTCTGTAATCCATCGTGAGTTCATTTTTGTATATGAAATACGGTATGTGTCCTGTTTCATTCTTCTGCAGATGGAGATCCAATTTTGTCAAGGCTATATTTTGGATCTAGTGAACTTCTTTTACTTTTCTTCAACTTCAATATGAATTTACATATGAACAAGTTCATGATCTGTTCTGCATTATACCCTTAGACTTAGGACATGTGATGAGAGGATACAACAATGACACATACCTTATCTGATTTTATATCATGCAGTATACCTTTGTTCTGTTCACAAAGCTGCCTCTTGATTTATATACATTTATACAAGTTCTGCATAAGCACAGTGGAGTGTTCTGGAGTTCCTATTCTTCTCAAGATTATCCTTAGTTTTATATGATCCACACAGTTGAATGACTGTGAATAAATAGTCAATAAAATACAAGAAAATATCTTTCTGATATTCTCTGCTTTCAGCCAAGATGCAACCAGCCTAAGCAATGGTATCCTTTGTTCGAGGTTTCCTTCTGAATTTGGCCTGAACCTTTGGCAGCAACCTGTCAATGTACTGCTGCAACCATTGTTAGATGATCTTCAGCAAAGTGTTACTGGCATGTGGTATCAATGATATTGTTCTATAATTTGTTCATTCTGTTGATTCACCTTTCTTTGCAATGTGTATAAATATCTCTTCCAATTAGTTGGCCAAGTAGCTGTGGTCCACATTTCCTGTCATACACGATTGAGTGCTTCCAGTGCTTCCTCAGGGTGTTGAAATATTTCAATTGATATTCTATCAATTCCTGGACCCTTGTTTTTAGCTAATATTTCCAGTGCAGCTTGAACTTCCCCCTTCAGCATCTCCTTGCTACCTCCTGAAATGCCTGAATGTTGACTAGTTCTTTTGGGTACAGCGACTGTCTGGATTCTTTCCATCTTTTTTGATGCTTCCTGCATCTATTTCGACCA
>NW_022109703.1:130361-131224 GCF_000313985.2 Echinops telfairi
TTTACTTTGTATTCTGCAGCTATCCTTTGAAATTATTTATTCATCTCTTGGACTTCATAATTTCTTCCATTTACTTTAGTTACTCTATGATTGAGAACAAATTCCAGAGTCTCTTCTGACATTTACTTTAAGGTTTTCTTTCTGTCTTGTCATTTTTTTAAAAAATAAATCATTTTATTGGGGGCCCATCAACTCTCATCACAATCCATACATACATCCATTTTGTCAAGCACATTTGTACATATGTTGCCATCATTGTTTTCAAAGCATTTTCTTTCTACTTGAGCCCTTGGTATCAGCTCCTCATTTCTTTTCCCTCCCTCACCCTCTCTCCCTGGCTCACGAACCCTTGGTAATTTATAAATTATTATTTTTTCATGGCTTGCACTGTCCGGTGTCTACCTGGAAGGAGGTTATAGGTAGGTCACTGTCATCGGTTTCCCCTTTCTCCCCTCACCTTCCCTTCCCCTCCTGGTATGGATACTCTAAATATTGGTCCAGAGAAGTTTATCTGTTCTGTATTCCCTGTGTTTCTAGCTCTACCTGTACCCATATACATGCTCTGGTCTAGGTAGATTTGTAAGGTAGAATTGGGGTCATGATAGTGGGGGTGGGGATGAAGCATTAAAGAACCAGAGGAAAGCTGTATGTTTCCTCAGTGCTATATTACACTCTGACTGGCCTGTCTTCTCCCCACAACCCTTCTGTAAGTGGATATCCAATTGCATATAGATTGACTTTGGGCCTCCACACTGCACTCCCCCCGTCATTGACATTATGATTTTTTTGCTCTGGATCTTTGATTCCTGATACCTGATCCCATTGACACCTCATGATCACACAGGCCGGTGTGCTTCTTCCAT
>NW_022109703.1:131324-138727 GCF_000313985.2 Echinops telfairi
TAGTACTAGACCTATAAATATATGCACATAGATCTATTTTACCATCATCATATATACATATATTTACATATGTACATGCCTGTATTTAGACTTCTATAGGTGCCCTTTCGCTCCTACTTCTTTCCTCTGTTTTCTTTTACTTTCCTTTTGTCCCACTATCATGTTCAGGCTTCATTTGGGTTTCAGTAATTCCTCACGGTTACATTGCCCTTGGTCAAGCCATAATAGACCTCCAACACCCTCCTCACCATCGAATTTTGGTCACTTGTTGTTCCCTTTTCCGTGGGTTTGTTAACACCCTCTTCCTTTCCCCCTCCTGCCCTTCTCCCATGTCCCCCGGAACTGCTGTCTTGTTATTCTCTCTTCCGGCTGGTTTATCCTGCCTATCCCATCCAGATAGACATGCAGAGACAATAATATGCACAAGCACAAGACCGAGCAAAACAAAGCAACAAAGAAAATACAACAATAGCTCCAACAGCAACAACCACAAAGGCAACAACAACAAAAAAGATAAGCCTATAAATAGTTCAAGGTCTATTTGTTGTCCTTTACGAGTGTTTTCCAGTTGAGTCTGATGGGGCGCCACGCTCTGACCCCAGAGTTTATTTTTGGTGTTCCCTGGGGACTTCATTGCTTTGCTCCCCTTGCTGCTCTTTTGCACGCCCCCAGCATTACCTTTTGCTGTCTTTACGATGATGTTCTTAATGTTATCACACAGGTCATCAGGTCTTCTGTCATTAGTATTCAGTGTATCAAATTTGTCATTGAGCTGTTCTTGAAATTCAGATGAAATAGACAGAAGATTGCATTTTGGCTCTCCTGGACTTGTTTCAATTTTCTTAAGCTTTATCTTGAACTTACATATGAGCAATTGATGGTCTGCACTGACCTGATTTTAACTGCCTCTATTGGGCTTCCCCACTGTCTCCTCCCAAAGATGTAGTCAATTTTATTTCTCGATATTCCATCTGAAGAAGCCTTTTGTGTTGCTGGGAAAAAAAAGTTGTTTGTTGGGTGCAAAATTCTATCGTGTGATCTTCATTTCTATCACCAAGTCCACATTTTCCAACTACTGTTCCTTCCTCTTTGTTTCCAACTTTTGCATTCCAATGATCAATAATTATCATTGCATGTTTAATCAGTTTCATGAAGTCATTGGTGGAATTCTCCAATTTCTTCCTCATTAATTTGTGTGGTTGGTGCATAAATTTGAATAATAGTTGTAGTGATTGGATTTCCATGAAGGCAGATACATATAATTCTATTACAGAGCATTGTACTTCAAGATCAATTTTTAATTGTATTTTTTTTAGAATTAATGCAACCGCATTCCTGTTTTGTTATTTGTTATTCATGGCGTAGTAAATAACACGAATTTCTGATTCAAAATGGCTCAAACCAGTCCATTTCATCTCAATAATACCTAGGATATTGGTCCCCATGTGTTCCATTTCATTTTTGGCCACTTCCAATTTTCCTGGTTTCATACTTCGCACATTATAGGTTCCAACCATTATCAGATTTTCACAGGTATTTCTTCTTATTTTGAGTCATGCCCTATCAGCAAATGAAGACACCAAAGACTCCACTCTCACAAATTTTACTCCATTCATTTGACTCCATTCTGAGAAAGCAGTTCTTCTTTAGCCCTTTTTCCAGTGCCCTTAGACCCAAGAGGTCCATCCTCCAGCACTATTACCAACAATGTTCTCTTTCTATTCATTAGAACTTCAATATCTGACAATGTTTCAATGCTATGCGAAGCTTTTGAGTGTCTTCTTCCTCCAGGGTGGGTAGCCTATTCCTTCTTTATTGTCTGTTGAACCTCTGCAGAAACCTGTTCATTGTGGGTCACCCTGCTAGCATTTGAAATTGCAGTGACATAGCTGCCAGCATCACAGCAACATACAAGCCACCATAGTATGACCAACTGACAGACAAATGGTGACACTAATGCCTAGAGATAGATTTCATGTTTTTTTAGTTCTTTCTTTTTTACACCTAATATTCTTTGATTCATCTGCTGTACATTCTGTGTTCTGATTATTAATATATGTTTCATTGTGGTACATCAGTAAATGAAGATCTCAAAAGCCTTGCTTCATCTACATAATTGAGGTTGATTTTATGCTGAGGGGACATGGCTTCCCCAATAGTATTTTGAGTGCATTCAAGCTGAGGAGCTCTTCTTCCAGCACTATATTAAACACGGTTCCATGGCTATCCAAAATGCTTTCAATGGCCACATTTTTTTCTCTCAAAAATAGAGCACCAGGTACTTCTTCCAAATCCATTTTAATCTTGAAGTTCTGTTGAAAACCTTCATGGTAGGGGACCCTGCTCATATTTTAAAACCCTGTGGCATGGCTTTTAGCATTACAACAAAAGGTCCACTGACAGACAAGTGGTAGAAACTCTACAACAGCCAAGATTAATATCAATAGGGGTATATATCAATTATGCACACTTGATAAAACTTGATGAGAATATCATTGTATTGTGACCTTCCACAGAAAAACCCCAATGTCATACTTTAATATGAAAAAATCATTCAAAATATAATTCAAAGATATTATACCAAACAGCTGCCAAGCACTCCAAAATGTGAAGGTTCCCAGGAACAAGAAAACTTTATGTGAAGGTTCCCAGACACAAGAAAAGTTTATGAAGCTCCCATAGCCAAGAGAAGCCTAAGGAGAAATAGTGCCTGTATTTCATGTAGAATTCTCAATGAGATCCCGAAACAAACAAAATAACAGTAAGGAAAAATATAACTCCAAACCAAGTATGAATTTTAGTTAACAGCAATGTATTAGCATTGGTTCACTAACTGAGACAAATATATCAAGCATATGTAAGAAGTCAATGATAGGGGACACTGGGTGCAGGTTACATGGAAACTGACCGTACTTATCTTTACCTTTTTCTGTAAATTAAAAACTGTCCTACAAATAAAGTTTTAAAAAATGAGTCAGGTCTTTGGATGGAGCTTCTTTTAACCAAAGATGTGTAATAAGAAGTATTGTCAAAGCATGGAATGAACTTCATTTCTCTGTATAGGATCATGATTCGTTTTTATTGACAAAGAAATTTTGTGTCAGCATTCTTGTAAAACTGAAATTTTCACAAGGTCTTACAAAAAAAGGAAATTTTATTTGATGCTATCATCAGGAGCTGCCTGCACTGAAGAACACCAGTGGTTTTAATCCAGCTGCATGCTGTTGGGATGTAGCATAGCTACCAATTATTCCATGACCTACTTCTTAATATAACAAGAAAAGTCAGTGATTCTGTAGTCAATGATAGTATTTGATGGAGACATTATTTCTGAGTTCCTCAACAAAAAGTTACATAATAGTTCAGCCAATTTCATGGCACAGGGCTTCACCAAAATCTTTCTATATTTAGCGTGAAATCTTTCTCTTGAAAAGTTATGTTTCCAACAATTAACCAGCTCGACATCTTCACGTGGAGGTATTGATTGAATGCCTTCTATTTGTCCCTCCTGACCCATTCTCTAACACTATTGGCTCTGGACATGGAAGGCTAAACTCTTTGGACTATATTTAAAAAAACTAATTTTGTCTCTGGCTTCCTGTTGTGTTTAGAAAATGAAGAGCATCAACACAGGAGAATAAAAAGGAAGGAGAGGAAGTTGAGGAGTAGAATTTATTTCTCTTTCCATCTTTGTGAGTTCTGACCATTTCCATCAGAACGGTCTTTTCCACAGCCTTTTGCATAGTACTCCAAAGCACTTTCTGCTGCCTTACACGGTTAGTCCTAAAAAAAACCAAACCCATTGCCACTGAGACTATTCAAACCTACAGTGACCTTAAATAAGGTTTCTGTGACTTTATGGGAGCAGACAACGTCATCTTTCTCCCAGGGAGTGGCTGGTGGGTTTCAATTTCTGACCTACAGTTAACAGCCCAATACCTAATCAACAGCACCATCGGGGCTGTAAAATGCCCAGGCTGTTCCTACTGTGGTATTCCTTGTGCTTTTTCTACCTTTGTTTCTTTATAAAATCTCTCTTCAGTTTGACCTAATTTCCATACCACCTAATTCTGGAACCCTGACTGGCATATAGCTCAAACTTACATGATTTCATTTACACTTTGTGTCTGTTTCTGTAGAAGCAATCCCCCTATGTGAGAAGTGATGAGTACATTCTGCCGATCCTTCAAACTAAATAATTTGCTTGACTCCTATCTCTTACTCTGTATAAAATCAGCAAGTCTTGTTATGTTCACATGAAAAACATACCTAGGATCTGACTGCTTGTTAATATTTCCACTACGATCACCTTGTTGCAATCTGTTTTCTAGATTGTTATAGGTTCCTTCTACTGGGATTTATACTTCCATCCTTGCCCTCCACAGTCTAGTATTAGCCTCACAGAATCCAAGAAATCATTTAAAAATGAAAAAGAAAAGTGAGATATTTGCATTCCTTTGTTCCAAACTTCTGAAGAGTTTTTCTTTCCCTTTTCAAAACATTGATCATAGCCTATAAGGCCCTGCATAGTTTGTCCCTGACATCAATTCCTACCATTCTATCATTCACTTTTTCTATACAGTTCCAGTGCCCTTCTTGTTATCTATTCTCTCTTCTGGATCACTTTTCTCCCAGATAGCCATATGGCAGTGGTTCTCAACCTGTGGGTCGCGACCCCTTTGGGTGTTGAACGACCCTTTCACAGGGGTCGCCTGATTTATAACAGTAGCAAAATGACAGTGATGAAGTAGCAACAAAAATAATGTTATGGTTGGGGGGTCACCACAACATGAACTGTATTAAAGAATCGCGGCATTAGGAAGGTTGAGAACCACTACCATATGGCTTACTCTCTCATTTCCTTTAGGTCACTGCTCAGCTATGCCTAATCGGAAAGCCTTCCCCAACTATCTTACATTAAGTAAACTGTCCTTCCCATCTCACGTCTGTCTGGGTCTTCCTTACATCATTACTCTTTTTCTTCATAGCATTCATCGCCACACACACACACACACACACACACACACACACACATCTTTCTTCCTTTACCGGAAACTAAGGTAGCCATTTCGACTATTTTGTCTTGACTATTTTGAATCTCAATGCTTAGAAAAATAGTTTCTGGCACATGGTAAGCATTCCACACATATTTACTGAATGGATGAATGTATGCACACAGTAAGTGATCTACTAGAGTACTTTAAGTTAAAAAACTTTCCCATGGTGGTAAACATAACTTTCAGTGTAGACCTAGTAGTTTCAGGCTAAACATTCAAATGAGAAAGATCCATTGAATATAGAATACTTTCAGAGAGGAAAGATATGATGTGCTTTCATAGATTCTTTATCTTTCTGAACCCGTTCTTAATAATCTCTGCTATACCATCTCTTTATCTCAGCATATCAGCAATGAAAGCTAAAGCAAGAAACAATGAAGGTTGCCATATCTTTACTCTTAGCTAAAATGTCCAATTTAATTTATTTTTATTGTATATGAATTCAATAAGAATAAACAAATTTAAAAGATTCAAACATTTTAATGGCAAGGTTTATTTCTCTAAATTCTTATCAATTATTCAATTTTATGCATTACTATGGAAAGAGTTGTAATTTTATATTATCTGACTGTATAATATAAGATTCTTGCCACTACTCCTTTGGAGAATCAGAATGTTTTAGCACACATAATTTGACATAACATCAATATTTCTTGCAAAGATAATTTTTGCATGATATTCATGAACTTCCCATTTCTCTTACCATTGCTCTCCAATATAACCCATTCATATAGCTTGATTGGTGCTGCTGTGTGGTATTTTATAAATGTTATCTCGCATCAGGCTACAAGGTTATCAGAGCTGCAGACTGGGGTTATTTTATTTAGTGTCTAATAGCCGTTCAGTAAAGAAATTGCTTTTACTTAATGGCACTTGGGCATAAGCCATTCACTGAGCCTGAGGGGATTGGCATAAACCAAATGAGACTCATCGTCACATTGTGCCATAAAGTGTAGTCAGGCACTTCATTCACTGCTTTCCACTGTATTAAGACCCACAGGAGAAAATGTGTGCATTCCAAACAAACAGTCACCTAGGAACGCAGCTGTTTCTATCTCTGGGCTCTGTGAGTCATGTTCATTATCTTGCTCACTTTCTAGCTTTTAGTGAGCAACTAAATTGTTGCAATCTTTATCTCATCTTTTAAGCAATGAAAAATAAAACAGTGAGGGTTGTCATATTTTCCTTTAAACTAAAACTTATAACTAGATTCATATATATGCAACAATGATTGTGACAAGGTATATTTTCCTAAATTCCTATCAAGTATTCTATCAGGTATGTTTATAGAAAGAGTAGAGATTTTAAGTCCATATGCTCTGAAATTGCAATTTTACCTGCTCTTTTTCCCCATGATACCAATCCCTTCAAATGTTCATTTGTATCCTTTTGTACACTATGTCTTTTTGAAAGCAACCTTAAATCCTTTGTGACAATCTGAGGTATAAATAAGTAATTTTGGTGGGTTTTTGTGTTCTTTGTTTCTCACTGTGCTGCATCATTAATTGTGCATGAATCTGTACTGAGCTAGGGGAAGATATCAGCACATGTCCTAAGCTGTATTTTCAAACCTGACAGTTTACTTAATGGTTTCAAAAAATGTGAACGCTCGAAGCAGTTCCATGCCACAGACCATGGATGACTAGGTGTCGTGAATAATCCAGAGTTGTTGGGATTGTCATGTCATTGGCCACGTAATTGTAATTCTCTGTTTATGTGATTATGTTACTGCTTTTTCCATTTAGACTCAAGTTGGTTATTGAAGAAAGAATGTGGAAAAGTATTAGTAATTAATGAATATAGGTAAAATATTTACAGCTGTTCATTCTATGACTCTTGAATTTAGGTGAGGTTTCCATTTTTTTTTAATGTAAAAAGTGAAACATAAATAAAAGGCAATGCTGACAAAGTGTCTTCTGGCCCTACTCAAAGTTGAAATGGATTCCAAGAATCACCAATGTTACATAAATCTTGAAACAATTCTTCTATTATGTTAAAAAGCTGGACATCTGTGCTTCTGTCCTTGGAGATGAGAGATGGTTTGTGCTAAACAAAATCAAAAGTGAGTTTGAACATTATGTGAAGTTAAATACTGTTATCTTGTGCCATTGAATTATGTGAGTGAATCAGAACTTTGTGAAGCTATTATATCTGCTATATACTTTGTAGCTATTCTCTGATAAATGATTTCTGGAAATAGTTCCTTCATTTTTTTGAGCTATGATTCTATGAGAGTCACATATTTAGGATTTAATACTGTGAGTCTAACTTTACAAGTTTACTACCTTCCTTTTTTTAATCATTTTTGAGGGCTCTTACAGCTCTTAAAACAATTGCTACCTTCTT
>NW_022109703.1:140446-143668 GCF_000313985.2 Echinops telfairi
TGTGTGTGTGTGTTTGTGCATTATGTAAAACTCAAACTCAGTGCTATATAGTTGATTCTAACTCATAGGACAGAGCAGAACTGCTCTTTTTTATTTCCAAGCCTAATTGTTGAAAGTACTAAAGAGACTTATACCCCTCCAATAGTGCTGTTAGTGGATTTGAACCACTGTCCTTGTGGATAGCAGCTCAGTGTGTAGGCACCAGGGAGACACACACACACACACACACACAGAGCTCCAACAGGTACATATATATTTACCTGACATATATATTTAAACTCTTTTCAAGGAACCCATTTTTCAGGAATTACTGATTTCCTCTTTTGTATGCTTGCATTCTATTTTATTGATTTCTGCTCATATTTTTATTTCTTCTATTTTTGACATTTAATAATATATTATTTTTGTAACTTCTTGGTATAAAAAATTGTTACTAACTTTATATTTTAATTTTTTTCTACTTTATCCATCCAAAGATACATATCTCCCTTTAAATGCTGCTTTATTGTATCACATTTTGAGATGCATTAACTTCAAGGTCAGCAGTTTGAAACTACCTGCCACGTTGAGGGAGAAAGACAGGGATTTCTACTCCTATAAAAGAATTGTAGTCTCAGAAACTCACAAGGCAATTCTGCCCTTTCCTATAGGGTTTCTATGATTCTACATCAACTAGATGCCAGTGAGGTTTTATTAAGATCTAGCATGTGGTTAATTTTGCTAGAAGCTTCATCATGTACAATAGAAAATAGCTACGTATTTGTTGGACATATTTATATGGAAACTTCCATTATTTTTATCACTTTTTAAACTTCTTATTGTGAATTGGGTGAAGTTTCACAGAGATTGGTTTTCCATTAAAAGAGTCATACACATTTTGCTTCTTATGTTTTCCCCTTCCATTTCTCCTTCTTTGCTAACTCTTCTGAAATTTGTCCCTGGGTAAATGTTGCCCTTTTGCTCTTAAATGGTTGATTATTCTAAGGTGTGCATACCCCCTGAGTAATATTGTTTTCCATACAAAATGTCTATAGCTTGGCTAAAAATTGAGTAATGGGGGTGAGTTAATTTCCAGATCTGAGAGGTGACTAATACCATCGTCTCAGAGATTCCAACAGTGTCTGTACAACTGGTAAGCCTGATCTTTTTTATGATTTTGAGTTTTGTTTCAAATTTTTCTGCCTTTCTATACAGAACTTTCTAATGTGATTTCTTTCTGAGTACTTAGTAGTGGTAGCCAGACATCATCTAGTTCTTCTGGCCTCAGAGTTATGGACACTGATGTTTATGTGGCCCATTCATCAACTGAACTAATTGTTTCCATGTATCTTTGATTTTTTTCTCTTCTTTCATCTGAGCAGGGAGAAACTAGTAGTTGTATTTTACATGGCCACAATCACTACAAACCAGTTCATGTTTGTATGTGGTATGAGGGAGGGCTCATGTTTTATTTTTCTGCAAATAGATTGCCAGTCTTAATTTACCATCAAGATCAGCTGTCCATAGGTTATCAGTTTTGATACATTGGTCTATATGTCTGTCATTGTACCAATCCAGATAATTTTGACTATCGTTATGTATGTTCAGAGATTGGCAGGTGTGAAGACTCACACTAAATTCTTGTTCTTTAGTAGTGGTTTCTTTATGCGGGACTCTTGCACATAAAGGAATCTTGTTGGCATCTGGATCAGGATTGCACTGTATCTGTAGATCACTAAATGTAGTATTGGCATTTCACAATATTAAGTCTTCCTATTCACCAGCATGATATATTCATTCTATTTATATAGTTCTCTTGGCTTCTTGTAGTAGTGTTTTATATTTTTGCTTTGTTTTGTGGCTATCTTAAATGGTATTATTTCTTAATTTCCTTTTTAGAATTCTCTTTGTTATTGCAAAGGAATCCAAGTGATTTTTGTATGTAGATCTTATACTCTATCACTTTGATATTCATTTTCAGTTCTCACTGCCAACGAGTCAATGCTGACTGATGCATGGCTCATAGCGATCCTATAGGACAGGATAGAACTGGCGCTGTGAGTTTCTGAGACAGCAACTGTTTACAGAAGTAAAGCCCATCCTTCTTACGAAGAGTGACCAGTAGTTTTAAACTACAGACCAGGCAGATCGCAGCCCAACGCATAACCACTAAACGGCAAGGGCTTTTTCACTTTCAATTAGTTGCAATAAATTTTTTGCTGAGTTTGGACATTTCTATGTATAAGGTGATACCATCTGTAAATAGATAGTTTAATTTCTTTGCCAATTTAGATTCCTTTAATTTCTCTTTATTGACTTATTGCACAATGTTGAATAGGAGTGTATTGAAGAGCACACTTTCCCCATCTTCCCCGTCACAAAGGCAATGATTTCAGTTTCCCTTTTTGAAACCAATTTTGACTGTTGGTTTCATATATATGGTCTAAATTATGCTAAGGAATTTACCTTCTATTCCTATTAGAGTCCAGTTCAGTTGATTCTGTTGTGCTGTCAATCATACCATGTACTATTCATATTTTCATCTTCTCTTTTCTTTCTTTTAATTTGAAAGTAGTTTGAAGATTTTATTAAAAGCAACTTTCAAAAAACCAACTTCTTGTTTTGTTGATTTTTTCTGTTGTTCTTCTATTTTCAGTTTCCTTTATTGCTCCTCTAATCTTTCTTACATCTTTTCTACTGGTTGCTGTAAGCTTATTTTGTGTCCATTTTACTAATTCATAGAGATGTTGAGTTCAGGTGCTGGTTTAGGTTCCTTTTTCTTATTCTATGTGTGTACTTATTGCTCTAAATTTCCCTCTGACCACCATTTATACTTCTGTCCCAAAGGTTTTGGTATACTGTGTTTTCATTTAAGGGATGTTTTTTTAATTAATTTTTATTCCTTCTATTACCCAGGCATTTTAAAGCAAGGTTGTATTCCCTTTTTGATTTTTCCCCTTGATTTTTTATGGTTGATTTCTAATTTTATAATGTTTTGACCTGAGAAAATGCTTTGTATTTCAATGTTTTAAAATTAATTGAGACTTGTGTTGTGGCTTAACATATGGTCTATTCTGGAGAATGTCCTAGTTGCACTGGGAAAGAATGCACAGCATGCTGTTGTTAGGTGAAGTCTTCAGCATAGTCTGTGAAGTCATGTTGGCTGATTATGTTGTTTTTGTGTGCCTTTGATGACCTTCTTTCTAGTTGTTCTGCCCTTAACTGAAATAGGTACCATATTGT
>NW_022109703.1:146349-153486 GCF_000313985.2 Echinops telfairi
TTTCTTATATTATGATTTCAACTTAGATAATTCTACTTTTACCTATAGTGTTTCCTAATGAATTCATGTACATTCTCTCATTTTCTGACTTTCTAATGAATCTTTGGTAGTCACATGCCAGCATTCACTGTATACAACAGCCATAGGGCAGCAATACTTATATATGTAATCTGCTAGGGCTCTCCAGGGATGTCCAACCTGATCTGTAGATGTGGTGCCCCCCATCACACTAAGCAACATGTATTTCTTAATGCACAATATCCTGTGGGTTCCCTTAATTAGTGTGCTTCTCCAAAACCAGACACACTGTCATCAATTGTGACTCATAGTGACTCTATAGAATAAGGTAGAACTGCCCCTGTGGGTTTCTAAGACTATAGGAGGGAAAATATCCCCCTTTTCATTTCAAATTGGGGTTTCACTCTAACGTATTTTTTCATTGTGGGTGATCCTCTTGAATTTTTGTTATGTTTTCCTCTTTCAGTGTATGACACCCAGAATTGATAAACCTATAGAAACAACAATTAGAATAAAGATTCCTGGGAGGCACAGTCATGGGGCAGGAGGGTAAATGGGAGCTGATATAAAGGAGTTCAAGAAGGAAGAAAATGTTTTGAAACTGTGGTAGCACTTGTACAATACTGCTTGATATGATTGAACTGTAGATTGCTGATATCTGTATTAGGTCCCAATAAAATAGCTTTGGAAGATAGAGATGAATAGCAAATAGTATTTAAAATACTTCTTTACAGCCTCATTTTTTTCATGTAGTCACTGGTGGTTTTGAACTGCTTATGTTGCAGTTAGAAGCACAGAGCATAACCCACTACACCTCCAGGGTTCCTGCTTAACTAGTGTGCTTCAAAAATACGCCAACCTCAGTGCTACTGATTTGATTTCAATGAAAGGGTAAAAATCTCATTCATAGTGAAAACTATTGGACACTATATATCATTACAGTCAAGCCTAATGTGGCTATGTTGTGATGCACATCTGATAGGCCGAAAATTAAAGCAAAAAGGAAAAAGCACTTTTCTCTAAATCTTAACTTTAAAAATCAATAGATCACAAAGTGTGGAGTCTTGGAATTCTATAGGACTCACCTCAAACCATCTCTGATAAACCGGGAGGCAACTGGAACACAAAAGGCTTTGTATTGTTAAGTGCTGGCTGGGTCCAATGATTCGCCTATAGAGTCAGTGGTGAGATGCCTTTAAATCATGCTATGTCACGTAAGTATCGAGTGAAAGACACACACATTGTATAAGTAAAATCAAACAGATTTATTGAAAGACCAGAGATATTTTGGGTCAAGCGAACATTCAAATTTACAGAGGGAAAAGGACCACTCTGTTGAGCAATAAACCAGAAAGCAATTCTTGCCTGGTCAGTTGATGCACGAACTAAAGCTACAAAGTCATGATTTTCTAAGACAACCCGAGAAGTTGAAGGGAGGTCATCTGAGAGCAGAGACTTATTAGGTACTGATAGATCACATATGTTTGGTGAATATTAGAGAATTGCAAGTGTGTGTGTGCTTTTCAGTGGATAACAGAATGGTCAAAAGACAATAGCAGGACATACTTTTCTGGGAATGTGTTAAGCTGCTTTCTCAAACATGACTTCTCCTGGGGGTCCATTTTTTTAAAAAGAGTCATTGATAATATTAGGTTCTAAGACCCTTCAGACAAAAACTATCACATCCTGACTATTTTTTTTAAAAAGACTCAAGAAAAAGACATCATATCTGTCTCATCACAGGAAAAAAAAATCTCTTAGGCATATGGAGAATTCAGCAGAAATTTATTTTTAGAACCATAGTTTTAAAAAGTAGCATTAGAATTCAACATAGATTTCTCTTTCATGTTAAGACTTAAGATGATTTGGTTAGGGTTCTGGGATGCTTTACCTCAGTTCTTGCTTCTTAACACTAAAAGAATTCACGCAGCAGAAGCAGTTTTGAAAATCCAAGTAACTTATATGAGGGAATGGGAAGTTTCAAGTATTACAGTCTCAGAAAGTACATGCTATTTCTGGAATGCATGCAAGGCGTTCATAACTAAAGATGGGGACCGTGCAAGAGTTCATAACTAAAGACGGCCACTTCAGGGAGCACTCAAAGTCACCTGCAAAAGAGTACTGGAATGAGAATGCAGATCCAAGAGAGAGAGAGAGAGAGAGAGAGAGAGACTGCCCTTGTGCCCGGCTTTTATCCCCTCCATTACTTGATGGGGTGTGGTTGAGGATATTGCCACTCCCAGTGGCTAAGTTCAGGAGCATCAGTGATGAATTGGGAGGATTGACTTCACCTGCACCAAGGTGACCGAAGGCTGCACATGCTCATTTCTGGATTTTCCCATAGGTGTCTGAGTTAGTTAAAGTTTATTGTGTCAACGTGGCCAATAAACACATGTGGGGTTAATTGAAGGACAGAGAGATAAATGGCTTGGTGAGCCTCACCTTTCTAGTTCTTGGGTCTCTTGCTTTCTGATGGTCAGACCAATGTGCAGCTGCCTTAGCCAGTTCTCTGCTTCAGCTGGCAAGGCTCACTTCCTACAAGACATCCCTGAGAAGAAGCCACATGGACCTACCCCGATGCAGCCCTGGGTGCTGGAGCAGCTGTGTGGAGACCCCTACCAGCGCTGAGATGCGCACACGTTCACTGATTCAGCTTTCCTCCTGCAGTCAGCGTCATAGTGTGCGTTTTGTGAGATGGAGGAGGACTTTGTGGATTGGTGTCAGACATATGGGGTAATTAATGTTGGACTTGTAGGCTTGGGCAGCACTGGGTTGGGATGTTTTCTTGATGTGCACTTACCCTTTACATAAAACTCTCTCTTATACATATGAGTTTCTGTGGATTTGTTTCTCTAAAGTACCCAGACTAACACAGTGTCCAAATGTGTGCCTAAATCCTTTCCAACTTCTTTATTGTGGCACGCCCAGGTAATTTTCATTTAGGGTGGGCAATTGGTGGAGACAGTCCCCCTTTATCCCTAATCTATCAACCTATCAGTTTCAAGATGCCCTGTTTACACACACACCAGGTGCCTCAGATTTTACACTCTAATATAGTAGGTTAAACTGGAAAATTAATAAGAGATATATTACCTTAATTTTAAGGTTTTTCTTATTCACATACCAAATATTAACCACAAAAATCCTTACCCAAACCAGCTTGAATCAACTTTATGGAAATTACTTTTTCCTGCTAGGAAAACATCCAATCACTACCTCCCAATTTAAAACTCTAAAAATCCTCATGTCAAATTATTAGCAGCCTCGTAGAAATAAATTGATATCATTTAATTTCAGTAAAGAGAGAAGATAAAGTTCAATCATTTATGTAAAATTATCTATATTTCTCCTTTCTCTTCTCTTTATAAGACTCATTAAAGCTAGCTTCTTTGAGTCTTTTTACTTTTCTGGAATCAAAGTGGCTCCTTTATAAGCATATAGAATAACTGTTCTTTTTTAAAATAGTGTTAAATTTTCAGTGAATTTTGTGAGTTTTAATTGGTGTTAAGTATTCATTTGGATTACTTTCTGAGCTGATTTTTACAATAAACTACTCAGAGACATAAACTTGGAAGCCCACAAACAATACAGATATAGTTGGGAGGAAGGTGATATGAAACTATTGCCACTAACAAAAGTCCAAGATTGCCTATCATGGTTTCAGCCAAAGAAAGAGACCAGGTTGATTCTAGAAACTCTAAATTGAATCCACAAGCACCAATTCCAGTCAAAATCATTCCAGGTATATACCCAAAACTATGTGGGAAAACCCCCCCACAGGTTTTGTCATCATTACGGGAACAATACCCCAATCTATGTGACAAAAGCAGGCTTTGCAATGATCACTGGAAACTATTATCTATAAATACACTTCTATATTCCTCAGGCTACCATCTCCTGAAGCATCAGCGTCCATTGCTTATTTAAATGACAGACACTATGTGCTTGGCTTCCTATCTTAAATGGCCTTGCTTACAGAGTTAGATGATCATCCCTACTAATTAAATTTTGAGGATTTTTTACCGCAAGGGAGGGGGTTGTCACATTTTGGATTCCCAAAACACTAAATATTAAATTATGTTATATTTCTAATATTTTTTATTAACTCAGGCTAACTCTTTAGACTCATTTTAAATTAGTTATATATTTTAAATGTTTACAGCTTTCTTTTTGATTCAGGTTTTTCTGCTCTATTTTGTTATTGTTATTGTTTTTATGATTTTCTGTATATGAAATCCAAGAGAGGTAAATCTATAGAAAAGTAACTGGATTAATAATTGCCTAGGAGAATGACTCTCATATAGCGTCTCTATGAGTTGGCATTGTTTCAATGGCAGTAAGTAAGAGGGGAATTGCAGGGGAAGTTTGTGGGGGATATGGGGAGCTAATAATGAGTAAAAGAAAAACAGAAAATGTCCTAAAATTGATTGTGACAATGATTGTATAACTTTTTAAAATATGCTTTAACTATTGCATTGTATGAGATCAATATTAAAAGTCAATAAAACTTTTTAAAAGATTATTTCAAAAGAGAAAGGATTGAAAATAAGGCAGGAAACAAGGAGTTTATTGATATCTCTGCTGAGGGAGATCAAATATCTTATTAGGGAAATGTTTGCTTGTGGTCCCTTTTTAAACTAAGGTTTCTGTTTTTTAATTATTATATAAAAGACACACGGAATTTATCCAAGAAGGCATGGGAAAAGGAAATGATCCTGCAGGAGATGAGTGGCTGGCAAAGGAAGAGATGAATCTAACAGGAACGAAAGTCAGTAGACATATTGGTGGATTCCAGATGAGGGGAGGAGAGACTGGATGATAGACCCGAGGAACATGTGTCCAGCCAAGAAAGCAGGCTAGAATTTTTCAAGTGAGATTGTTCAATAGGTCCACATGCTTGTATTAACTTTCCAGTGAAAAGTTTTCTTGTTTCTATATGTTCTATGAGTTAGGATGTTGCAACCTTGTGATTTTACTGTGTTTTGTACGGTTGTAGACCGGAGCAGTGGAAAGTTTATGATTAGGGAGACAGCACTGGTAAATTTCAATTTAAATTATTGTACCATTCTAATATTTTTCACATGTTACAATTCAGACACATTTCCTAGTCAGATATTTTAGTTTATTCTGATAGCTGATTTTGATTGCCACCAGCCCAGAACTTTGGGATTTAAACTCTTCAGAAATTTTAGTCACTTGATGAGAATATCTCTGGTTTAAGATGAACTATTACTAAGGTTCAAGAAGTTATTGTTTTTATGGGATATGCTGCTTTTATAATCCTGACAGTTTTTGTTTTGAATCTCTTAAGATTTTAGATTTCTTCATTTTATACTGGATTGATTTTGAGTTCCTGCATGGCTTTGGTTTTTGTCTAGTCGGGAGGTGGGTGCAACTTCCAAAGTAGTTGTTTTATGTTTGCACTTCTCATCTGTGGTGTTCCTCTTCAAATAGATGTAAGCGCTCTACCTTTATTGCAAAACATATGGTTCAGTGCCTGGTATTCACTGCCTCAATCATGGACAGATTAATTAGTTTAGTCCCCAGTTCCCTGTTTTGTTGCTCAGACATTTTGGTTTCTTTCTGTAGAGTGCAAATACCAGTCATGCTGAGACTCTTCTGATTTAGAGCAAAACCCATAGCACACACATTTGGAAACCTATGGCTGCTTAGGGGCCATATGGCAACTTAAGAGAGTCCTTCCTAAGGCTGCCAAGTCCCTGACTGTTATGCAAACAAAACTTCATTGTTTCCAAAGCCCAGGAAGGGGAGAGCTAATTTTTCTTTCTTCTTTTGCAAAACAGCAGGAACTGTAAATAACAATCCTCTAGATAACACAAATAGGTAAATATTGCCAAGATTTGCTATCTAAAGTGATAAAAAGCCTTACTTTCTCTCCTTGCTGCTCTATTACTTGCTGATAGTGGTAACCAGCCAGAGTGGAAATTATATACAGAAGAAAAATACTATGATCAATTCTTAGAAATGTAGAATACATTTGTTGACTTTTATTGTTTCTAAATTTGTAAACAAAACTAAAATATTTATTCCAGAGGGTTCACCTAGCCTGAAAAAGATTTAAAACACAGTTGTTTTATCATCATTCACTATAATATAGACCAAACCCAAACTCATTTCTAATTCATAGTGACCCTATAGAGACCCTATAGGACAGAGTAGAACTGCCCAATAGATTGTCCAAAGGTATAATCTTTATGTGAACAAATTGCCACATCACTCATTGTTGGTGGATTCAAATGGCTTGCATTATAGGTTAGCTGCGAGTCCGTAACCACTGCACTACCAGGGTTCCTTAACTATAGGATAATATCTAGCTCTAAAATAATTTAAATGTTTTGTAATGCATTAGTACTTCCTTTTATTTTAAATAATTTTTGGAAGTTCTTACAAATTATGAAAATCTGTGATTCAATTAGATCAAGCAAAATTGTACAATTGCTGCCACCATCAGTTTCCAAACATTTTTTTCTTCTTGAACTCTTTGATATCAGCTCCTCTTTATCCTCTCCCAACCCCACCCTACTCCCCAGGTACCATTATTATTGTATTATAATTCTTTATTTTTTCTGTCTTTTACCATATTTTATACCATCCAATATATCCATTCACTTACAATACTGACAATCATTTCCCTTGAGTGGATTTACATAGTCGTCATTGCTATCATCCCGTTTCCCTCCTTTCCCCCCTTCTCGTCCTGTACCCTCAGGGAATCATTACTCCTGTTACTGATTCTGTAGGATTTATCTACCTTGGATTTCATGCATTGAATGATCTTAACTATACAAATGAACATATGCAGGTCTAAGAAGATTAATATGGTAAAACTAAGACCATAATAGTAAGGGGAGGAAATATTAAAGAACTAGCAGATACTTATGTGTCTCATCAGTGCTATACTCCACCCTGGATATATCATCCCTTCCTTGTGGTCCTTCTGTGAGGGGCAGTCCAATGATCTTACAGGTGGGTTTCGGGTCTCCACTTTCTCTAAGCATCTTCATGTAAATTTGATTGCTTGTTTTTGAACTTCTGATAGTTATTCCCATTGACACCTCATGATCACACATATGATTATTCCACGTGGGCTTTGTTGCT
>NW_022109703.1:153889-154938 GCF_000313985.2 Echinops telfairi
AGGCTACACCATCCTCACTGTCAATTTTAGATCTCTTGCTATTTCCTTGTCCCTGCTGTTATTGGCTCACCACTCCCACCCCACCCCCTGCCTCCTCCTCTGCCCTCCCCACCCCACCACCTCCACACCAGATCTGAAGGTACTATTGCTGTCTCTTTGGCATTGCTTATCTCTGCCTAGTCATATATAGATAAACACCAAAACAGAGAGAGAGAGAGAGAGAGAGAGAGAGACCAGGTTGATATCCAGTTTTCCCAGCACCATTTGTTAAAAAGGGCATATGCTTCCATTGGATATTTTGGGGGCCCTTATCAAAAATTAGTTGTCTGTATGCTGCTGTTTTTATTTCTAGATTTTCCGTTCTTATCCATTGGTCTGAGTATCTATCGTTGTACCAGTACTATGCTGCTTTGACAACTGTAGCTGTCTAATAAGTTTTAAAGTCAGGCAATGCAAGCTCATCCACTTTTTTCTTCTTCTTGGGCAGTTCTTTGCCAGTTCTGGGCTTCTTCCCTTTCCAGAAGAAGTTGGTAGTCAATTTTTCCATTTATTTGAAAAATGATTCAGTATTTGTATCAGGATTTCACTGAAATTATATAGTGCCTTAAGTAGGATTGACAACTTTACAATATTGAGTCTGCCAATCAATGAACATAGCACAATCTTCCATTTGTAAAACCACTTAGTTTCTTGCAATAATGTTCTATAGTTTTCCTTGTACAGATTTTTGAGTTATTTTTATTAATAAATAATTTTATTGGTAGCTCCTACAACTCTTATCATAATCCATACATACATCCATTGTATGTCAAGCACATTTGTATATTTGTTGTCTTCATCATTCTCAAAACATTTGCTTTCTACTTGAGCCCTTGGTATCAGCTCCTCATTTTCTCCCTCCCTCCCCATTCCCCCCTCCCTCATGAACCCTTGATAATTTATAGATTATTATTATTTTGCCATATCTTACACTGTCCGATGTCTCCCTTCACACACTTTTTTGTTGTCCATCCACCAGGGAGGAGGTTATATTAGATCCTTGTAATCGG
>NW_022109703.1:157253-158491 GCF_000313985.2 Echinops telfairi
CTCACCACAGCCCCTCCAACTCTTGTTGCTTTCTGATTTTTTGAATTGGGCTGTCTTTGAGGGTGTTAGGTCGTATCTCATAGTGGTTTTAATTAGCGTGTCTCTTATGGCTAATGGTCAGGAACATTTTCTCATGTGTTTATTCGCCATTCAGATTTCTTCCCCTGTGAAAATGCTGTTCAGGTTCTTTGCCCACCTCCTCAGCGGGCAGTTAGTTTTTCTCTTATTGTAAGCTAGCAGAGTATTGTAGATTTTAGTAGTAAGGCCTTTGTCTGATGTGTCATTGCTAAAGAAGTTTTCCCAGTTTGGTGGACTCTCTTATTACTCTCTTGGTGAATTCTTTCGATGTACACAGGTGATTTATCTTCAGTATATCCCACTTGTCAACTTGTGACTCCTTTGTATTTATATCCTTCCCTATGTAATTCCTGTGCCAAGGTTCTCAGGTTTTTCCCAATTCCCTCATTAATGGCCCTAATTGTTTGGAGATTTACCTCAAGGTCTATGATCCACCTTGAATTTATGGAGTGCATGGAGTGAGGTAAGATTCTTGCTTCATTTTTCTGCAGGTAAATATCCATTTTTCCCAGCACCATTTATTGAAGAGGACATCTGATTCCCATATTTTTGGGGCCCTTCTCAAAAATCAGTTGCCTGTATGCTGATGTTTTTATTTCTGGGTCTTCAGCTCTTTCCCATTGTTCTGAATTTCTGTCGTTATACCAGTACTACACTGTTTTGACCACTGTGGCCATATAATACGTGCTACAGCCAGGTAGAGCAAGCCCTCTCACTTTGTCTTTCTTCTTGAGGAGTTCTCTAGTAATTCTGGGCTTCTTCCCTCTCCATATGAAGTTGATAATTAGTTTTTCCAATTCTTTGAAGAAGGATGATGGTATTCGTATTGGGATAGCATTACACGTATATAGTGCTTTGGACAGAGCTACCAACTTTACTATATTGAGTCTTCCAATCCACAAGCATGGGATATTCTTCCACTTGTTCAGGTCACTCTTGGTTTCTTATAACAATGTTCTATAATTTTCCTCATACAAATCTTTTGTTGTTTTTGTCAGGTATATCCCTAGATATTTCAATTTGTGCTTGGCTATTGTAAAGGGTGCTACCTCTTTAATTGCCTCTTCTGTGATCTTTTCTGATGTTTATAGCAGTCTGATAGACTTCTGTTTGTTGATCTTGTATCCTGCCACTCTGCCATATTCCTCTATCGCTTCCAA
>NW_022109703.1:159792-160904 GCF_000313985.2 Echinops telfairi
TACATAAACCTCTTTCTTATATACATATGAGTATCTATGAATTTGTTTCTGTAGTCTACCTGGACTAACACATCTGATATGAATCCCAATTGGTCATGATTGATTATTCTTTTTATATACTTCTGTAGTCTATTGGCTAAGATTTTGTGAAGGATTTTTGTATCTATGTTCATTAGAGATAACGGACTGTCTCTATTCTTGTTGGATCATTGCCCAGTTTTGGTATCAGTGTTATACTAGCTTAGTAAAATGTGTTTTGGACTTACTGTCTTTTTCTATGTTCTGGAAGAGCTTGTGGAGAATTGTTGTCAGCTCTACCCTGAATGCTTGGTAGAATTCTCCTGTGAAACCATCTGGGCCAGGGCTTATTTCAGTTGGTAGTTCCTTGATAACCTTATCTGGTTCTTCTTTTGCTAAGACTCTGTTCAAGTTCTTGACATCTATATGAAATAATCTGGGGAAAGTCTGTTTTTCCAGGTATTTGTCCATGTCTTCCAAGTTGTTGTATCCCTTGGAGTATAGTCCTTCATATTATTGTGTAATTAGTCTTTTGATTTCATCAGGATCCATTGTAATTTCCTCTGTTTCCTCAACCATCTGTTCCTTCCTATCTTTTGTTAGGTTTACCAACAGTTTGATTCTGTTAATCATTTTGAAGAACCAGCTTTATACTAAGTTGATTTTCTCCGTTGTTTTTTGTTTGTTTTTCCACTCAACTCTCTCTGCCCTAATTTTTATAAGTTCTTTTCTTTTGTGGTTAGAATAATTTTTCTGTTGACTCTCCCAATACTGCAGGTTTTGTGATAGGGTAGCCATCATAATGCTCTCTTCCTTCTTCATATGCACCTTTATTGCTATCAAGCATCCTCTGATAACTGCTTTTTCTGTATTCCATAGGTTTTGGTATATTGTATTCTCATTCTTGTTAGTTTCTAGAAACTTCCTAATTTTGTCTCTAATTTGGGCCAGTACTCACTACATTTGAAGAAGAAAGTTATTCAACCTTCAACTATTTGTCTGAGTGACCTCTACATAGTTGAATTTGCTCAAACTTGACCATATCACAGCATGTGCTCTATTTTCAAATAAATTCCATGTAAACTTGAAAGGAA
>NW_022109703.1:163047-163953 GCF_000313985.2 Echinops telfairi
GCAATGACAGCACATGACTGCTAAAGAAAACATCAGTGTTTCAAACCCACCCAACCAGAAAGGACCTGGTAATCTGCCCTTATAAATATGACAGTCTAAGAAACCTTATGGAGAAGTGCTACGAGTCAAAATCAACTTGAAAATGAAAACATAATAGTTATATATCACATACAATTTGGCTGGAGCATTCAAGCCACCAAGAATTCCTTTTTCTGTAAGGAGCCTTGTTAATCTTCAAGCTCTCAGTATCAGTCTTAAAATAAGGCTTTTTACTACCCCCTAAAGAGTTACATTCTCAGAAACCCACAGGGACAACTCTGCCTTCTTCTACAGGGTCACAGTGAGTTTGGTAATGGTTTTGAGGATAATCTGCAGTATTCAAAGAGTCTGTTGGATGGTCAAGTAGCACTGTAACCCACCAGCTTCCACAGTAGAAAGTTGAGGCTTTCTACTCCCATAAAGATTTAAAGTCTCGGAAACCCAAGGGAGCAGTTCTGCTCTGTCCTATAGGCTCGCTATGAGTCAGAATTGAGTTGATGGAAATTTGGTTTTTGGTGTACCTGGATGCTCATGTCCATGTGTATGAATAAGATCACTGTTTCCTCTCCCCAAATGAATACTTTATCTATTAGAGTCTGGTTTACATTTAGTTGCAAAAGTACTAAAATAGATATTTAAATAAGGGCCTATAAGCAGTGATAATTAGTTTTGATTTTATAAAATTCAGAAAATGTCAGAAAAGTTTTCAATAGAGGAAATAAAGATCTTGAGGTAGGGGTTGGAATACAATTTCAGACAGAGAAAATAGCATTAATGAGGACCTAGAACCTATCCAAACTGTCTAAATTTGTATCTAGTTAACTTTAGGTGGACATTGAAGATTCTGTTCCATTTTATTGGATAATA
>NW_022109703.1:165214-166591 GCF_000313985.2 Echinops telfairi
AGGTAAGGTATTATATATTAGCCAAAATACATCTTCCATAATTGACTTTACAATGCTCTTTTTCTTACAACAAGGCTATTAATATCGATGGATTATGATCACAGTGTATTTACCAGGAACTTGATCCATGTGGGGACCCTGCAAATGGATTTTGGGCATCCACTGTCATCCACAGTCTTCTGCAAATCCTGTTGTTCATAACTTAAGCTCTGATACCATTCCCTCTTTTGGATTTGGATTTTGTTATTCACAATCCTTGGATCACACAGGATAGTGTGCTTCTTCCATGTAGACTTAGTTGATGTCTCACTTAAATGACTGCTTATTTTAACACAAGCATTTAAGACTTTATATGCTAATCTTTTTGATAGCCAGGCACTACCTGACTTCTTCACCACAATTTGCTATAATAACCATATCTTCTATGATCTTTTCATGAGAATGAATATTGATTTAGAGTTATGTCATAAGAACTAATTGTTCTTAGATTAGGGATAGAATTAAGTGCAAGCTCCAAATCCATTCATCCATCTATGGTTTATACATCTTTCTGGTTTACATTAGATATATTATTGTCATTTTATGGTAGAGAATATTATAAACATCCCCCTGGAGCATAAGGTAACTCTAGTGATAATGCCACTAATTTAGCCAATGGTATAGAATTTAAAACATTTTTGATACAATTAAATTGTAAAAATATAGGCCAGCTTCATCCACAATACATGAACTGTTGACTTGTATAGATAAAACTCTTAACTCACTGGACAACGCAGAAACAATGATGTTTGGCGATAGGGCAAAACTTTCAATAACACTCATTCTCAAAGCCAGAACTATGCCTACCAGACTAATATATGTTATGAGAAAACAGAGAGCATTAAAATAGTAAACATTGGTAGTGCTGGTAGTCTTGCTTTGGGTTCCCTCAAAGCAAGAGATCTGAACCAAAGTCCAATGAACACTAATTCCAAAACCTGGAGATAGCAGTCGCCTGCTTCTCTCACACTAGGGTGCTTCAGCTTATGGTCCATGGTAGTACATCAGTTCATTAAATCTGCTAAGGGTAAGTTTGAGGTAAAGCCCTCTTTATTTAGTAGAGTTTCCACACTGAATACTTCTGGTGTGGCCTATGAAGGATGTTATATGCCTTGAAAAGACAGAGTCTAAAGTTCGAGTATTCGGCCTGTGCTACCAAGAGCTGCATAGAAATTAAGTCAAAGTGTCTGATTAGGATCATAGTACCAGGCATATTCTCCCCCTTGCATTCTATGTTATTATATAGAGAATATATACTAATAATATATATACTAATACATATTATTATTATTAAGCTTTATTTTTCCAGTGGGAGGTTGCCTCACCCGGTTTAACCCC
>NW_022109703.1:167820-169305 GCF_000313985.2 Echinops telfairi
CCTTGTGAATTGTTTATTCATGTCCTTTGCACACTTTTAATTGGATTATTTATTTGTTTCTTATTGAAGTATTACAGAATTCTGTAGATTTAAGTAATTAGTCCCTTGATTAGTGTGTCATTATTAAAGATTGTTTCCCAATTCATGGGCTCTCATTTTACCCCAGTTACCTATTTTGTCTTCCACTGTGTGTGATTCCTTTATTGTACTTGGTAGTCATTGTGTGCCCTGCAATAGAACCCCTCTGTTTGTCCCAGATTTTTCACTGATGATTGTTATAGCTCATAAAGTTCTCTTATTTCATGTTTGTGCCTAGGATGTCGTATGGGTCCTGTTTCATTCTTCAACAGATTAAGATTCAATTTTTCCAGTACTATTTGTTGAAGAGGTGTCCCTTTCCTACTTAATGTTTTTTGGTTCTTTATTGAAAATTAGCTGTCTGATGATGAATGTTTTTATTTCTGAATTTTCTATCCTGCTCCATTGGTCCAAGTATCTATCATTGTATTAGTACTACAGTTTTGATTACTGTCGTTGTATAGTAGGTTTTGAAGCCTCCTATCTTGCTCTTGGTTTTTAGAAGTTCTTTGCTTATTCTGGGCCTCTTCCCTCTCCATATGAAGTTGGCGATCAGTTTTTCCAAGTCTTCAATGAATTAAGTTGGGATTTGAATAGGCATTGCCTTATATTTATAGATTACTTAAGGAGTACACAATATTAACTCTTCCTATCCACGAACACGGGGTATTCTTCCATTTGTGTAGGTCTCTTTCGGTTTATTTAATAATGTTCTGTAGTTTTGCTTGTACAAGTCTTTTGTTTCTTTGGTTAAGTTTATTTCTAGGTATTTTATCTTTTGTGTTATGTGGCTATTGTTTTCTTGAGGTCTTTTTAGACATCTCTTTGCTGGTATGTTGGAATCCAGTTGATTTCTGCTTGTTAATCTTGTATCCTACCACTTGACCGAATCCCTCAATTATTTCCATTTGTGTGTGGGGCATGTGTGTCCTTGGGATTCTCTTTATATAAAATCATATTTTCTTTAAATATCCAGAGTTTCACTTATTCTTGCCCAAAGGTATTCTCTTGGTTTCTTTCTTAAGACTTGCAGTACAATGCTGAATAAGAGTGGTGATAGGGGACCACTTTGTCTAATTCCCATATTCAGGGTGTGTTTTCAGTTTTTCCCCATTGAACTTGATATTGACTGCTCAGTTTCATATATGGCTTTTATTATGTTGAAGAATTTCCCTTCTATTGCTATTTTATTGATTGTTTTAATCAAAAATGGGTGTTTGATATTTCATATGCTTTTTCTGCATCTATTGATATAACCATGTAGTTCTTATTCTTTGTCTTATTTATGGAATGTTTTACAATAACGTTATCAAAAAGTGTGAAACAATGCCACCATATTAAAAATGCAAAATATAATAAATTAAAGTGTGATTAAACAAGGTGTGTTAGTCTGGATTGTCTAGAGCA
>NW_022109703.1:170367-171597 GCF_000313985.2 Echinops telfairi
TTTTTTGAACCCATTGTGGCCATCACTAGATGCATCCATCTTGTTGACAGTCTTCTGGTTTTTCACTGCCCTTCTGTTTCACTAAGCATGATGCCCTTTTCCAATGATTTGTCTGTACTGGTAACATGTTCAATGTGTGTGAGGTGAAGGCTAGCCATCCTTGCCTCTGAGAAGCATTGTGGCTCTACTTTTTCCAAGACAAATTTGTTTGTCCAACTTTCACATTCCTATAAGGCAATTGAAGATACTGTAGCTTGGGTCAGAAGCACCATAGTCCTTAAAGTAACATCTGCTTTTAAATACTTTAAAGAGATCTTGTGCAGCAGGGTTTACCCAATTCAAGATATCATTAAGGGACGTTTAAACTGATATCTGAAAAAGAAGTAAGTGTTAAAAGAAGAATGTGTTTCTCAGGTTGAGGGAACAGCAGTAGAAAGTACCAGTGACAAAGAAGTCTTCTGAGGGGAGGGAAAAACAAAACAAAATAGTGTGACAGGAAGGGAAAGAACATAAGGAATATGGCAGAAGGTGTGAACTATTTTCCTAGTTCATTTGTATGTTAAAGTCTATAACTGACCCAAGGAAATACCCGCAGAGTAAGCCTTGATTGTAACAGTAATCTTGGTTTAGTTGGTTTTCATCACATAACTAAAGCACATTAAGAAAACAACAATTGGAGGGATGACATAAAGGATACAAAGCTTATACATTGAACTACAGGTTTCTGAATCTCTTTTTGATTATCCTGGAGAGGTAGGCCTGAGTGCTGGGTTCTTAGGCACCTGATTCTCAAAAGTATTTCTCTTCCTTTGAGCTTTGATGTGGAAACATTAGTCATTTGGAAGAGCTGTAAAAGAAAGATCCTTGTGAAATTATTAATTGGGAACACTCAGAGCATGTGGCAAAGAGCTAATATCCTTAATATCCAAAGCACACACACACACACACACAAACACACACATAATGGGGCTTGAAAACATTTGTGGAAAAATGAAATTGAAAGAGAATGGAATTTACCCATAACTATTTGAAACCTCCTTGTATGTGTGTGTACACAATCACACATGTATATTCAAGCACATATATATATGTGTGTGTGAAGTTGTGGATTCAAATAATTTAAGCCAGTTCTCTGCCCTAATGACTGTTTTAATATTTTTAAAATCTATATACCAAAATGTAATTTATTATTTCATATAGGAAATTCTTAAATAAGAACAATAAAAGAGG
>NW_022109703.1:173738-175648 GCF_000313985.2 Echinops telfairi
TTTCATATACTGAAAAACATTTTAAAACAAACAAGCAAAAAACTAGCAAGAATAACAAAGTAAAACAGATAAAACCTCAACTGAAAAGAAAGCAGAAAATATCAAAACTTAGAACAAAATTAAATGGATCATAAGGAAGACCAAATGATTGGGTGCTAAATTTTAAACTAACTGTGTTCGCAACATTCCACTTTAAGCTCCTGGTGAATCCCCTCTGATCATAGACCAGGAATGTGACTAGATTTTATTTTCTTCTTCTGTGGGGCATCAAGCTTACCTGGAAGTCAAGCCAGAAATCAATGACTGGGTCCCTCTTCTTTCTTGAACGTATATGGACAATACTACTCATGCATGCTGACTTCAAGTTTTTCAGAAGTATGTTGAAGCTTTTTAAATTCTCCAGTTGATTAGTTACCAAGTACTACTTTAAAATGTTTTGATCAGCTCTCCTTTTCCCTACTTCCCTCTAAAACCTCAAATTTATTGTCATCAAATCGATTCCAACTCACAGTGCCCTATAGAACTATCCCTGTGGGTTTCTGAGACTCTCTTTACTCAAGGAGAAAGCCTCATCTTCCTCCTGAGGAATGACTGGTAGTTTCAAACTACTTACCATGCAGTTAGCAGGTGATGCAAATGGTTTTCACTTAACTACTAACCTAGAAGTTGACAGTTCTAACTGATCCAGCAGTACCATGGAAGAAAGGTCTGACAACTACAGCAATTAAAATTAGCACCAAGAAAAACGGATGGGGCAGTTCTGTCTTACAACACATGGAATCCCGTGAGTCAAAATTGATTCTTGATTCTAAGGCAACATTTTTTTTCTGTTTTTGGTTTTTCTCTAAGGCAAGTAAACCACAGCCTTACACCAGTTCTATGTTAATGATTTCAGGATATTACTATTGTTTCTGTTGATGCCCTGGGGATGGGGCTTATTTCTCATAGCTAAACCTGTGTCATGTCAAATAGCAACAGTACATTGGGAATGAACCTTTTACAAGAAGCTTTTAGTCTGGTGGAAATATTGACTGTACTCTTGGGATGAGCTTTTAACCTACTTCTAATAGAGGTCAGTTCTGTGAGGCCAGTCAGCATTTCATGGCTACCACATTACTCAGCTGGAGAAGGGGACATGGGAGAAGAATGAAATTAAATTGCCATAGAACCTACTATTCTTACAAAGGTTCAGTAGCTTTTCTTGAATAATCACTTTTCAGTTTGTGCTGTGTCTTTGGTTAATTTCAAATGTTCATAAATGGTTGATTTTGATAGCTGTGTCAGTATTTTCTTTGCTTTTATGGTGATGTGGATAGATTGAGGTCCTCACTCTGTTAGCGTGAGAATCGACTCAGTTTCTCATGTATTTTTAATTAAGTGCAAATGTGTATTGCTTTTCCAGGAGACGAATTATGAATGTTAATAGAAAGATGCTAAATGTTATGCCTTTTACCTAGCTGATTCTTAATTTTCAACAGTTAATCATAAGGAAATAAAAATAATTCAATAAAAATAACTATTTACAGCATTATTTTAAATTAATAATTGGTTGTTAGATGACATCAAGTTGATTCCAACTCATGGTAACCACGTAGGTGCAGAGTATAACTACTCTATATGGATTTCACTTTGCAAAGTGGACCACTCAGATTTTTTTTCTCATGGTGACTCAAGGTAAACCCAAACCTCCAATATTTTGGTTAGCTACTGAAAGCATTAACTCTTTGAACCAATATCCAATCCTATGCATTTGGTTTAAAAAATTAAAGCATGCTCTTCAATGACTACATAGTTTTCAGGCATAAATATATAGCATAAGAATATATAGCACAAGTACTTATCCAAAGTGCACTATTAGGTAAACACTGTATGATGTGCAATTTTCTAATTTTATATATCTCAATGTATAG
>NW_022109703.1:176703-178675 GCF_000313985.2 Echinops telfairi
ATCGACCCCTTTGGTGGCTTGTGTGTTTCAGTGATGCTGAGAGCTGTGTCACTGTTCTTTCGAATACCAGCAGGGTTACCCAAAGTGAACAGGTTTCAGCAGAGCTCTTAGACTAAGAACAGACTGTCCACTTAAGAGAAACTAGACACTGAAAACCTTATGGATAGCACTGAAACATTGTCAGTTACTGAATATCTAATAAACAGAAGCAGGACATTGTCAGAGATAATGCCAGAAATTTAGTCCCTTAGGTCGGTAGGCACTCAAAATACGACCAGGAATAGCTGCGTTCTCGAAGTAGAGTTGACCATAATGATATGGATGAAGTAAAACCTGTCGAAGTAAAGCTCTCAGGGCCTTCATTTGCTGATGGGACACTTCTCAAAATGAGAAGAAACAGCTGCAAACATCAATTAATAATTGGAATGTAAAATGTCCCAATATGAATTAGGAAAATTGGAAATCATTAAAAATGAAATGGAATGCAAAAAGATTGATATTTAGGTGCTAATGAGCAAAAATGGATTCATATTGACCATTTTAAATCAGAAAATCACATGTCTTACAGTACTGGGAATGACACAATCAAGAGAATGACATTGCATTAATCATAAAGGACATTTAAAGTTCTATCATCAAGTATAGTGGTGTCTGTAATAGAATGATGTCTATCTGAATATAAAAAAATCCAATCAATACAATTATTAATTAAATTTATACACCAACCACAAAAACTAGTGATTATGAAATTGAAGAGTTCTACCAATGTCTTCAATCTGAAATTGGTCAAACATGCAATCAAAATACATTGATAATTATTGACTATTGAAATGCAATAGCTGGAAACAAAAAAGAAGGAACAGTAGATGGAAAATATGATCTTGGTGACAAAAACAAAGCTAGAGATTACATGGCAGAATTTTGCAAGACCAAGGACTAATTCTTAGCAAATACCTTTTTTCAACAGCACAAAAGGCTACTATTCACATGGACTTCTCCATATGGGACACACACAAGTAAAATTAATTACATTTGTTGTAAGAAATAATGGAGAAGTTCAATTTTAACAACTAAAGCCAAGCCAGGGGCTGGTTGTAAAACAGACCATCAATTGCTCACTTATAAGTTGAAGAAAATTAAAACAAGCCCCTAAGAGCCAAATGTGACCCTGAGTTTATTCTCCCCAGATTTTGAGATCATCTCGAGAACAGATTTAATGCACTAAACACTAATGACAGAAGACCTAGTAAGCTGTGGGAAGACATCAGGAACATGATACATGAAGAAAGCAAGAGGTCATTCAAAATACAGAAAAGAAAAAAAGATCACAATGAATGCCAGGAACCTTTATTCTACTTGCTGTTTCTATAAATTCATCAATCCTGTTTTCATATAGAGAAAACTAGAAAAACATATAACAAAAATTCAAGAGGGTTATCCCCAATGACAAAATACATCTGAGAGAAACCCCAATATATATATACACACAAAAGGTTGCAAACCAGATCAGGCCAATATGCATCAGATCAACTGACAATGTTTTAAACCATTCAAATCAGGTTTATCATTTTGATCTCCTATAGTCATCGCTCTAAAGTACTCTGTTTGGTAACAAGTTTCTTCAAGGAGTTCAAGAAGGAGAAAAATGCCTTGAAACTTATTGTGGTAGCAATTGTATAATAGTGCTTGATATGACTGAACTATGGAATGATGTGATATCAGTATTAGTTCACAATAAAATGATTTTGAAACAAATTAAAACAAACAAAGACTCTCTAAACTCACTTCCCAGGAATAAAAAAAGAAGTGAATGTCAGAAGAGACCCTGAAACTTACTCTTAATTGTAGTATTTAAGGCACATGAGAAAAATTATGAAGTCAAGAAGCTGAATAAAATTTTCAAAGAGTAGCTCAAGAAGACAAAGTAAAACATTATAATAAAATGGGCATGGTTTAGTATTAAGGTAGCAGA
>NW_022109703.1:182186-184181 GCF_000313985.2 Echinops telfairi
TCACAGTGACCCTTGTGGGGTTTCTGAGCCTATACTTCTTTATGAGGACACACATATCTTTCCTGAGCAGCAGCCCAATGCTTATCCCAGATTGCCGGTAGGGTTCCTTTTAAGGGCAACATATTCTTTTTGTTGTTGTTAGGTGGTGTCAAGTGGCTAAAGATATCCAGGTTAACAAAGTCTGAAATCATCAAGCTGATCACCTTAGGTCAGGGCTGCATCTGCTTAGAGTGGGAGACTTTACAATTTGTACAAATTCTCCTTAGGGGCTTGCCTCAGACCTAAATAATTATAATCATGAATTGTAAAGCTATTATCCAAATGAATTATTCTCTATCAATATTTTATTGGTTAAAAATCTAGAAAATACTGTCACTTGTTTGCCTTGCTGAGCAGTCACCAGTTTATTTACCAATAATATATAGTCATGTTGTCGTTAGGTACTGTCAAATCAGCTCTGATTCATAGGTAACCTATGTACAACAGAACACTGTCTGGTCCTACACCATTTCGTAATTATTGCTACATTTCTGCCCATAGTTGCAGACATAGAATCACTCCCTCTCATGGAGGGCCATTCAGTTTTCACTTACATTCTACTTGCTAAGCATGATGTCCTTTTTCAGGCATTCATAACTCCTGATAAGATGTTCTATCTATGTAAGATGAAGTTTCACCAACCAATGCTTTCTAAGAAGCATTCTTTCTATATTCTTAGCCAATCTATTTCAAATGCATCAATTATTCTCTGGTCTTCCTTATTCCTTGTCCTACTTTCACATGCATATGAGATGATAGAAAATATTGTGACTTGGGTCAGATGCAGTCTTCAAAGTGATATCTTTGTTCTTTTGCATTGTATCCTTAACATTTATCAATCGATTAGCTTTCCTAATAAACTCCCAAAATCATGACAATTGGTTTGACTTCAGTGGGGTCATTGCAACCAGATTATCAAACTCAACAGAGAAGTAGGGCACAATGGGAGGGACGGCTGGTGTCAGAATAGGGCAAAGAATGATAGAGGGTCGAGGAATATCTAACCTCTACCTTGTGGCAATCAACCTTGGGCTAGTGCCGAGTTGGATTTTCCTTCTCTTTGTGTAGCCAGAGGTAGTCAAGCATGCCATTTCCTCCGTATTTTTAACGTCAGAAAGGAATACGAAGGGGGAAATTTCCGACTACACAGTAGTCGGAAACCTCAATTCAAAAATTCTTTAGCTCCCGTAACAATGTGAACTGCCACTTTTGCTTATGACTTTCATAAGTTGAGAGAAATACAACGTATTTGTTTATCATTGTTATTTGATTTTTGTTACATTCAACCAAACTTAATCCCTAATTAATGCATTTAAAGAAATAATTTGCTGCTATTGAAATTAGACTCCAATTTATAACAACATGATCTAACCTTGAGATTTAGTTTATTGGTCTTCAGTGAATCCCTTAACCACATTCAGGTTTGGTTCCCTTATTTGTCAAATGGGTAGAACGTTATATTTTGCATCTGATTCTTATCGGGATTAAATAGGAAAACAGAAGTAAAAGTCTTTAGTTCACTGTGTTGAATGACATGTGTGCTCTGTTAATATTAATTCACTTCTTTTACACAAAATTCCTTATAGCTATCAAGTTTATTATTGTAGATTGAAGCATATCTCATGCCCTAAAATCATTCTCCAATTGCCATTGAGTCAATTTCAACTCATGGCAACTTTCTATGTATCAAAATAGAACTATGTTCCATAGAGTATTCCATGAATAATTTTTTTTTGAATCAGATCAGAAAGCCTTTCTTGAGAGCTACATCGGGTGGACTTGAACCCCCAATATTTTGGCTAACAACCAAATGTTCAGCCAGTTGTGCCATCCAAGAATGACCTTGCATGGACATTCTATGTCTGGATAATTATAAATAGGCCTTTCACAATTCATTAAACACAACTTGGACTGTAGTATTTACTGCTCTTTTTTATTGAACGATGTGACAAAATG
>NW_022109703.1:186046-186984 GCF_000313985.2 Echinops telfairi
CCTTCATATTAGACTGAGATTGCCAAGACTTTATGTTCTCACAGGGATTATTTATTGAACATAGACCAGCCAGGGAAAGGAGTCTGCGACCTCTAACAAGGCAACTGTCTGCAGCTGACAGGGACCCTATTGGTGGAGGTTGCCTATTCAGAGCCATCTCAAATAAGTGGGGCAACATATCATTCATTAAAGGGGCATCTATTTAGAGGCCTGTGCTGTGTCTAATCATGTCCTCCTGAAATCTATATCTACATAGGACCCCAGAAAACGACCATGTTTGTAAAGAGGCTCTTTGCATGTACACTTATTTAAAATGAGCTATATGATATTAGCTATTGTTAGTTGCCATCAAGTTGATTCTAACTCATAGCTATCCTTGGGCATAGAGTTGAACTGTTGCATAGGGGTTTCAAGACTGTGGCCTTTCAGAAGCAGGTCACTAGGACTGCCTTCTGAACAGCCTTTGGGTGGGTTCAAATAGCCAAACTTTTCACTAGTATTTGACCACTTAATTATTTGTAACATCACAAATTCCTACAGGATTACACTAGATTTCTCTGTAACCATGTATCTATCAGTTTGTTGTACTGTGGTGGCTTGAGTGTTGCTGTGATGATGGAAGATATGCCAATGGTATTGGAAATGCCAGCAGGGTCACCCAAAGTGAAGAGGTTTCAGCGAAGCTTCCAGACTAAACAGATAATGAAGAAGGACTTGGGTCCTCAATTTGGAGCAATAAGCCACTGAAAACCTAATGCATAGCTTCAAAGCATTGTCAGATACTGAAGCCTAACCAAAGAAAGCAGAACAGTGATGGAGATGTTGCTGGAGGATATGCCCCTCAGGTTCAAGGGCACTGGAAATGTGATTGAAGAGGAGCTGATATCTTGAAAGGGAGTCATCCACAGTGATCTGAGTTGGGTAAAGTCTGTAGAGAT
>NW_022109704.1:0-1499 GCF_000313985.2 Echinops telfairi
TAGTCAGTTTGTCTGGTGGTTTGTGTGTTGTTGTGATGCTGGATGGTATGTTACTGGTATTTCAAATATCAGCAGAGTCAGCTAAAGTGAATAGGTTTCAGCAGAGCTTCAAGACTAAAAGGAGACGATGAAGAAAAAAATATGCTGTCCACGGAGCCACTGAAAACCTTGTGGGTAGCAGCGAAATATTGTCAGATATTGAAATATTCATGATGAGCAGCAGAGCATTGTTAGAGATCGCGCCAGAAGATGAGCTCTTCAGATCAGAAGACACTCAAAATCCAATGGAGGAAGAATGACCTCAGTCAACCTGGAGTCAACTATATTGATGTGGACAGAGAAAGCCTGTGGGAGAAAAGCCTTGGAGACCTTCCATTGCTGATGGGGCCCTGCTCAAATAAGAAGATACAGATGCAAACATGTGTTAATGTTAGGAACTTGGAATGTACAAAGCATGAAACTAGGAAAATTGGAACTCATCATAAATGAAATGCATAAAGATCTATATTCTAGGCATTTGTGATCTGAAATCTACTGGGATAGTCCATTTTTAATCAGAATATCATATGCTGTACTATGCTGGGAATGACATATTCAATAGGTACGGAGATATGTTCATCCTCAAAAAAGACATTTCAAGATCTATCTTGAAATACAATGCTATTTGTGATAGGATATTATCTATCGGCAAACAAGGAAATCCAGTCAATACCACCATTATTCAAAGTGAAACACCGTCCACTAGAGTTAGTGGTGCAGAAATTGAAGACTTCTGCCAATGTCCTTATGAGATTGGTGGCACATGCAATCACGGTGCAATGATCATTGGTGGTGATTCGAACGCTAAAGTTGGAAATGAAGAGGAAGGATTAGTGGTTGGAAGCTATGGCGCTGGCATACAATGAAACTGGAGATTGATGATAGAATTGTGCAGACCACAACTTCTTCATCAGACATACCTTTTTTTTTCAGTAACTCCTGTTACCAATTGGTAACATCTTGATAAACAAAGAAAAGATTGACTTTGTCAAGGATTTTATCTCACTTGTATTCTTAATTCACGGTCATAGAAACACCGGGAAGGAAATAAAGTGATGCATTGACTTGAGTAAATCTGAAGCAAAAGACCTCTTTAAAGTGTTGAAAAAGAAAGATATTATTTTGAAGACTAGGTGTCCCTTACCCAAGCCATGTTTTCTTCAACCACCTTGTATGCCTGTTAAGGTTTGACAAGGGATAAGGAAGAAGAACAGAGGCATTTGAATTATGGTGCTGGAGAAGATTATTGAAATATCACAAAATTCCAAATGAAGAAACAAACTGTCTTGGTAGAAATACACCCAGAGTGCTCCTTATTCACAAGAATGGTGAGACTTCACCTCATTCCTGTGAACGTGTTATCCGGAGAGACCAGTCCTGAGAGAAGGACATCATCCTTGGTAAAGTGGAGGGGCAGCAATACAGAGAAAGGCCCTGGGTAAGATGGATTAACACAGTGG
>NW_022109704.1:2909-4235 GCF_000313985.2 Echinops telfairi
TTGCACAAATCTTCTTAATATTAATGAACAATTAAAATCTTTGATATGAGAAGTATATGCCAATAAAACTATTTTCAAATAGCTTCTATTCAGTTGCTAATAATATAATTCGAAGTTGAAATCATTAGTAAAACAATATTGCTGTTAGCATTCATACATCAAAGAATAATTAGCAATTGGTACTTGTATTTGTCAAATAGTATCATAATTAAAAGTGATGACTTTTTTATTAAGATATTACTGCTCATACGGATCTGGGTCTTGGAGCAGCAATGTCCATCCACTCACCCAACTAGAGAGCTAAGGGAAATGTATTAGATGGTGACACCAGGAGGGCATCTGGCACAAATGTTCAATACCTGATGGATTCCATTTGAAATCAGAAAACACAGAGATTCTATACTCTTTACATTGGAATTCACAGCCTGTGGAATCACACGCAGAAGTTTCACATTAACCCAGTTTCGGGAGGGAATGATGAGGTCCTTTTAAGTCTTCGGTCGGTCTCAGGATGTCTCGGATGAGTAACCAGATAGCAGGCATTAGTCTTTTGGTCACTAACAATCAGGCAAATAAGAGGATATTTTCAGAGTTCTCTGGCCCTTCCACGTGGCATGAAACCTGTTTGCAAAGCAGCAAGTTATACAAATACTAAAGGTATTTAGGTGCAGGTCAAGAAAGGATGGTAAATCATGCTAACTACAGTAAGTAAAGTAAAACTGGATTATGCAAATGACACTGGCTGGTCTGATATGGGAGGAGATCAGGGGTGGGGGATGGAGAAAGGATTCCATGGATGACCCCACTGAGTAGCACCAACTCTAGTGATGTCACTGCTCTCTCTGCTTGGGAGTATCTTCCCTGCACATTCATGTTGACAGCTTGATTTGAATCATGTGCACTCGGTGAATACATTTTGTTACACTAATTGCTGGGTTTCTCTGCACCTTTATGTTTTATCAAAACACTCTTCTTCAATGTGACTGTGACAGGGAATGACACTGAAATTAAAGCCTCTGCCCAGTGGTGGCTATAGCATCATGCCTGTCTCAAATGCGATGGAGGAGAGACGGCTTGGCTGCTACTTTTGTTGACAAGGTGGAACATGGATGGGATTGATTGGTGGGAGAGGTGAGGAAGTGCAGCGACATCTCACATCAACTACTCAGAGTTTGGCCAAAGGCGGCTTCCTGAGCAACTTCTAAAGATTTGGTCCTTAAAAATCCCTGACACTCATGGGACCTCCAGGAGTCAGACTCCACTCAGTGGCAGTTGACAGCATTCTCCCCTATGAGTGCCCTCACTTAAGACATCAGCTAAACTTGG
>NW_022109704.1:4335-19444 GCF_000313985.2 Echinops telfairi
ATATAACTATGGGGCTCTATTACAGAAGTTCAGAAGTTACCACAATTCAGGATCAGGGATACAGTCAAACATCAGGGGTCCAGGTCAAACAGAAACACAGGTTAAACATCAGGGGTACCGATTTTGTGTTCCTAGCAGTGCCTCATATGAGCCAGTAGCCTTGTGTAGCTTTGGTCCTCAGACTCCAGATCATGTGGTCGCTTGGCCTTGGACTTGTTCTGTGGGCAGGGAATCCCACCTGCTGCCCTGCCTCACTGCCTTCTGGTCTCTGTATCGGAGTCCTCTGGTGCTACTGCGAACTCCGCCATGTCAGATGGGGATCTTGCATGTGCTCCAACCGTGGCTCTTTCCAAGTGGCTTTTCCCAGGATTCTCTCCATTCCTGTTCTGAGATGGCTCTCTTATACTCAAAGAATGGCAAAACGAATCCCTCACCTCTCTCTGTGTTTGGTGCAGCCTATTTTCATGGTCCCATACGATTTCTTGGGAGGAATTGCAAAGAATGCCTAGACAAACGAACTTGTAGTAAGCTCATTCCACCACAAAACCTAGCCCATTCTCAGTTATCATGTTTGTACTGAGATGCTACCCCATCAATCAACATACTATGTAAACCAGAGAACCATGTCATCATGACAGCACAGTCGTCCTTGGATTTGTCACCTAACCACGTGTCAGAGTAATTGCTGGTTGGATGCAGTGGCCGATCAGATGGCATCTCCATCACATCCCCGAGGACTCAGGAAGCTGGGGTTCTGACTGGTGCTCCTTGTGTGAGCCAAGGAGTCAGTGTTTGGCCAAGCGCTAAGGGCCCATAACTAAGCCGTCAGGAAGCTCTCTGTGACCACCTGAGCAGAAGCATCGCCGTGTGTGCGTAATCTAGAGGCATCTCTGCCCATGGTGATTTAGCTGGCACTTATCATTGGATTCATCTGTCAACCTGTCATGACGTTCAATCACAAGAAACAGCCACTCGCAAACTCTCAGGTGCTAATGATGAGGTGGGTATGATTAATTCTTACGCTGTTCCAAGGTATGGGAGATGGTCAATTCTCTCTCTATCATCGCCATTGATAGGAGGGAGAACGTATCTCTTCACGTGTTCTGCTGGCATAACAGTGTCTCCTGTGAGCTAGTTTTGCTTCGCTCTTTTTGCTTTCTATCTCATCATGGTGCTGTACCCCACAGGGACCCACATGGGGACACCCGGTCTTTCCCGGCAGCTACTGGCATTGCAGGAATGGAATCTCCTTTGGAAGCAGCATAACAGCCATGACAACCTTAGGGTACGAAGCTGCAAGCTTGTCCGGGTGCAGCCCATCTTGTTCTCCCTTGCCCTTCATCCTTCTCGTTTGTGACGTGTCCCTTTGCTGTCCATGTGACCCCTGGTGACTCTGAGATCTGTCCCTCTGCTCCGCTCCTGACAGCAATGCAGTTTGCCCTCCCCCCCACCCCCCCAGGCATTTCCTGGCCGCATCTTCATATTCAAACACATCTGACATTAGTACACCAAGATAAGTTGATAGAGTAAAAAAATCCAAACCCCAAGCAAGCAGTCCAGGCTAATCCTCCTTTAAAATCAGGCATGCTTAATAAGATGTATTTTCTTTATTTATTATTATGTAGAAATGTCATACTTCTATGTCCACCCAGGTGAAAGTTTTCTGCTGGGCATTTTCCTCACACACTCATATGTTGGCCATGATATATCTTTGGCCCAATATGGCCATGATCACTCTCTGTACTTGATTGCTGAAAAGAGCCAAACAATTTTTTTTAAGTATCAATGAGGTAAGTTCACCAATTTCCCATGGACACACTCTGAAAGGTAGCAGAACCAGAATTCTTGTCTAGGATTCTCTGATTCCGGGCTTCTAAGAGCAGTGGGACATGCGGTGAGATGGCGTATTGTCAGTAAGAGGTTCTTGTTGGGGAGTTGGGTGCCATCCCGTTGGCTTCAACTCAGTGACCGTCCAGCAGGACACAGCACTGCGAGGCCCTCCACCACGCTCACAGTGACGCGGTCCGAGCACACGTCGCAGCCCCTCTGGCAGTCCCTGTGGCTGAGGGCCCTCCTCTTTGTCACTGCCCTCTGCTTTACCCAGCAGGACGTGCTTCTCAGCACTGGACACACATCAAGTACGTGAGACTCAGCCAGGCCGCCCTCACCGAAAGGAGCCCTTCTGACCGGACTTCCTGAAACACTGATTTGTTTGAACTTCTGGCAGTATTTTAAGGTTTGGGAGCCATGAGATCCGTGCCTGTGTTACTAAATCTGCCCTTACAGGGTGAACACTGAGACAGACAATACATAGAGGATTGTTGGAAGCTGGGTTCCCCTCAAATTGTAATAGACACTGGTATTTTATTTTAAAAATGTTTTCAAGTATCATAAAAGAATCCTTCTTTAAAATTTCATTTAAAACCACTTATAAACTCCAAGCTTATTGCCATCAAAGCAGTGTTGTCTCCTAATGAGACCCATGGGTTTTCTAGACTGTAACTGGTCACCAGAGATGAGAGCCCAGGCCTTCTCGTGCACAACTGCCGGTGGTTTCGAACTCCCAACCATGCAGATCACAGCCCAACGCAGAACCACTACACCACCATTTAAGCATGTGAACATTATTTTTACCACATTCAATAAACAAACCAGGCCATGGGTGACATTGGGTGTGGACTGAAGGTTGCTGACCTCTAGTAAGTCTAAAGTCCACAGACTAACAGTTGACACCTCTCTCTTCTCAGCACACCAAGTCTGCTTGGACATAAGCTAAGAAATACAAAAGTTTCTCTATACTGTGTTTCAAATCAGGCTGCTGAAAGCCAATGTGCTCTCCTCACTGAGAAGATAAAAGAAAGGTTTTGGCGGAAGCAAGAGGACTAATGAGACAGAAGATCAAAATGCACATCGTCCCAGTTCCCACTCCTGATTCTTAGCAGTCACATTCATAACTGGAGCAGCTGCCCGGAGACAACCTGCAGAGAAGCATGAGAGGAGCATCCAGTCATCACCTGGTCACAGGACCCATGTGAGTGGCAGGAGGCAGGCCTTCCTGAGCTTGGGCACTGGTCACAGGCAGGGGGCAGAGCCCAAGGCCAGTATAAAAGGACCTCAGCCCAGGGACCTTCATCCACTCACCTGCCGAGGTGATACAGACCCTGTGTCTACTTGTAACCCAGGTAAGTGCCCCTGGGACTCAGAACATGGGCTCCCAGGACAGATGCTGAGAACAGAGCAGGAGCGGATAATGGACAGGGCCACAGGGAGGCTGGCATCCAGGTTGTCAGAGGAGGAGGGGTTTGGAAGATAGGGAAGGTATTGAAGCAGTGGTAAAGTGTTCTGGAGTTTGTAGGGGAGAGGACTATTTACTGTGTCTGTGGACTCTACACAAACCAAGCTCATCTACATGGTGGGCCCTTGGATACTTGGGGACATGAACCCCAGATGTGCTCCACTCAGTCCGTTTCAGGATCAGAGCTCAGCTTTGACAACTTCGCTCTCTCACACCAGCAAAGGAAAGGCTTGGCAGTGAAACAGGACCTGATGCTCTTTTGAGCTTGTTAAACACATGGCTCCTGGGTCTGGGACCCTGTTTACCAAATTCCCAAGTCAAGTGTGGCCCATCCAGCCTAGGATAACAGGCCAACTCATGAGCTAGAGGAGAAGGAGATAGAGAAGAAGAAAGCTCTGGAATGAGATCAGGCTCAGTCTACAGCACTGTTAGGGGATTTTCTTCCTGAGGAACAATTTGCAGCCAGGTAATCACCAACCCTTTGCCACATTGCTGATACAGAATAAAATCATCATGAGATACATGACAAAAGGGAATACTTGCTATATTTTTCCTTTCAGGAATATTTTTTCCTTAACTGGAAAATAAATACACAGTTTGGAATTTGAAGGAAAAATGAGAATAATAACGATAGGAATTTTGAGATGTTTTTCGTTTCAATGGGGCTTGTACAAACAGTTAGTCTTCGTTTATTATTTTCCATAATTCAGGAAAGTTGCTGTATGCTTTCAAAGGAGAGCCTAAGGAGCAAACAAAGTTCTGTGAGACTTGGGGACATGATTGGAAGGAGGCAAATGCCTGGGGGACAATTGTCTCTGATCAAGAGGGAATGTACAAGAACCAGGAAGAACAGTATCTCTTCTGGCCTGGGTCTGACTTTCTGTCTGATGTTCCCTCAGCTCCTGACACCCACCAAGATGTCCTGCCAGCAGAGCCAGCAGCAGTGCCAGCCCCCTCCCAAGTGCACCCCCAAGTGTCCTCCCAAGTGCCCTGCCCCCAAGTGCCCCCCCAAGTGTCCCCCCAAGTGCCCTCAAACCTCTTCCTGCTGCAGCGTCAGCTCCGGGGGCTGCTGTGGGTCCAGCTCCGGGGGCTGCTGTGGGTCCAGCTCCGGGGGCTGCTGTGGGTCCAGCTCCGGGGGCTGCTGCAGCTCTGGGGGTGGGGGCTGCTGCCTGAGCCACCACAGGCGCCGCAGGTCCCACCGCCACAGGCAGAGCTCTGACTGCTGCAGCCAGCCCTCTGGGGGCTCCGGGTGCTGTGGGGGCTCCAGCTGCTGTGGAGGAGGGAGCGGCCAGTCCTCTGGAGGAGGGGGATGCTGCTGCTGAGGAGGACCCTGAGCCCAGAGGAGTGGACTCAGCCTCATGAAGGGGCAGCATTTCCATCCTTCCACCTGCCTGCAGTCCTGAGAGTGTTGTCCAGACTGCAGACTCTGGTTTGAAAGAATCCCCAGTACTCAGAAGAGAGCTCTCCTAAGAGCCTTCTTCTGCCTTCTGATCGCATCTTCAGTGTTCTACCATTCTCCACTTTAATTCCTTGCCATGCTTTTGATGTGAAACAATAAAACAATTGACTCTTCCTATCAGTGGTGTTCCCTTGCTTGCAAAGGGGCAGATGCTGTGAGGGGACTTGACTGGATGTCACACTCTGCTTGTACAGGGGGCCTGGGACAGTCTTCCTTGCAGAACGCCCACAGTCCATGAGAATATACTCTGTTCACTCTCATTTAGCGACCTCCAAATGCTAACCCATCATATGCCTCAAGCATTCTCAAGTCTTCTGTGATTACATGTCATTTCTGTGGTTCCTTGTAGGTCTGGGGGTCTGGGTCGACTTCTGGAATATTTGAGGGTTGGGCATATGGGGTAATTGGCAATGGGCACTTGGGCACTTGAGGTGTGGCATAGGTACTGCAGGTCACACCACCATAGTCAGGAATGCTCTGGTGGTGCATCAGCTCTCAGGGGTCTCTGGATGCTCCAATTGTAGAGAAAGTGGGAGCAGGCAGTCCGACAGGAGGGAGATACTACTGCTGATGTGGACCACACACCTAGGTAAGCAGATTCAGAAATATAGGGGTCCAGGGGCTTTCTCTTCCTCCTGAGTCTATGTGGGTGAGTGGGAGGTCCGGGAAAGATTGGAGACTTACACTGGAGAATCTTTCTGCTCTGGGGACCATGACACCCAATCTCATCCTCTAAATGCATCTGCTGACCTAGGATTTTATGTCTGTGGCCACCCATAATGTTCTAATGGCAACCCTTGTTTCCCTCTTAGCTTCTCTTAAATTCTGCCACCTGAAATAATACCATAAACCAAGAAGTCTACTCAACACAGTGTTACACTCTGATCAATTTTCTTTCTTCTCCTGCTGATAAGATCAGCTTAGGTAGCTAATTTTATTTTCCAATTGGGCATGACTGGGATATCCACTTGTTTAATGAAAACATTACTCTAGTTATTACTCTATTGTAGATTTCTACAAAATGAGAAGGTATTTTGAGAGCATAATTAACCTTTCTCTTTAAGTATGACATTTCCTTCCATTAAATCGGTTTGACTTCTACAACTCTTTGAAAGCATTAAGATTAAAAACTGCAGTTTCCTAGAGGAAACAAACAAACAAGTTCCTCACAACTAGAGCATTACCATCTCCGATTGTGGCATTGGCCCAGTCTCTGAATATCTGAGCATCCATGACTGCATTCAATATTTCTGCACTTCACACAGCGCTTCATCCACCATCATGATATTGCACACAGCAGTGCTTCCAATCAGGAAAATTCCTTCACTCCTGTGGGAAACTGAAAGATGTCTCCCAAGTCCTCTCCCCCTTATATATGTAGACTTAGGACACTGCTTGCAGCTAATGGTAAATGATTGTCATGTTACCTCCCTGAAGGCAGTCACCTGCCAGACTACTGTCACATCACACAACAGGTAGGCCCCACTCCCTGCTGTTAAGGACAAAGGGCTACTTCTCCCTAAAGGTTTGTGGCCATCAGTCTGCTCCCTATAGGGTGGGTTTACACGGTACTGATAATGGTTTCTATAGTGAGCCAGAGAACAGGTCAAACTGGCTCAGTGTCACCCAAAGTTAGGCTGCCATCCTGAATCTAGGATCCGCTGATCTTTTCACATATATACGCCCAATCCCTCCTCTTCCTATTACGTGGAGACCCCTAGAGCACCCCCTTCCCAATACTGTATTACCTATAGCACAACCATTTCCTGTAACATATGTCTTCACCTGTAATTAGGGAGCTTGCACATCACCAGAGAATATAAAAGCCTTGGTTAGCAATAAATCTCTCTCTCCACGTGGACCACCAAGTGAGGCTGAGGTGAGCATGCTACCATGAAATGTGTCTGACTCCATTAATTCAATCTCTCTTCTATCTCTGATGTTCTCTATGACTTTACTACAATCTCTACATATTGTCCATGTACAATTGTGCCTACAAGACCCCTGATGATGTGTTAGGGGCTGGTACACCATGATATGGCGCCCATCATGTCTGGCCTTGTAGGAAATGAGCTCTTTTGAGTTATATCCCATGTAACAATTGTATGGCCTCATTGGAAAGAGAGGGTGACTCAGGAAACATTTGTTGGGTTTTTTTATAAGTGTGTTTTTTTAATCCATGAGATATGGGTCAGGCAAAGAGCAAGGCTATAGAGTATGGTATCACACTTTGCCTCCTCTTGAAGAAACAAACGTAGTGGTAACAAATAAGAGAATGAAAGTTTCTCAAGTGGTAAAGAAATTTAATCCTTCTTTTCCGGAATCAGGAACTTTGATATGGAGATCTGGGATAAGGTAGCCATTAACTTAAGAAAAGCCCACAGGGAAGGACAGAGCATACCCATGGAGACGTGGGCGCTGTGGGTGCAGATTAAAACAGTATTAGAGCCTCTGCAGGGTGAGAGAGCAAAGGAACAAAACCAGCAGAGCAGTGAGGAGACTCTAAGCTCTGCAGAATTAAATCAGGTGAGAAGCAGGCAGGATGAGTATCAGGCAGATGAGAAGATTTTAGGCATAGCTGAGAAAACGAAGCCTGAATTAGAAGGAGACAGCAGACTAGAAGCACCTGCGCCACCACCAGAGTATAGCTTAGGGAATCACAATACTATCAAGAAATCAGTGCTGGAGGGAGAGGTGAGATTAGATCCAAAGAAATGGAAATGGAGAGATATAACATAGAAGGTGAGGCTTGGGAAGTGAGTAGCAAAGAGTCAAGGAGTAGGAAGGCACTTTTGCTCTCATGGGTGGAAAAGAGCCACCTCTTGAAATAGCTCAAGAAGCAGATTTAGAATTCAGAATGGCTTATCCCGTTACAATTATAGACAGGGAGCCCTATGAGCAGCACCCCGAAGGGAATCAAGAACGGCGATATACTGCCTTTCCCTTTAAGCTACTGAAAGATCTCAAACAAGCAGTATCTAGTTATGGTCCAACCAGTATCTAGTATGGTAAAATCTCTGGCGGAAATGGAATATTGGATCCCGACCGACTGGATATCGCTGACAAAAGCATGCCTTTCCCCTTCAGAATCTTTGCAATATCAGATGCTGTTGAACGAAGCAGCCCTTGCACAAGCACCAAAAATGCAGAAGAGGACATAGATATAGGGGTTCATCAGCTGCTGGGAGATGAGAATTATATCACAATTGAGTCACAATTAAACTTTGATGAGCAGACTTTCACACAAGTACCAGAAGTCTGTCTCAATGCCTGGGAGAAAATAATACCATCAGGAAGCAGATGGCCAAGTAACACAACATAAAAACAAAGGAATGATGAGCCTTATATAGATTTTATATCCATGTTACAGGATGCTGTCCACAAGAATGTGGATGGACAAAGGGGCAGTGGATAATCTTATTCTTACATTAGCATTTGAGAACTCGAATACATCATGTCAAGCTGCCATACACTCTTTCAAGGAACAGAGTATGCTGTTAGATTGTATCAGGATATGCAGGAATGTAGGGTCAGATGAGCACAGAGCCAACCTCATGGCTGCTGCTTTGGCAAGTTACACCTGGCCTAAAGGAAGATGCTTTACATGTGGAGCAGAGGGACATTATCAGAGAGACTGCAAGCAGATATTAAAAAGAACAGGGCAATTTATAGCAGAAAACACCCAGGGAAAGTATCCAAGGAAGTTGGACTTTGCCTCTGCTGTGATAGAGGTAGACACTGGGCAGAGCATTGTCATTCAAAGTTTAGCATTAGAGGACATTTACCTGGAAGTAATGCCCAGCCAAAAAATTTAGGGGGGGAGGGGCGGGGAGCGGAGGTGGGGAGAGCTCCGAGCCCCTTTGAATGGAGCACAGGTAATAAAGGAAGGCGCTTGATCCAGGGTCCACCCAGAAGAGCTCAGAAGGCAAAGTCTCTGCCTAACCCAGCAAACCAATTTTTAAATGGCAGCAATCACAGGTAAACACCAACTTCACAGCAGGAGATCAGACCTAACCAAACTTGCAAAATCCCAGCCTCTATCCTCACTGCATTAAGTTTAATTAACCAAGTAAAGGCTTAGAAGCCCTCACAGCAGTTTGTTGAAGTTAAAAAGCAGGAGCCTCTTATTGAAAGAGTAATACAGTTTCCATCAGGAAGACTTAACCTAAGTACTCAAGGAATTCAAATTGATACTGGAGTTGATCAGAGTTGTGAGGAAAAGCAAAAGCTATGATTAAATCAGAAATTATTAAGAGCAGTAACTGGAGTCTGCTACCTAAAAGAACTATAGGATGCTCATTAGGAAAGTCCAACCTAAATCCTCAAGGTGTTCAGATTGTTACTGGAATTATTGATCAGGATTATGAAGAAATTAAGGCAGTGATAAAATCTGATATACCATGGTTTATAAAGAAGGAAGATCACTTAAGTCAAATTTTGTTTCCTTGCATTTCTAGAGTAAAAATGTTTACTCATCAGGAAAGGCTAATTGAGAAGTCTAACCACCCTATATATCAAGGGGTCTTTTGGAATGTTGTTGTGGGGAAGCAACAGGGCCCCACATGGAATTAGAAATTGTAGGGAAAAGGTTTTAAACTCTGGACATGGGGTCATTCCTTAGGGCCTAAGACCCGCCCATTAACTTCCTCTAAATCCAGCATGGAAGAAATGAGAAAAGTAAACCAGATCAGAATATTGCAAGATTGTAAAATTCTACTGTGTAAGAAGCCTAAAGAACAATACAGCTTAATTGAACCTGTAACCTTATTGGTAAACTTAGAGAAAAAATGTCTGTTTGATAAGTTGCTTCAAGAACAGCAGAAAAAATTTATTAAGAATTTTTTCAATCTTTCAAATCATCCTAGTGTGGTAAGAAGTTTTCACAATTGATTAGCTCTCTCAAATCTCTGAGATCTGAGAGCCGATATTTGTATAACAATGAACTAAGTAGTTATACTGGTCCCCAACCAAGCAAGTTAACTGAGATTGCCAGCAGTGCTTTAACATGTGCATTGTTAAAACAGAAGGGGGAGAAGAGGAATCTTATGTGCCACAAATTTCATTTGGTCATTTTAACAAAAAAAAATTGTCTCCTTACTAAAAGCTTGTAACAAAATTAGGGCAGATAAACACATTTTCACTTTTACAGAAACGTTGGTCCCAATGAGTCCCAAGAAGATGGGAATCGCGTTTGGGGTCCAGGTCCATTTGTCACCTGGAGAAAGGACTATACATTTATGTTTTTGCAGAATAAAGCTGATGGACTCGCTTTAGAAGGATGCAACCATGTTTGGAGAAAGATGAATGACAAGAACGAAATGAAGAAGCCATCCAAGCTTAACCCTGATTCTTCTTCCAGATTGCTGACACCCCGAAGGGAGGGGCTATCTGTTTATGTTCACAGGCAAAGGAGAAAGGTGGATTTATTTTCAGCCAGCAAGGCCCAGAAGAAAGGAAGTGAGATCATGCTGAGCTCCAAAAGTTGAGGGAACAGCCAGCCAGGCATCCTGATGAGGAAGGAAAAAAAATTAATTTCATTCTGGGTTTTGAGACTTTGCCTTTATGTGTGGGTGCCAGCCCTAGCTGTTTAACCGTTAACTCTGAAGCATGGAATAACTGGCTGGTCTTTAATGAAACCAGCTTCTACATGATAATGGGTAAAGCATTTGCAGAATACGGAAACTCCACTACTGTGAAGGGGAGAGGAGATATGGAAACTAAAGTAATGAGTTACCGGCATGTCGTTGCTGACAGTCTCAAATGGCTCAAATGTCAAGGGCCGCAAGGAAAGGTGTTAAGAAATGACACTGTAACTATTATTGATTGGACCCCCCACAGTAAATTTCTAATTAACTGCTCAGCGGAATCCAATGTCACATCATATGATTATATAAGTAATAGTGAGTGGCAAAAGATGCCTGATGGCATTGCCAGTACCAGGTCAGAATTACGGGCCATGAAGGAGGCCTTGTACCGCCCCTCCCCAGGCTACTGAAGCCTGTGGCAGGACCTGAAGAGTGGGACCTGTGGAAATTATCGCTTGCCACTAAGCCATTAACAGGCTACACAGGAAGCTTTACTGGCACCAATCATTCTGGCTATACTTATACTTTTCACAAGAATGATACTCGATACATGATACATAGTCCAGTGCGTAAAGCTGCCTTATGTGCTTGCTGTAGGAAGCATCACCATAAATGCAACTGCTCGCAGTGCCACTTGCCATAATTGTAACTTCTTCACTTGCATTAACCATGCTCTGCTTATAAACCTTTCACAAGACAGCATCCTCATCCTAAAGTGTAGGATGGGGATGTGGTTCCTGCTGGAGATGAAGCGCAGACAGGAGAGCAGTCCAGAATCCTCCTTCCTGATGCAAGTGGTGTCGGAGATGCTGAAAAGACCTCGCCGATTCATTCGTGGGATTGTTAATCACACCTATAATTGGACTCATAGCTATTGCCACCACTGCTGCCGTTGCTGGGGGAGCTCTACAAGAGTCCATCAAAACTGAACATTTCGTGCAAAAGTGGCAAGTGGTCGCACATCAGCTCTGGGCCACTCTGGACGATGAACTTGGGGGAACATCGAGTTTGCTCCAGCAAACTCTCCAGTGGTTAGGAGTTCAAATCATGGACTTGCAACATCAATTAATGCTAAAATGTGATTGGAATGTAACTGTTTTGTATAAGCCCTTACCCATATAATAAGACATTGCATGATTGGGATTTGATTAGGAAACATTTGCAAGGGCTTAAGGGAAACATTTCATTCGATGTTGATCAGCTTAAAAAGGATATTTTCTATACATTCAAAGACAAACTTGAGGCATCTCCTGGCTCTGATATGATTAAGCAATTGGTGAATGACATGGAAGAGTTGGATCCTCAAGCTTGGGCTCAAAGGATTTGACATAACTTAAGTTCCAATCTGACAGTGCTGCTTATCATCCTAATTATGATGCTCGCAGTCTCATGCTGCTTATATAGGAAGCTAAGAGATATAAAGAGAGACCATGTTGCCTCTGTGACACTATTAAATCTTAAACGTAATGCAGAAGGGGGGAATTTGAGAGACTAGCACTGAGGGAAATAGAACTGGGACTTATTCCCTGACTGCCACAGAGGGAATCCAGAAGGCCAGTGTTCCACTGTAGGAAGGCCGCCACTCTAGTAGTTGGAGCTATAGTCCAAGTACATTTTCCTGTGGTAGTCTATCATTTCCACAGTTTCTCCCTCTAAAGCTGTGCTGCCTTAAAGTGAGCACATTGTTGATTGTATCTCCCTATAGAAGCAGACATTCCTATTGGCTCTATTTCTTCCCGCCGCGGCATCCAATACCTCGCGTACCTTCCTCCAATAACAGATGGGCATAGGGAGAATTTATCCCCATTGCCTGGATTCAGAATGTTTGCCACTAGCCTGAATTTTTGGCTATATTAATTTGGTCATTAAGTTTTGCCTTGACAGCTTCCAATGTATAGAAAATAACCATGTCACCCATGTGACTTGAATTTTATATGTAAAACCAAAGAGGGAATTGTGGGAAACAGAAAGATTTCTCCCAAGTTGTGTCCCCCAAATAGATGTTTGACTAAGGACACTGCTTGCAGCTAATGGTAAATGATTGTCAAGTTACCTCCCTGAACACAGTCAGCTGCTGCCAGACTACTGTCTGGTACCACCACAGGTAGGGCCCACTCCCTGCTGTTAAGGACAATGGGCTACTTCTCCCTACAGGCCTGTGGCCATTAGTCTGTTCCCTATAGGGTGGGTTTACACCATACTGATAATGGTTTCTATAGTGAGCCAGAGAACTGGTCAAACAGGCCCAGTGACATCCAAAGTTAGGCTGCCATCCTGAATCTAGGATCTGCCCATCTTGTCACATGTATATTCCCAACCCCTCCTCTTCCTATTATGTGGATACCTCTAGATCACCCCCTCGCAGTACTGTATTACCTATAGCACAACGCTTTCTTCTGACATGTCTTCACCTGTAATTAGGGGGCTTGCACGTCTCCAGGGAATATATAAGCCTTGGTTAGCAATAAATCTCTCTCTATATATATCCACATGGACCACCAAGTGAGGCTGAGGTGATCATGCAACCATGAAATGTGTCTGACTCCATTATTTCAATCTCTTTTCTATCTCTGATGTTCTCTATGACTTTAGTATAATCTTTACTTATTATCACTGTACAATTGCACCTACTGGACCTGTGATGATGTGTTGGGGGCTGGTCCACCCTGACACATCCCCAGTCCATGACGAGCAGCAGGAATCAGTGCTCAGAGAATTCACTAATCCAGCCATGTTCTCTTTCATCCGGAAGTAGTCATTTCAATGGCATGGCAGAATAAGCTTTGGAAGGATGGGTTTTGTTACAAAGGCTGTTAGGTGGCGACACTGTGTAGGGTTTGTGCAGTGTTCTCCAGGAGACTACAGAGTCTCTAAATCACATCCAATAATGATGCTGTGTTTCTTAGATCCAGGATTCATGAGTGCAGCATTGAAGGGTGAAGCATGACAGACGCTAAACTCCTCCTACTGACTGATTAGCAAAAATGTTTCTACCTGTGCCTGCAACCCATACTCTGCTGACCTCGAGATGACCACTTCCCCCAGAAGACACACGGCGGAAGTTAAGGCTGCCCGCATGTGACAGCTCTTCTGACTTATAGCCTTTTTGATATCGCTCAGTACATTTTTCCAACTTATGCACAAATTCTTTGCTCATGTACTTCATTGTTATTTTAAAGAGCATATTTATAATATGTATTTACTTTCTGTTGTTTTCACAGATTTGAGACAATTGGTTTTGTCATCTTGAAACTTGCTGGCTTTGATTATTTCTAATTTGTTAGTAAAAATCCTAATGTGTCTATTCTTTCCTTATCATTCCCTAGACTCCCATGGGTTCTAAAACTATATAAAAATGCTCCTCTGAATTTTAGTTGCCTTGCGCATCTCTAAATATATATTGAGTAAGTTCATCAGTTAAGATCATGCAGAAAAATTAGGCCACGCTATTTTCACTCCAATAAAGCATGTGTGTCCCAATGCACACATCCTTTCCAATGCTACGTTTACCTTAGGCATTTGACCTTTTTCTATCTGAATAAATTGGATAGCCAATGCTTAATAGAAAGAGGTACGTCATTTTTAAAAAATATTATCCTATTGTTAGTAACATTGCATATGTCTTATAATTATGTTTCAGGATTGGAGTTGCTCTTCTGAAGTGTGCAGTACCTATCGCTTGTTTGCTCATCTATTCTACTGTGGGTTTGCCACATTCTTATTGGCTTACAAGAGCAATTCTTATGTTCTCAACTGAAAACTTCATTTCAGTCCTACAGTTTTATTTGGTATATGAATATATGAGATGGATAAATGGAATTTAAATTTCCTCTTCTTTTATTCTTCATTCAAAATTATTCTCTTTCTCAATGATCTGTAAATAATAAATATTTTATTATAATCCTTTAAAATATGCTTTAAAATAATTTATAATACAAAATGAACACATTAGAATGAAAGGAACAAGTTGAAATTTGCCACTGTACAAGGAGCAGATCATTGAAGGAGAAGTGGGTAATAGGGGACTGAGCATAATTCCCTCAACCGAAAAGATCTCAGGGCTGTTACCCACCCACGCTAACATTTCCAGAGACTTACAGAAAATGAATATACTGTAGTTACTCCTGATGTTTGATGAATAACTGTCCTCAATACACCTGAGATAATGGTGCAGGGGCCATGTCTGGCTCTCAACAGCTGCAATAGGAAAAAATAACCCAACTACACACCAGTCCAAGGGGAATTGCCAAGAGCCAGAGGTCAGACATACCTCAACCCTCCATAATTGTTTCACCCGATTCCACAGCCAAGGATACCTCCACAGCACTCTGTTTCTCTCTCGGGTTCAATAACCCACTGTGATGGCCATAGAGAGCTCACTAACAATACTCGTAATTATGCGGCTTTGTTAGGGAGACTAACAGGTTACCACAAGTCAGGATCATAATTATTAGGGAAATCGTCTTTTGCCCACAGCAGTACCTTTTCTTAGCTGGTAGATGCATGTGTCTCTGTTTCTCAGCTTCTCAGTCAAGTGGTCCTTTGACCCCAGACTTGGTCTGTGGGCAGGAAAGACCACTTGCTGTTCTGCCTCACTGCTTTCCGGACTTGGGAGCAGGAGTCCTCTGGGGCTTCTACTAACTCCCTGGATTCAGACAGGGATCTTATATGCACTGCACTAGTGGTCAAGGGAATCTCTCTGTTCTTGCCTCTGATAGGGCTCTCTTACACTCAGGGGAATGGAAAAACTGATCAATCCCCCCTATTCCC
>NW_022109704.1:41596-45370 GCF_000313985.2 Echinops telfairi
GCAGTTGCTTCCCACCACGTCCTCCAGAGAATTACAGTGCTTCCTGACGCCTCCCCGAGTCTTCCTGGAAGTCTCCTACTCTAGTAACCTGGACTTCAGCTCCCCCAAGGCCCTGACCAACCTTCCTCCCTGCTCTGCCTTGAGCTTCCATCTAGTGAAGCTCCTACACCAATTCCCAGGGGACACTTACCAGGTTCAGGAGTAGGCCAAGTTTGCTTAGCACCTCAGGAGGTGAGTGGACGGAGGTGCTTGGCCAGAGGTCCTTTTATCCCAACTTTGGGCTCTGACCCAGCTTGTGACACAGGACTCGGGCATCCAAACATCCAAAGATCCACCTCTAGCCACCCACACAGGTCCTGTGACCAGGTGATGACTGAGGCTCCTCGCATGCCTCCCTCTATCCTGCTTCGGGACAGTTGCTGCAAGTAGGAGCTGTGCCAAGGTAGACATGTGACTACTTAGAAGTCAGGGACAGTAATCCCTACATTGCTGGGCCTGCCTGAAAACTTGGCATTCCCTCTCGAATTTTCTACATTTTCCGGGGTGACCTATACCTGGTCAGAATGAATAGATCCTGAAGCTTCTATCTGTCTGTAAATTTTCTTGGCCCTGCCATCTTGCCAGATTCTGGTTGTCTGAGTGTGGGTGTGTACTCCTTCCTATACCAGGTCTTGGAATCCCGGACCTGCTCATTTGGGACTTTTGAAAACTACTTAGCCTCTACCTTCTTTCTTCTTTCTTTCTTTCTTCCTTCCTTCCTTCCTTCCTTCCTTCCTTCCTTCCTTCTTTCCTTCCTTCCTTTCTTTCTTTCTTTTTTCCAGCTATGCAATTATGGGGTAACAAGCAGACCAGGTAATGTTTTGTTGTGAAGGTCAGTGAGGCTTCCCCAGTAGATGGGAACAAGTGTCTGGTAGACATAGTTGAGGTTGTTACAGGCCGTCTACTCAATCACAGCTCATAGCAACCCTACACGACAGAGTAGATCTGTCCCACCGTGTTTCCAAAGGGCAATTGCTCCAGAAACGGTTTGCTACATCTTTTTCCTGAACAATATCTTTTGGACTTTTTGGTCATCAGCTGAGTGCTTAACCTTGGCACCACCAAGGCTTATCATGGAACCACACATATCGCTGAATGAAGAGTGAAGATTAAGCCTGCCATCTTAATTAAGAGGATACATGTAATTAATTGTTTGTCCTTAATTACCCCTTTTCTTCTTCTGAGTAGCTTGCAGCATTGCTATTCACATGTGAGCCAGGAACGTAGCTGGTGTTCAGGAGCTAGGAATGGAAGGACTGGGATTTTCCAGGAGTCAAATACGGAGGATGAGGACCATGTCCCTGGATTAGAAAGCACAAGAAGAGAGAGAAGACTCTGGATTTAAGCCTGTGCTTCTATATGGAGTAAAATGATGTAACAAAAGATTCCTTATGTAAATGAGACCAGGGACTTTTCAGAGAAAGAGCACTTAACATTTCACATAAGCATTTGCCCATAGCTACTTTCTTAATGTCTTTTCTCTAGTTTTATCCCTGGTCATCGTTCTTACATGAAAGACTATGCTTTAGGATTTGTGAATTTTCAGGAAATTGATGAATGGGGCTTTATGCATTTATTTCAGGACAAGACAAATGTGTAGAGACAGTAGTAACTACGTGCCAGGTTCCAAAGTTATCTCCAAATTAAACTCAGTCACCAGGTGAACACAAATAAAACTGATAAAACCATGTAAGTGGAATGCCTTGCTCCTCCCAGACCCCAGAAGAGGCCTGGACTTTTCCCTGCATTTGGGAGTACTCTCTAAATCATAATTAACATGGTGGACACAACTAGTATCGGGTGGTGATAGGTGTATGTTTATACACATGTAGACAAATATATAAAATAAGCTTATAAAGAAACACTACACATTCAGATAGATATATAGGAGAGATGAATCCATTATTTTTTAATTTCATTTTCCACAAACCTTTTTTAAGTCCCTTTGTATTAGACTAATTGTAAGTTTCTTTTTCTACCACGTTACTCTCAGTGTTTTACACTGTGGAGGTTTTGCTGAATACTGTGATGCTACAAGCGATATTACTGAGATGTCAATTACTAACACAGTCACACCGGTCACTCCAGACTAGTTTAAAGTAGGAAGAACGGCATAGTAATCTACTTTCAAAAAATAGCCAAAGTAAACCTTAGAGATTACAGCAGAATATTGTCCAATCTATTGGAAAATGATCCCCCTTAGATTGGAAGACACTTCTTACTCCAATAAACCCCGGCATACCAACAAGTGCGACGATGGTGTAGACGGGATAATGTTTTGTTCTGTTAATAATTGAGAGGATTGCACTAAGACCAGGTAGTGTTGCTCTTTATGGTGCATAGGGGACTATGGGTTGGAACTGACTTGATGGCCACCTAGCAACAACAACAACAACACATAAGGTCACTGTGAATTGGAGCCAACTTGATGGTACATAACAACAGATATGACCTTACCCTCTCTCTCAAAACACCAATTATTTACAGGGACTCAGAATCCTCTGGCCACACACTTCCATCAGTGCCATGTGTTTTCCCTCAATTCTACTCCTTGGTGACATCCACGCAAAGCCTTTCTTACTCTCAGCAATAACTAACACTGACTCATTAACATAGTCTCCTTCAAGGCTGTCTACTATTTGAAGGAGTCATTCAATATGCTGTGAAATATGTCTTTCTGCTCCACCTATGGCCTAAGTATTTGCCACCACATTCAGAAATTTCCAAACGTGAACTCGCTCGTGCCATGTTTTTGTTCTTCCTACACAGTGCAGCTCAAACCCAAGGCTTTCTCTTTTCCTTTTTGTGACGTATATTGTTTAAATGAGAATGGAAGAAAACCTTCATAACTCAGCCTGCTATGCGCCCATCACTGGATCTCCACCAGCTCATCACCAGGGCTATGCACCTAGTTGGTAGTTAATGGTTTGAGAATCCTGTCATCGGCATGAGCAGTGACTTCACACTTTACAAATGGCCCCACAGGAGAGCTCACTCTGAGACAGGCACATGTTGACTGAGCCACCTTGCAGAGATCTGCCACTCTCTCACCTATGGATGGCATCTGTTCTCCTGCTCAGGTTGTTCCAATGGGCTTAGCAAGAAGGGAGTGGTTAGGATCCGGATGCCTGGGCTCACACAGACAGCGCTGCTCAGAAGCCTAGGTCCGGATTCCTTGGATGATGGGACTGAGAAGCCAATGAGTCCATGTGTCTGCCTCTAGGCAGGGCCACCCCAGACCCTCGGGTTATCGACTGGGTGTTAGGTGAGGCATCAGCGGCACCGCTGTCTGATAAAGATTAAGTCTCAGCGTTGGCTCTGAGCTGTCAATGGATTTTGAGTTCATGAGATACGTAATCGACAGGAAAGTGATGGGTGTTTGAGGGTTGCTGTTTGTCAAAAGATCTAACTTAAAAAAAATAATTTTATTGGGGGATCTTACAGCTCTTATAACAATCCATACATCAATTATATCAATCACATTTTTGTATCTGTTGCCATCATCATTTTCTTTCTTTTTTTAAAAATTATTTTATTGGGGGCTCCTACAACACTTATCACAATTCATACATACATCCATTGTGCCAAGCACATTTGAACATTCGTTGCCCTCATCATTCTCAAAACATTTTTTTAAAATCATTTTATTAGGGGCTCATACAACTCTTATCACAATCCATACATACATCAATTGTGTAAAGCGCATTTGTACATTCATTGCCCTCATCATTCTCA
>NW_022109704.1:46115-54545 GCF_000313985.2 Echinops telfairi
GCACGATCAGCTTTCTTCGCCACATTTGCTTATGCACCCATTTGTCTTCAGTGATCCCTTCGACACCTCGTGATCACACAGGCTGATATGTTCTTCCATGTGGGCTTTGTTACTTCTGAGCTAGATGGCCGCTTGTTTACCTTCAAGCTTTTAAGAACCCAGATGTTACATCTTTTGATAGCTGGGCAACATCAACTTTCTTCACTACCTTTGCTTTTGCACCCATTTTGTCCTCGGCGATTTTACCAGGAGGGGGAGCATCACAGAATGCCAGGTTGTGCATTGAGGCAGGGCTTGAGCAGAGACCCTAAGTCTGTCCACTATCTCAGTAAATTTCCATATAAAATATATGTACATAGGCCAATACCTCTGTTTTTATGAATTAATATATTTGGATATGCAAACACCTATGTTTATATCTCTATCCATAGCTTTGCTTCCTAGATCTTTACTCTGTTTCCTTTTACCTTCATGCTGCCCCACCATCATGCTTGCTCATCTTCTGCCTCTTAGTAGTTCCTCTCAGCTAGATATCTGTTGCTTCAACAGCCCCAGGAGCTCTACATCTTCCCTGTTGTTGATTTTAATTCCTTAGTTGTTCCCCTGTCTATGGTGTTGTTTTCTCACTTCTCCCTTCCCCAATCTCCTCCTCCCCCGAAGTCCCTCCAGAACTGTCAGTCCTGTTGTGTTCTCCTCCAGCTTGCTTCCCATGCCCATCTTATATAGGTAGCCAAAACCAACAATAATGGAAACAAACAAAAAGAAAACAAAGGATTGAATAAAAAGAGAACAAAAAGAAAAGAAAAGGGATAATAATAACTAGGGGGAAAAGCATGCATAATTCCAGGTCTGTCCACTTACCTTTCTATTTGCCCACTGGTCCTGGGGGGAGACTGTAACTCTCTAGGAAGCCCTGACTCTCCCCTCTGCAGCAGCTGGTGGTTTCAAACTGCTGACTAGCTGCAGATTGTAGCCCAGCTTTGTAACCACCATGTCACCAGGGATCCTGCTATTCCTTTAAAGTTTGATTCCATTGCTCTCAACAATACCTATTGGATGACTGAATCCTCCAAGTCCTCTCTGAAGGGTTATGCTAATTTGCATTCCCAACAATAGAGAATAATAACATTTTTTTATAAACTGACCCACAATAAGTTGTGGGTCCTTTTAAAATTTGGCCAATGCATTATGACTCTGACACGTCCCTCCTAACTAGATACATTTTATTTCTTCACTGGAGAGGCTGAATAACTTTACCAATTCTGACTCAGTGGACATTTATATCCTTTTCTTTCTTTATTTTTTTTTAATTTCTCACTAACAAATTTTGCCATTATATTTGGATGAATGCTTGTGTGTTTACTTTTAATATATATGACTCTGATCCTTACTAGAATATTAACTATATCCCTATCAGATGTATTATATTTTTCCAAGATAATTTAAATAATTTTGCTACCCAATTTACTTTACTTAATGTAGTTGATTTAATTTACATTACTTAATGTAGTTAGTCTAACTTACATCATTCTTTCCTTGGCCCCCACATATCACTTTGATACTTTGCTACATTGTTCAGATACAAATAGGTTGGATGGGGATGCCTCTTGGAAAGGCCAGATAATTCTGAGAATCCCCTCTTATTTGCCTGAATATTAGTGTCTAAAAGGCTAATACTGCAAAAACATTCAACTACATGAATTATAAAAATTATGGGTAGCATTGAAAATAATGGAGTTTCTGGAACATTTAATTGTGCTCTTGCAGAACCTTTACATAGACCAAGAAGCAGTTGTTGAAACAGAACAAGAGAATACTGCATGGCTTAAAATCAAGAATGGTGTGTTTCAGAGTTGCATCCTTTCACCATACTTATTCAACCTGTGTAAACCATAAAACCAAACTCATTGCCATCAAGTCACACGGACTCATAGTGGTCCTACTGCCCCTGTGAGTTTCCAAGACTCTAACTCTTTACAGAAATAGAAATACTCATCTTTCTCATGTGGAAAAGCTGGTGGTTTTGAACTGCTGAGCAAATATTCCAAGAGCTGGATTATATGAACAACCACATGGCCTGAGGATGAGAGGAAGGCTTATTGCCAACCTGAAATGTGCAGATGACACAACCTCACTTGCTGAAAGTGGAGAAGACTGATTGCCCTTCCTGATGAAGATGCAGGACCGCAGCCTTCAGTGTGGACGACAACTCAATGTAAAGAAAACCCAAATCCTCCCAACTGGCCCAATAGGCAACATCATGAGGAAAAGAGAAAAGACTGAAGTTGTCAAAGATTTCATCTTGCTTGGATTCATAATCAATGCTCATGGAAGTAACAATCTAAAGATTATAATGCATTGGGCAAATCTGCTGCACAAGACCTCTGTGAAGAGTTGAAGAGAAAGAGCGCTACTTTGTGGAATAAGATGAACCTGACCCAAGCCAGGGCATTTTTCAAACAGCTCATATGCATGTGAAATTTGGACATGGAATAAAGAAGACAGAAAAAGCATCGATGCATTTCAATTATGTTGACAGAATTCAATGCAAAGAATAATGAAAATACCAGAAAAAAACCCAACCAGATCTGTCTTGGAAGAAGTCTAGTCAAAATGCTCCTTAGAAGTGAAGCTGGTGAGACCATCTCTCACATACTTTGGACGTGTTGTCAGAAGTCCATTTCTGGAAAAGGACACCAAGCTTGGTAAAGTAGAAGGTCAGTGACTACGAGGGAGACCCTGGGCAAAAGGAATGGACACAGTGACTGAGAACAATTGTGGGAGGGGCACAGGACAGGGTGGCACAGTGTTGGTAAGAGTTGGAACAGGCTCTCTGGTACCCAACGGCAATAGGCTAACACCTACTATCTGGTTAGTCGACGTAGACATCCTGAGATAGACGTAAGATTTAAAAGAATCTTAGCATTCTGTCTGCTGGATTATGGTCGACAAATGTTTCCTGTGATTATTCTGAAAATGGAGTCAATATAACATTTCTGTATGTGACTCCTCAGAGGGTAATTCCAAAGTGAAAAAAAAGTATATATTCTCTATGCATTCTGATTTCAAACGGGATCCCATCATGACAGCGAGCGTGTGTTTCTGATTCCCCACTGGTGTCATTGTCTAATAAACTTCTTTATTTCCTCTCATTATCTAATAAACTTCTTTATTACCTCTCTAACTTGCAGTGAATGAGTTGGCTCTGCTGCTTCAGGGTATGGACCCTGATTAGGGGTCATGATTTTCTCTACAATGATGTTTTCTGCCACATAGAATGTAATTTGTATGTGGTTAAATTTGCCGACTTTTTCATGTGTTATATAGATTTGAATCCTCTTTATATTATTAATAAATCATTTTATTGGGGGCTCTTACAACTCTTAAAGAAATCTACACAGCAATTGTATCAAACATTTGTACTTATATTGCCATCATCATTTTCAAAGCATTTTCTTTCTGCTTGAGCCCTTGGTATCAGCTCCTCTAATTTCAATACTCTTAAAACTGTCTCTACAGCATGGTTAAGTATTTGTCAATTAATTTTTAGGAATCTGATTGTAATTGTGATCACCTGACTGCATATTAGGCAAAATTAATTGGCTTGAACTTTAAAATTAGAGAATTTTGTTGTGTGTAAATTACACACAATGGAATAAGATTAACTTATCTATTCTTAATAATGATGCATTACGTATGTATGTTTTAATATATGTGCATATACCTATGCATGTATATATAAAACAAAAGAAGAGTCGGATGGAGATTAATTAGGGGAATGAAAAGTCTAGGAGTGAGGAGACTACGGTGAGGAGAGGGCAGATGAAGGCTGCCCTCCGGCCAAGCCGGTAGGACAGGATGGGACATTGGGAAGGGAAGTAGAAGTCCCCTTCAATGCTGGGTCAAGATTTTGGATAAAATGAAAAACACAGTTTAGGAAAATTACAAATCCCCCCAAATACAAATTTTCTTCTCCTAACCCTCATGTGTATCATCTGTCCACTGGAGCCTCAGCTCCATTAACAAAGGAGAAAGGAGAAATAATAATCAGTGAGGGTTCTCTCCAGAAGTGAGACCTAAAGGACACGTATGTGGGAGAGAGAGCTTTAAAAATGGGCTCAAATGGTTGCCATATCTGAGAAGTTTGAAATTTGTAGAGTTGTCATGCTAAAAATTCAGGCAGGGTTTTTAAGTTATCATCTTGAGGAAGCATTATTTCTTCTGCAGGAAACCTCAGTTTTGCTCTTCAGAACGTCAGAGGGTTGGATTATGTTCACCCACATTACGGAGGACAATCTCCTTTACATAGAGTCCACATATTGTAAATATTAATCACATTTACAAAATACCTTCACAGCTATACCTAGGCTGGGCAGCATACAAATGGGCACCATAGCCTTGTCAAGTTGGTATTAACTTTCAAGTCCACCTCTTATTAACTTGACACATTAAACATCTTAAATTATACTTAATCTCCAAATAAAGACAATGATTAAGTTATACTTCTGCCTAAAAAGGTACAACTATTCTGTGTACAACCAAAGTTACACTAACTGTTTTTTCAGAAGAGCTTGCAAAATTCTTGGGGTAATTTTTATTCTTCCCCTTGATCTTCACAATTAAAAATATTATTTTGTAAAGTTAATATATTTTGATGCATGATAAGAGGAAATAAAACAAATACATGTGCAATATAAACACACACAAAAATACTTATGAAAAAATACTGATAATAGTTACAACCCTTATTTATGGAACTGTTTATAGAGTCATAATTGATATTTATAACTAGCTTATTTTTTCTTTTTAAAAAATCATTTTATTGGCGGCTCATTCAGCTGTTATCACAATCCAAACATACATCCATTGTGTTAAGCATATTTGTACATATGTTGCCATTATCAATTTCAAAACATTTTCTTTCTACTTGAGCCCTTGGTATCAGCTACTCATTTTTTTCGTTCCCTCCCCATGAAACCTTGATTTATAAATTATTATTATTTTATCATGTCTTACACCGACTAATGTCTCCCTTTACCCACTTTTCTGTTGTCCATCCTCCAGGAGGGGGTTATATGTAGATCCTTTGATCAGTTTCCCCCTTTTCCCCCTACCTTTCCCCCACCCTCCTGGTATTACTACTCTCATTATTGGTCCTCAGGGGTTTATCTGTCCTGGATTCCCTATGTTTCCAGCTCTTATCTGTATGCATGTACATGTTCTGGTCTAGCCAGATTTGTAAGGTAGAATTGGGGTCATGATAGTGGGGGGCGGGGGCGGCGGGGGGAAGCATTAAAAAACTAGAGGAAAGTTATATCTTTCATCGGTGCTGTGCTGAACCCTGATTGGCTCATCTCTTCCTTGTGACCCTTCTGAAAGAGGATGTCCAATTGTCTATAGATGGGCTTTGGGTTTCCACTCCGCACTCCCCCTCATTCACATTGATATGATTTTTTGTTTTGTTTTGGGTCTTTGATGCCTAATACATGAACCCATCAACATCTCATGATCACACAGGCTGGTGTGCTTCTTCCATGTGCACTTTGATGCTTCTGAGCTAAATGGCCTCTTATCTTCAAGCCTTTGAGACCCCAGATGCTATACCTTTTGATAGCTGGGCACCATCAGCTTTCTTCACCACATATGCTTATACACCCCCTTTGTCTTCAGCGATTGTATCAGGGAAGATGAGCATCACAGAGTTCTGGGTTAGTAGAACAAAGTGTTCTTGTGTTGAGGGAGTACTTGAGTGGAGGCCCAATATCTGTCTGCTACCTCAATACTTAACATATAAATTTATGTACATAGATCTATTCCCATAGCGTTATATATAAATGCATTTACATATATACATGCCTGTGTTTAGACTTCCATAAATGTCCTTTGCCTTCTAGTTCTTTCCTCTATTTCCATTTACTTTCCTCTTGTCCCACTAACATGTTCGGCTTTCTTTCAGGTTTCAGTAATTCCTCTGGGCTACATTTCCCTTGATCAAGCACACCCCCTCACCTCCTCCAGGCATCCTATGCCCTCATTGTCACTGATTTTAGATCACTTGTTCTTCCCTTGTCCCTGGGCTTGTATAACTAGCTTATTACTTTACCTTTTCCATATTAGTTTTGTCCTCAATAAGCACCCTAGCAAATTGTGGTTCTTTACTTGGTGAAGTAAGCAAGACCTTCATTTACAAAATGTCTAGGCATCACTTGTCCTACCCAAATTGGGTTACCACAGTTTTCTATTGACTTTCATCACAGGATATGGTTCATGGCCAGGAATTGATTTCAAGTTATCTTGAAATTATAGGACAGAATAGACCTGCCACATGTGATTCAAAAGCTTTACCATTCACAGAAGCAGACTGGCAAATCTTTCTATTGTGGAGCAGCTAGTGAGTTTGAACCACTGACATTTGTTTTACTACCACGTGTTTAATTACTACGATACCAAGTCTCCTACTGGACACAGTAGTACAAAGAAATAGCATAAGTAATTCTTTATATTTACGATATATTCTTACTGATTTGGATTGTGTAATAGCTGTCCATTTCCAACTTCATAATCAGAATTAATCACTTCAACTAGTACTAATTCCTTGGATTAATAGTTGAGTTAAGGCATGAAGAACCCAAATTAACTGGTGTCATTGTTCAAGTTCAATGGACTTAGGATTGTGTCTGTTGGTTAAAAAAAAAAATATCCTACCTTTGGAATGTAGACGTCTACACTAAGAGAGCCTAATGTCGTAGGACATAAAGCACAGTTGTTGCTGCTGGATCACTAGGAGTAGTGTGAGTGTTGACACTTCCATTTCTACTCCTTGACTGCTGACTCACGAGCCCTGGCTATGGGAAAAGTAGATCATATATTGGATTTTGATACAGAGAATATACAACTTCCTGGAGAACATTGTGCCAGCCCTACAAGGTATTGTCTTCTAGGTGCCACTGTAAATGAGTCTTCAAAAGGCCATTCCATTATTCTATCACACTAGCTACTTCAAAATGATGACGAATGTGGTAAAATCAGTTAATTCCATGAACATGGGCTGTAGAATGAGGTTTTGTATCTGAAGTGCTCCTGCATGGAATGCCATGATAGTGGCGAAGGCATTCTGTAAATCCACAGATGGTAACCCCAGCAAACACATTGAATTCAGGGATGGACAAAGCAAGAGGACAGACAGACAGGCTGGAAACTAAAGGGACTGAATGGATGCTATTGCCCTGAGTCCAAAATCAGTAGAGCAGACCTGCAGACTGGAAACGGAGACGAGATTTTTAATAATATGGCCTTGAGGCAGAATTCCTTCTTGAGATAGTTAAGGTTCATTGTGCCAACCTGGCCGATAAACACATGTGGGATTAACTGAAGGGTGGAGAGATAAATGGATTGGTGAGCCTCGCCTTTCTAATTCTCCGGCCACTTACTTTCTGATGGTCGGCCAGGGTGCAGCTGCCTTTGCCAGTTCCCAGATTCAGCTGGCAAGGCTTACTTCCTGCAAGACATCCCTGAGGAGAAGCCACGTGGACCTACCCTGATGTAGCCCTGGGTGCTGGAGCAGCCGTGGGGAGACCCGTGCCAGTCCTGAGATGCTTACACACTCACTAATTTGGCTTTCCTCCTGCAGTCCGCGTCATTGCATGTGTTTCGTGAGATTGAGGAGGACTTTGTGGATTGGTGTCAGACACATGGGCTAATGTTGAACTTATGGGCGTGAACAGCACTGGGGTTGGGATGATTTCTTAACGTACATTTACCCGTTATATAAAGCTCTCTTATCCATATGAGTTTCTGTGGATTTATTTCCCTAATTTACCCGGACTAACACACTTCTTACCTAAGAAATCTCAGTGTTTTCTATTAATACCTTCAAATGATTTGATTAGGGCCACCTGAATAATCAAGGACAATATTTTTTACTTAAAACCAACTAATTGTGTTAATCTTACCTACAAAACACGTTCACAGCAGCATCTAGATAAGAGGTTGGCCATACAGCTGAGAACTACAGTCTTGTAAAATTAGCATATAAAATTAACCAAAGCAAAGCAAGGGGTAAAAATCATTCTATATCAACGCGGTGAGCAGATACTTTTAAAAATTTTTTCACTTCAGGCAGCAGAGTACAGGAACATAAGGTGGAGAAGAAAATAGGGTTTGCTATTTGAGCATCATAAGGTAAACCACAGAACTAGATCCTAAGTCAGCGGAGACGTGGTTGGGGGAGAGGTCTGGGCTTCTGGAACACAAAGCAGCAAGATTCTCTATTTTCCAAGTTCAGAGCCTTTATTGGAAACTCTCCCACATTTATATAAAGTCAAGAAGAAGGTCTTTGGATCCTCATGTCTGTTTTTCTGGACTCAGTGTCCACATCAGCAGCAGCATCCCCCTCCTCCAGAGGACTGGCCGCTCCCTCCTCCACAGCAG
>NW_022109704.1:54783-66963 GCF_000313985.2 Echinops telfairi
CAGGGCACTTGGGAGGACACTTGGGGGTGCACTTGGGAGGGGGCTGGCACTGCTGCTGGCTCTGCTGGCAGGACATCTCGGTGGGTGTCAGGAGCTGAGGAAGCATCAGACAGAAAGTCAGACCCAGATTTAAGGCCACCCTGCCCTCGTCAATTCTTCTAGCCTCTCTTTTAATCAATGACAACTAATCTCCAGTCCTTTAGTACTTCTAATGATTTCCCCAAACTCTCACCTGATTGCTTTCAATCTCCATGGTATCTTTTTAAGGCAAACAAGAATTTTTACTTATTATGCAAAGGAGTAGACTAAGTGCAATGACACTACAGAAGATATTAAAATCAAAATGCTTCTATGTCAAGAAGGAAATTATTCTAAATATGTCCTCCAAGCCAAAAGCTGTCCAATTTGTGGGTAAGATAAGGGATAATACAAAATAGGAGACCAAGACTAAATGATGCTAAAATATGTTTTGAAGTGTCAAGTATTTATAACTGAAGAAGTTTCTTCTAATTATATCTTCCAGACTCAGAAGTGTCAAATATATAAACCAGTTAAGAAAAAATAAATTCCTAAAGGAAAAAAAAGCACATTTGCTCTCTTGTCATGAGACTCAAGATTCTTGTATCCTGTGTGCTCCATATTGCAAAGCATGGGAGATTACCTAACTTAACAAAGACACTTAATTAAAGAACAGACTGGGAACCTCTATCAATACTAGATATTGAAACACGAACCAGGCACCAGATCTCAGCTCAGAACTCTCATCTTCTCAGCCTCTGCCTCTTCCAGCTGATGAATTGGCCTGTCACTCCAGGATTGCGGGGGAGTTTGTAAACTCAGTCCAGACCCATGTGCATGTGGCTCTCATAAGCCCCAGGAGTCCTGGTCTCCTAACCACTGCGTGGGTCTTTCTTTGCAGGTGAGGGCTCCTCCCCAACAGTCTGAGAGGAGCGGGGTTCTCCAGCTTTCTCTGTCTCCAGGTCAGATGGCCCGCCTGTATACATCCATTTAGCCTCTACAGCACTCAAAACAACAGTCGCCAATTCTCCTCCTCAGGCCTGAAGAACATCACACCACCCTTTGAGCACCACCCTGCATCTTCTCGAAAGGCACCCTGCAATTTCTCCAATTCCCTGCCCACCCTCCCCTCTTCCTCTGAGTGTCTGTTCAGTCAAGCCGCTACTTACTGGTTTCAGGAGGAAACACAGCGTCCTTTAGCAGCTCAGGAGGTGAGTGGATGAAGGTGATTGTCCCAGGGTTCTTTTATTCGGGGCTTGGGCTCTGCCCCTAAACTGTGAGGCAAGACTTGGGCATGCAAGGACACCTCCTGCACCCACGCAGGTCCTGCCACTGGAGGATGCTCACATGCCACTCAAGGCCAGCTCAGGGCACCTGCTCCCGTTAGCAAGGTGATGACTGAGTCAGGAGGGGAGGCTTGGGACAATCTGCATTTTGGTCCTCTGCCTTCTTCTCCTTGGTGAGTACCAGCCTTGGTGTCCTCTGACTTCCCCAAGACCTTTGTCCGCTGCTCCCTGGGGTGTCAGCCCATTGGTTGTTGGCAGCCCGATTTGAACCGCAATATAGAGCAGGCTTCTTAAACTCCTCCCACCCTGGACCTCCTGTTGCCCGAGAAATTCGCAACAAGAAATAAATACCTCAGATTCCTTATGTGTTCGATATTGAATTAATTTTTTGTCTTTGTGTATTGATAAACCTTTTACTGTTGCCAATATTGCCACAGCTCCTACATTCGGTTAGGGGATCTGGACCCACGGTTAAGAAGTTTGGATATCGAGAAGCTTTTCATTCCTCAGCTGACATCCAAGTCAGACTTGGTGCTGAGACCGGAAATGCCCCGTCATCCACAAACGTTTTTTGTGTGTGGGTTGTGTGTGTGTGTGTGTGTGGATGTGTGCTATTTTTAAAGATATAACTGCTTCCCAATGAGGATTAATCTTAATTCTTTGGTTGGTGGTGTATTTAATTTTTTTCCTATAAGGCATCTTTCTTCCACTAAGTATTGGTGTGTTTGAATATGAAAATGCAGCCAGGAAAGGCATTTGAGTGAAGGAGTATGGGAACTTTGTGTTGCCCTCATAATCGGAGTGGCAAAACGTGGAGTCCTCAGGGCCTTATGGATAGAAAGAGTGAAGATCCCAGATGAGAGGAAAAGGCAGCAGGAGCCAGTGAGATGGGTTAAAGCCAGCTGCCTTGCAGCTTCCAGTCCCTAGGTTGTCAGAACTGGTCGGTCTGCTAGAAAGGGGTTTCCCATTTCTACTGTTTCAGTAAATAAGGGAAAGAGGAATTCAAACCTGTTTCTAGGTGATGTACCACACTACACTGAGATAAAAACAAAAGCAAAACACAAACAGAAAAGAAAGCCAACTGAAGTAGAAGGAGGACATTGAAGCCAGAAGAAACACGTCAAGAAAATGTCCTCCCTCTCAGAGCTGGCAAAAATCCAGAGGGAGAATCCCAACCCCCAAGGAACAGACGAAGAGGAATACCCAAGTCATCAATGGAAGCATGAAGCCGGCTAACATGTATGCTGTAGGATATAAATGTGTTTGCATGCATGCATTTAGGCGTGCACGTGTTTATCTTGAGACACTGTGTGCTTAAATAGAGAAACAAGTTGCCTCAGAGTCAACGGAAGCCCCTGGTCATCCCAAGTGTGTCAGAGCAGAACTGGCTTTCATAGAGCTGTCAGTGGTAAAATTCTCACAAGGAGATCACCAGGTGCTTCTTCTGAGGCAACCCTGAGTGAACTTGAACCCCCAACCTTTGGGTTAGCACCCAGGAGCGCCTATATAAACGCAGATATAGTTTAGAGCAGTGGTTCTCAACCTGTGGGTCGTGACCCCTTTGGGTGTCGAATGACCCTCTCACAGGGGTCACCCAATTCATAACAGTAGCAAAATGACAGTGATGAAGTAGCAACGAGAATAGTTTTATGGTTGGGGGGTTAACCACAACATGAGGAACCGTACAAAAGGGTCGCAGCATGAGGAAGGTTGAGAACCACTGTTTTAGAGTGGTGCGGCCTTTGTGTCCACATACATTTTATGCTGTTTCTCTTCTTCCTCCTTCTTGGCTTCTTCCACTATGTTTCATTAAATGCATGTACGTAATTGACTTACACTCATAATTAATTGACTATGACCACTTATTAGGACAAAAGCATGTCCCACTTTGCCAAGGATAGTTCTCAGGTTATGTCTTCTGTCCCAGTATAAATGACCATGGGCTTCCTGTCATTCTCAAATGTGTCGATGGTCCCACTGCCAGTAGATGAAGTCTGATCAAGCGCCTCCGTTCCCAGGGAAAATCTAAGCTCCTTGGGTTTGAAATCCAGGCCCTGTGCAGGACGACCCAATTCTAGATCCCCAGGCTGCCCTTTACTCGCTGCCTTCAGAAACTTCTCTTAAACTACGCTGGGTCAGTAGGTCTGCAGTGAATGCATTCATTTCTGCCCCACCTCCTACATGAGACTGACAGGTTTATGAGAACACAGTCAGCCTGTGACATGGGTAAATCTCCCAGGAACATGCAGAGCATGAACGGCATATAGTTATCTCATCAGGACGGCATAGCTCCTAACAGTGTGAGTGTGAGAGTAGTTGTTTCACGTGACGGAAGGCATTCACGTACCCGATTGGCACTCAGATGTGCGCAGTGGTGCATGTGGGTCGTATCATTCAGCAGGCATCTGTTTCTTGATTGCTTGCGTGTCGTGGCTGCTCTGCTCAGGTTGTTGCAAAATGCTTAGTGATGAAAGGAGAATGCAGGGTATTGATTCTGATTGTGCTGCACATAGCGCAAGTCAGACCCTGTGCCATCTGACCCTGTTGTTGCCTCCAGGAAGGGGCAGCATCCAACCACTGATTAATGTGACTTGGGCATAATTGTCATATCCCAGCATGGCTGTAATATCAGCAAGACATGACTGTAAACCTTGGTTATTAGCTTTTATTTGATTGAGTACCATTTAAATAAAAACTATATTAACTGACAAGGAATTGACTGACTGAGATCATCAATTCATAAAAGTTCTGAGTTGGGGAGGAGCACTACTGAGATCCTGGAGAAGGAATTCAAACGGAAGAATTTCACTTTGTTTCCTGTGCCCTGCATCTCCTCCCAGGAGCTAGTCCTAATGTATTATCATTTTTTAGTCTATTTCCCTCCATCCCAGTGCCTTTATTTGTATTATAAATGCTTTTTTTAAAAGATCACTTAAAAAATATTAGAGGAAAATGTTTAAGTATTCATAAATTGTTGAGAGAAATAATTTTTTTGAGTAAAGAAAAAAGGATAAGGAAATATAAAAGAAACAGTGATGTGTTTATCCACCTTAAACATTAAAAGTACAAAGCAAGCCAAAGCATAAATATGATTTAAAAAACAGTTATTCACTGGGGAATATTAATGTGTTAGGAATATTTTTAAAACCTCTTATCAAGAAGAAATGTTCAAGTACAACAATGGAAAAATAGGCAGTACACACATTAGAAAAGAGTCACGAGTTCAAAAATAATGACAAAACAGATGCAATGTTACTAATAACATTTAACAAAAAGAAAATATCATTTTTTGTTGTACAGAGTGCCAATGAATGATTCATTCAATGAATGAATCTACATACATTCATATGTAGATGGGCAAAAATCAAATGCCTAACATAAGTACAGTGTTCCGGGAGTTGCATGAGTGAGATTGTGTATTCACGCATTATTTGTGTGAAAATGAGTTGGCATATTTTTTTGCATGACTTTTTTATACTTAATTCATTCAATATACACATTGTGGCCTATAAATGAATTAAATTGAAAAATAAGCATATTCTTTGACACAGTTTTAAAACATGTAAGGACTTAACCTACAGATGAAAGGCAATAAATAATAAGGGACAAAAGAATATATATAGTAGAATTTCTGTGGTAGCCATTTAGAAATAATCAATCAGAATCCTTTCAAAATACAATACCAACCAATGTTACAGTTACAAGATTAAAAAAATTTTAAATGCTATTTAAAATCAAAATAAAGTACATAAACTGTGTCATAATGCAGGTCTATAATAAACAAAGCACATTATATATAATATGTTAAAACTTTATTAAATGATATTAAAGCTAATATAAGTAATGAATTATAATACATATTCCTGGTGCAATGAAAGGAAAAAGCAAGTATCATTAATATGTGTGATAAGCTGTTTTCTAGAGAAACAAAACCAGTGAGCCTAATGTGTCTTAGAAAGAACTTTATATCAAGAAAGAGTTTTATATCAAGATAGCAGCCCTGCCCAGTCCAACTCAAGTCCATGGGTCAGATGCTAGCTGGGTGTTGTCAGATTCACACCGCTGCTGGTGGATGAAGCAGGAAGAGGAACCAAGAAGCGGGGAGACCACAGGCCAGGGGGTACGGAGTCACGCAGGACCACGGTCTGCAGGAACATGGTAGGGCGCTGACAGCTCCCCGCTCTGCAGGTCCGATGGGCTGCTGGCCCCAGATGTGAGCCCAGGACCCAATCAAGCAGGAAGGCAGGTGAACAGTAAGAGAAGGCTTCCTCCCATCCTGGAATCGCTTTTGAAAAGGCGCATACCCAAGGAGCTTAACTCGGCTATGACCTGAGGGCGACTCCAGGCCTCCTCCTCCAAGCGCTCACATCACCTGGTGTTGTCACAGCATCACAATATCTAACACTCTGATTTCCTTTGTGTAATCGTTAGCAAATTTCCCCTTGACAATCAGTATCAGTGGACTAGCCAACACACTCACTCCATTCTTGGCCTGTTTATTCAGAGGCCTAAGAAGCTAAAAGCAGCTGTGGAAGCCTTGTTTTCTAGTTTATCGTTGCGTTTATAGGTAAAAAGCATTGCGTTTTGCTTTTTGTTTTCTTTTAATCATTTTATTGGGGGCTTGTACAACTCATCACAATCCATACATACATACATCCGCCTTTTGCTTTTTTGTTGTTGTTGTCCAGAGCTGACTTTGGATGAAAATATTTAGATCAGCAGAACATAAAGTTGCAGGGGCAGGAAGTGTAAAAGGTCATGGGCATATGTCTGACCTCCTCCGACTCCATCAGTGGGAAGAGGAGACTCAACAACACCATCAGCCCAAGGTCGATGGCTCCGAGGCAGAGGTTAGCTGTGCCTCCGTCCTCTTTCCTTTTCTGCCCGATCTGTCGCCAACCACCCCTCCGACATCACTCTCTGCCCCTCTGCTGAGTTCCATAGTTCATTGCAATGGTTACCCACAACCCCCAGTAAATACTCACAATCATGGAGCTTATTACGGAAACTTAGCAGGTTACATGTAGGATCAGAAAAGTTTAAACTACGCAGCTGATATTAAAGGCTAAAGTAGAAGGCAAATGTTTTGAGAATGATGAGGGCAACAAGTGTACATGTGTGCTTGACACAATGGATGGATGTGTGGATTGTGATGAGAATTGTACGAGCCCCCAATAAAATAAATTTTAAAAGTACACTCGGTGTGCAGAAGGCTATGGATAAGAGTGGAAACCCACAATTCCTTTGCAGAGTTCCCATAGCCTTCTGCAAACCGATTGTATGAGGCAGAGGTTAGATGTGCCTCAGTCCTCTTTCCTTCTTTGCCAGTTCTGTCACCAACCACTCCTCCTGCATCACTCTCTGCATTGTTTAAATCACTTTATTGGGCGCTCCTAACAATTTTATCACAATCCAGACATCCATCCATTGTAGGTCAAGCACATTTGTACACGTGTTGCCCTCATCATTCTCATAACATTTGCTTTCTACTTGAGCCCTTGATATCACCTCCTCATTATCCCCCTCCCTCCCCACTCCCCTCCCCTCATGAACCCTTCATAATTCGTAAATTATTATTATTTTGTCATATCTTACACTGTCTGATGCCTCCTTTCACCCACTTTTCTGTTGTCAGTCCCCCAGGGAGGAGGTTATATGTAGATCCTTGTAATCGGTTCCCCCTTTCCACCCCGGCTTTTCTGTGTGTCACTGTTGTTGGAGATTTTTTGTTTGTTTATTTTGGTTTCTTGTTTTGTATGATTTTCAATATATGCAATCCAGATAGATAAATCTACAGAGAGAAGAACTGGGTTAATAATTACCTGTCGGGTTCCAGTCCCCACAATCAATTGGGTCCAAGGGGTGGTTGTGTAATTGAGAGGTAAAATTAAAGAGACATCAGACAAGATAAGGCATGCAAGTGCTTACCTCTGGGACCACCATGATTTCAGGAGCTGGGTCACACACACAGAGAGAGAATATATTTCCAACCAAGGTTTATATATACTTGGGGGGCATGAAAGCCCCATTAAGTACAGGTAACCACATATGTAACAAAGTGGGTTGTACCCTAACCCTAAAGGTCCCTGAGGACATTGGAGGAGTAGCCTAACACCAGTGTCGGGGCAGGTAAGGGGGAGTGGCTCTCTTCAGTGCCTAGAGAGCACCTGTCTGCTCCTATAGATAAAGCTGCAGGTTACATAGCAATCAGCCCTGGGCTTGTAAGGGTTAACTTTAAAGTAGCAATTCTATGGGAGGATATAGTAGGGGGTCAATATTAATTATGAGAAGGTGATTGGGACTCACTTCCCACTCACAAGAGTGAAGGCCTCTCTCCACCCCAGCAGCCCCGCCTGCCAGGCTCCTTAATATATGGACTACAGGATTCATTCATATGCACTCTCTTGCTGTTCTCTGTTCCCCACAATTACCTAAGGGTTTAGGAGGGGGAACCTCACATTGCATTGGGTAAATCTGTTGCACAAGATTTCTTTAAAAGGTTGAAAGGCAGGTTCCGTTGAGGACTAAGGGGCGGCTGATCCAAATCACTGTATTTTCAAACACCTCATAGGCGTATGGAGGTGGGACACTGAATAAGGAAGACTGAAGGAGATTCGATGCATTGGACTTATGGTGCTGGGAAGAGTTTTGAAAGTACCGTGGACGATCAAAAGAGCAAACAAATGTCTCTTGGAAGAAGTCCGGCCAGAATTCTCCACAGAAGGAAGGGTGGGGAGACTATTGCACGTACTTTGGGCACGTTGTTAGGAGACAGGGGACCTGGAGAAGGGCATTATGTGTGGTGAAGTCGAGGCCGTGAAAAATAGGAAGGTCCTGGACAAGCGAGATCAACACAGTGGCTGCAATGAGGGGCTCACACGAAAGAACAGTTATTTAGGATGGGAAAGACTGGGCAGTGTTTCCTTTTGCTGATGGGAGTCGGACCAACTTGACCCAAACTAACAACAAGGTGCTGGAGGTGGAGGGGAAGTAGGGCACTAACAATGGTGAGTACAAGAAAGAAGAAAAGCCCTAAAATTGGTTATGGTGATGATTGGATAATTCTTCGGAATATGATTGAATTGTGTGATATGTGAATTATATCCCAGTAAAACTATATAAACAAACAAAAAACTAAATAGAAATCACTGTTCAGGATACAGTTCTTTGTTCAGGACAACCATTTCTCTCCCTTGCCTCTAGGCAGGCCTCTCTCTGGACCTTGGTCCCTGGACTTGGCTCTGTCCTGCTTGGGCAATGTTACAGAGCTCTTTAGGCACTGCTAACATATATCCTTAATGGCACTCCACTCTACCATAAGACTTAGCTATCTAGCTCTGTTAATTAGAGCATTCCAGCATTCCAGACCAGAAACAACAACACATACAAAAAAGGTATTAAAACATAAAACTAAGGCCTTTGTACCTGAGGCTTCAAAAGGCTATTCCATCATTCTATCAAAATGGGTACTTCAGGATATTAGGCAACATGGTCGGACCAGTGACCCCCACAATTACCAGCTCACTGCAGCACTTCACGGATCGTGAGGTGACTTGGTTGCATGAACAGTGCTGTGACCCACGATGGCGGATTAGGCATTGTGTACAGCCACAGAATCTTTGTCTTCAGCGAGGTCCATGGATCGGATACAGAGTCAATGTGGCCAACCAGAACTGAAAAGTGTAGATAGCAGTTAGACTTCCTGGTCCACAGAGCTAGTAAACCTGAGTGTCTTCAGTCAGGGGGCTTGTGCAGAGAATGAGATGCTTCCACACACTAATTTGGGATGCTGGCTTGTTAAGTGACTGAGCTAGACAGCTAGGTCTTTGGAGGAGTGAGTGCCCTTTGTATGTATAAGGCTTCTTTCATAATCTGCAGGAAGTCCACTGTCAGGGTAGATGCCCCCAACACTCGAACAGGTCCTCAGGACTGACTTTTCAATTATGGAAAATAATACAGATAGACAGTGGGATCCAGGGGCTCCTTGTTTCTATGTATTTTCCAAGAGGCATATATAACGGGGCTTACAAATCTTTTAAAAGACATACACATCACACAGTGAACATATTACATACTCAACGGGTAATAGCATAAGCAGGTAACATAATCAACAGGTAATGAGATGACTCAGCATCCTGACCTAGTGCTAGTTGACCTCAGACACCCCTGAGCGCTCCTCAGGGCTTTGTGCACAGTCACAGAAGCTTGGCATTCAGCGATGCCCGTAGGCTGGGTACTCAAGGACTGAGTCAATGTTGCCAACCAGAGCTGAAAACTATGTGTGGTAGCTGGAAATTCAGGCAAAACTTCAAAGGTAGTCTTGGGGAAGAATGTGTTCTTCTTCAAGAAGCCTCAATTTTTAATTTTAATTCCTGTAGATTATGAAAGAAGCCTCAACCATATAATTGAGAGTAATATATTTTACTTAAAGTCAACTAATGTTAATCATACTTTTAAAATGCCTGCACATTTTATAGATCTCTACACTAGAGTAGTATTTGATCCAATAAGTGGACACCACAGATTTGCCAAGTTAGCATAAGTTAGCATATAAATTTAACATATAGCCCTGAGGACAATATTCCAGCTCAGAACAGCCAAAGCATGGAGAGGATCACAAGGCTGGCCCCACCAGGAGACAGAACATGTCCCTCACTAACACGTAGCGCTAAGCGGGACAGCACTAGGGACATGGTATGGAAGATGTGCGTGTGGGAGATGTGCCTGATCCGACCCCACCGCACCGGGGTGAACACTAAGAGTGTACAGCGAAGTCACGAGGGGAACAAAGCAATGAAGTGAAGTACCCGAGGAATGTCAAAGGTGGACTTTGGGGCCAGGGCATGACACCCCAGCAGACTCCACTGGAAAACACTCATAAAGGTCAATGGACAGACCTGGAACTGTTGGAGGGCTTTCCGTTGTTGCTGTTGGTCTTCCTTTTGATTTATTTAATTTTGTTTTTGTTTTGTTGTATCAGTGGTTGATTTATTTTGCGTCTTCTTTTTTGTTTGTTTGTTATGTTTTGCTCTGATTTGTTTTTGCATGTATGATTGTCTATGCACGCCTATCTGGGCAAGAGAGGCGGGATGAACAATTCAGAGGCGAGAACAAGGGGCCCGATGGTTTTGGGGACACAGGAGACGGGGAGATGAGGGGAAAGGAGGGGGTACCAACAAACCCAGGGACAAGGGAAGAATAAATGATCTAAAATTGATGGCAAGGCGGGCATAGGATGCTGGCGGAGGGTGGGGGTGGGGTGGGGCTTGATCAAGGGCAATGTAGCAGAGAGGAATTATCAAAACCCGAATGAAGGCCGAACATGATAGTGGGATGGGAGGAAAGTAAAAGGAAATAGAGGAACGAATTGGGAGGCATAGGACAGTTACAGAGGTCTAAGTACAGGCATGTGTATATGTAAATACATTTATATACAATGACAGGGAAATAGAGATATGTACATATAGTCATTTATAAAGTATTACAGTAGCAGATAGACATTGGGTCTCCACTCAAGTACTCCCTCAATGCAAGTACAATTTGTTCTACTAACATGGCACTCTGTGATGTTCACCTTCCCTGACATGATTGCTGAAGACAAATGGAGTGCATAAGTAAATGTAGTGAAGAAAGCTGATAGTGCCTGGCTATCAAAAGATATAGTGTCTAGAGTCTTAAAGGCTTGAAGATAACCAAGCGGCCATCTAACTCAGAAGCAACAAAGCCCACATGGAAGCAGTACATCAACCTGTATGATCATGAGGTGTCGATGGGATCAGGTATCAGACATCAAAGACCCCAAACAAAACAAACAGAAAGCATATCAATGTAAATGAGGGGGCGGGCAGAGTGGAGACTCAAAGCCCATCAGCAGTCAATAGGACACCCCATGTCAGAATGGCCACAAGGAAGAGAAGAGCCAGTCAGGGTGCAGTATAGCATCGATGAAACACACAACCATCCTCTGGTTCTGTAATGTTTCCTCTCTCCCAACTATTATGACCCCAATTCTATCTTACAAATCTGGCTAGACCAGAACATGTAAACTAATACAGATAAAGCTCACAACACAGGGAATCTAGAACAGATAAACCCCTCAGGACCAATAAGGGGAGCAGTGATCCTAGGTGGGTAAGGATTGGGGGGAATGGGGAATAAGGGGAAGTGATCACAATGACCCACACGTGGCCCCCATGCCAGGGAAACGAACAACAGAAAAGTGGGTGATAGAAGACAGCAGTTAGTGTAAGACATGAAAATAATAATAATAATAATTTATAAATCATGGGGGAATTGGGGCGGGGGAGCGGGGAGGCAAGGGGCAAAAATGAGGAGCTGATGCCAGGGGCTCAAGTAGAAAGAAAATGTTTTGAGAATGATGAGGGCAACGAATGTACAAATGTGCTTGACACAATGGATGTGTGTATGGATTGTGATGAGTTGTATGAGCCCGCAATAAAAGGATTATTAAAAAAACAAGAAGAAACAATTTTTTTTAAGATGATGACAGCATATGTACAGATGTGTTTGACAAAGTGGATATTTGTATGGATTGTGATAAGAGGTGTAAGAGCCCCCAATAGAATGATTTTTTAAAAAATTAGCATATAAATTTTATAACAAAAGTAAGAGGGAAAAAAATCAGTTTAGAACAGTTTTCTGAGTAGACTCATTTTTTTATTTATTGTTTTACTTCAAGTAGCAGAATATAAGAAGAGAATTCGGTAGCAACATCGGGGTTGGCATTTGAGCCCCCAGAACAGACCAAAGAAGTAAAGGTCAGCAGTTGTGTTGGGGGAAGTAGATTCAGGCTCGTGGATCTCCGAGGAGAAGGACCATCAGTCAGTCTTTCGCACAGGCTGAGGAGGAAAGGAAG
>NW_022109704.1:67371-69836 GCF_000313985.2 Echinops telfairi
GGGGTGCACTTGGGAGGGGGCTGGCACTTCTGCTGGCTCTGCTGGCAGGACATCTTGGTGGGTGTCAGGAGCTGAGGGAACATCAGACAGAAAGTCAGACCTATACCCAGAGGGCACCTTGTCCTTTGTAGTTATAGCTTCATTGATAATCATAGAAAATTAATCTCCAGTCATTTAATACTTCTAATAAGTTCTCCACACTCTCACATGAATATTTTCAAGCCTCATGATCCTTTTTTAAAAGAAAAATAAGAATGCTCAGTTATTATGCAAAGTAGTAGACTAAATAGTACAAAACATGTTAAAAACATGCTGAAAATGAAAAGTCTTCTATGGCAAGAGGAAATTATTCTAATTATGTCTTCCAAATGAAAAAAAGTAATTATTTATCTTCTCAACTCTCATTGTATGGTCATTATTGCAAGGGTTGGAGCTTACCCGATTAAACAAATGCATTTTATTATAGAAGAAGCTAAAACACCTTATCAATGCAGCATACTGGAAATTGAACCAGGCTCCAGCCACAGTTCAGAGGACTGATGTGCTTAGTCTCCTTGAACTGGCATGGTTATTCAAGGCTTGCGTGGTCATACCTGATGTGGGAACTTTGCAAGAATTGCCCCAGACCCAATGGCATGTAGGTCTAACAAGCCCAAAGTTGCCGCTGGTCATTGATCCACCACCCAGCTCTTCTTTAGCTGCTAAGGACTGCATTGTATTTTCACAAGTGAGCAATCTGCTCCTGAAAATTGCCCCAGGAGAGCCTATCTGAGCACTGATGTCTCCAGACCTGAAGGTCTACCCATGCAAATCTGCTTCATTCCTATAGCCCTGAAAACATGGTCACCAGTCCTTCCCCATCATGTCCTTGAGAACATTGCATCCCTCCTAGAATGTCTTCCTTCATCTTCCTGAACATCTCCTCCCCTGACAGTATATCCTCCAGCCTCTCCAAGGACTTACCCAACCTCCCTCAAGCTCCGTCTGGGCATCCGTCCAGGGAAGCCCCTGTTCTGATTCTTAAGGGGCACTTACCTAGTTGACAAGGAGGAATGGAGTCTGTTCGCACCTCAGGAGGTGAGTGGATGGAGGTACTTGGTTTGAGACTCATTTATACTGCCATAGGCACTGGCCCCAGCCTCTGAGACAGGTCCTGAGCATGCAGCCTGCCTCCTGCCACCCACACAGGGCCTGTGACAAGGTGATGACTGGAGGCTCCTCACATGCTTCCCCTCCAGGTAGATTCCAGGCAGCTTCTAGTTAGGAACTTGGCAGCTGCTAGTTAGGAATATGGCTGCTTAGAATTAGGAGCAAAAAGTGCAGGACAACTTGCATTATGATTGTGTGCCTCATACTTCTGGAGTCCATCCCTGAGGTCCTCTTCGCTACCCAGAACTGGTGTTTCCTTTTCTGATGTGAACCCCTTGGCTTTGGGCAGTCTGATTTAGAACCATCAGTTAGAGAAGCCTTCACACTTCTCAGGTTAGCCCAAGCCAGACTCCCTCTGATGCGAGAGGAGATGGAGTTAAAAATACTCCATAGGGACAGTATGCTGGCTAATCAGATAATGCAAGAAAAATAACCTCCCAGAAAGTCTGCAATGGGGGTGGGTGTTAACAAAGTAAATAAATGCCTACATACTAATAAATAACGGAGAACTATGTGTTCTTTTTAAGGTATAACTGCTTTCCAAGGAGGGTGACTCTGGATTGTTTCCTTGGTGCCTTACTATAAATTCCTTTGCTGGTTTTTTGGACTCGGTTTAAGACCCTTTGTCTTGCTAAGAATAGCTGTGGGAACTCATGAAGCCATGAGAGACTTTGGGGTGTAGGTGTAGGGGAACTATACCATCCCCTGCAGCCATATGAAAAGATAGAGTGAGCTCTCAATCAGAGGGAAGGGAGAGTGAGATGGGGGTAAGGCTGGGCTAGTGGGCAGCTTCTTCTCCCTAAGTTTCTATACTTACTGTTTATTCTGTTTCGAAAGGGATTTTTCATTGCTACAATTTCAGCAGATGAAGAGAAAGGGCAGGAACTCACATCTGGCTCCAAGTGGTGTACAATACCATGATGAGATGAAATAAACTAAACCCAACTAACCCAGGTATGAGTTTGAGTTGTAGAGACAGGTGAACACCAGAAATTGCGGTTCGAGCCCTTTGGGTCTGAAACTCTAACTCACCCTAAGTTAGAATAATCAAATCATTAAAGATCAACAGGGCAGCCTTTACACAAGGACAAGTTTCATAGTGTTAGGGAAGAAGGAGGAGAAGAAAAGGAAAACACAGGGAGGAAGAGGGATAAGGGATGGCACATGGAGGTGACTGCCAGGGATGAGTTGAATAATAATATATATCTATGAACTGTGAATGTAAAACTGTGATCTGTTCTGTGAACCTTCCCCTACTGCACAATGAAAAGTACACACACACACACACACACACACACACACACACACACACACAC
>NW_022109704.1:71825-75843 GCF_000313985.2 Echinops telfairi
GATTGCCACCCAGATATGGATCAGGATAAGAGTTCGTCGTATCACCCAGCAGTCATCTGGGTCTTGTTGGCTTACATATGACAATTGTTCTGTTCAGGTTGTCCAAAGAGGCCAGCTGGTCAGAGATGGGTGGGGCCCCTAATACTATGGCCTTCAGTCAGCCTTGTGTCAGAATAATTCACTATTTAAGATCAAAAGGGGAACCTTTACCCAAGGTTAGGAGGTTAGGAAAGAGGGAGGAGTAGAAACAGGAAACGTTAGGACGAAGTAGGATATGTGACAAGGGTACATTGAGGGTATTGAAATAGATGGGTTGAAGGCACACATAGATAAATTGTTGCCTATGAAACAGATGATCTGCTCTGTAAATCACAATAAAATTTTATTTACAAAATAAAACAACAACAAAAGCAAACAGCTTAGTTATGGAGGGAAAGATCAGACTATTGATTAGGATCACACAGGAAGCACTGGTCAGGATCCCAGTTTACCAATTCCTTGGAGATGAGGCTGAGATGCCATCAGATCCTGCCTCTGCCTGCAGGAAGGGCGGCACCCAACTCTTAATTAATGTGACTGAAGTGTAGGTGATATAAACCAGCGTGATCATGTGTATACTGTCATGATGGCATCCTTGGAAGTTTTGGCTCTTGGGTTCCAGTTGACTTGGGTGCTATTTCAACAGAAGATGTTAACTGACAGCGAGTGGTTACAGGCCACCTACGCATGGAGACCTCTTTCTCTTCATCCGTCTCTAATCTAAGGCAACGGGAGTGGACACTGCTGAGATTCATGGGAAGTCATTCAAACTGGGAGAATTACACTGTGTGCCCTTGTACCGGAGCACTCTAAATGTTTCTATTTTATCTTATCAACCTTGAAAGTATTAGAAACACAGTTAAAAGTATTAGAAGAAAATATTATTTCTAAACCATTGAGGAAGAAAATTAGTCTGAAGAAGAGAAAATGAAGAGAAAACATATGCAGACAAATACTGATGAATTTATCATTATTAAAAAGAAAAAACTCACATAGCCAATAAGTAAGATGGGAGGAGAAAGTACACGGTTAGAAAATAATGATGGCAACATATGTACAAATATGCTTGATACAATTGATGTATGGAATGTTCTAAGAGCTGTAAGAGCCCCCAATAAAATGATCTTTAGAAAACACATGCATAATCCAGGACAGATAAACCCCTCAGGACCAATAATGAGAGTATTGACACCAGGAAGGCAGGGGGAAGATGGGAGGGTAAAGGGGGAACCGATCACAATGATCGACATATAACCCCTCCCCACCAGGGGGATGAACAACAGAAAAGTGGGCAAAGGGAGACAGAGGTTGGTGTAAGACATGAAAAAAATATAATAATTTATAAATTATCAAGGGTTCATGATGGAGGGAGAATGAAGAAGGGAGGGAAAAATGACGAGTTGATACCAAGGGCTCAAGTAGAAAGATAATCTTTTGAAAATAATGATGGCAACATATGTACAAATGTGCTTGACATAATGGATGTGTGTATGGAGAGCCCCCAAGAAAATTATTAAACACACATACAAATTAAAATAAATAAATCAAGTGGAGAAAAGCAATCAGGGTAGTTACAACACACGTATTAGGAACGTGAACGAGCAGTCTTACAAACCCATGAGAAATCTGCAAGCACATCAACAGAGCAACTGGACAAATGAGGAAATAGACATTACTCGTATGATAGGAGGATGAGACTTTGTCCCATATAGTTCGGGCATGTGGTAAGGGTGACCAGTCTCTGAGGCCATCTTGCTTGATAAAGTAAAAGATCAGCAAGAAAGAAAAAGAAATGCAGAAAGGAGGGGCTGCGGATGAAGCCCAGTATGTGAAGCCTGAGTGTAACGGTATGATCACGGTTAGAGCTCAGACTGGAGGCAGTTGAAGGTTAACAAAATAAATGACCGTAGAGTTGTTTCTTGTAGGTAGATTGAGGACTGCAGTCTGGCCCTGTGGAAAAGGTTTCCATTGTTATAACTAACTACAGCGGTCTTTTATAAAAAAAAAAATAATTTCTGCCTAAAAACTGCACAATAAGAAAAAAGAAGTGGATTAATGTAGTGACTACAACAATGGGCTCAAAAATAAAAACAATTATGAGGATGGCGTGTGATTGGCAGGGTTTTATTTTTTTCTACTTGAGTCAATATGAGTTGAGACAACGCCATAGTATATACAATAATAACCACATTTAAAATTGCAATAAAAATATGTGTGAAATGGCATAACACAGATGTCTGATCTCCTTGCCTAACCATAGAGAGGGAAAATCATATGTATATGAACAGCCCAAGCTGAGTCCTATGAGGTGAAGGTGAGGCACAAGTCTACCTTTCAAACTTCAATTCTAACACCAACCGTCCCTGCCACAGCACTTCCTACTTCTTGGTGGTGTCTTATCATTTACTGAAATGGCCTAACCGTAATCCTAGTTAGGAGGTTTGTTAGGGAAGTAACAGGTTATAATTCAGGTTCAGGGACACACAGGATACAGTTTTTCCATCAGGACAGATTTTCTCAGCCAGGCCCACAACCAAATCTCTCTCTGGCCCTTAGCCTTTTGGGTTCCCTCTACCCTCCAGTGGCAAGTATTACACGGTTTTTTAGGCCTGGTGATAAGGGCTCCGAAGCACCCCGCTCTGACAGCAGGCCTTGGCCGGAGGCCCAAGGGTGCTCTACTCCAGTTTCGTGGGTCAGGACGCGCACCTTGCCATTTCCTGCAGAAGCCCTGGGTCTGCAGGCATCACTTTCCTGGTGCTGTGTCTCCTACCTGGCTCCTTTAAACCCAGTGGGTTGGTCAAACTGACCAATCCAATTACTAGGGTTCCGTATATCTTATTTGGATGGCAATAAACCCACAGGAGTAGAATGCATTTTATTTATATTATTTGTAACCTATCCAATCCTCTTGGTGGAGCACAAGCACCTCATTTGCATAGCCCAACCCAGGCATATTGGTGTTTACAAGATAATAGCTAGAGGAGCCATAATAAGTAATTCAGTGTGCCACAGGACACAAAACATGTACTCATGCATATTTCACAGTAAATAAACCCTCCATAATGTCTTAAAACTATGGAAAGATATTTAAAAACATATGAGAATGGAAGGAAAACTAAACATCATTAAGATTACTCTTCCTTGCTTCCATCGGTAAGCATTGCTCCAATTCTCCTTTGACAATCCAGTGTAGCCACACTAGTGAGGACATTAACTCCATGCTCTGTCTGTTTATTCAGATGCATAAGAAGCCCAAGTAAAAACCCCAAAGCCCTAGTGGTTGGTGGCAACCTTAACTTTTAGTTAATTAATGTGTCATCTGCTGAAAGCATCTTTCCATTTGGAATTAAAGCCACTAGATCACCGGAGCATAAAGTTTCAGAATGGAAAACAATATTTTTTTGTTAAAAATATCATTAGGGATGGTTATGTATGTAGCCAGTCCCACTCCCATGTTTTGAATCTTGGGCTCGGGCATCTCGGCTTTGAGAAAACATGGCACCCTGCGTGGACTGTTAGTTGAGAGACCAGACAGCCCCTGGCAAACATTTTCCCAGCCCTACGAGGTATTGCTTCCTGACTATCTCTGTAAAGGAGTCTGCGAAAGGTGGTCCCATCCTTCTATCAAAATGGCCTCTTCAGGATTCTTGGGAGCATGGCAAAATCCACCAGTTCCAGGAGCAATGGCTCCCTGCAGCGCTTCGCTGACTGTGAAGTGATTTGCTTGCATGATCAGAAGCAGTGTACAGTACTGTGTACAGTACCATGATGGGGGATAGGCATTGTGTACATCCACAGAAGCACTGCATGCAGGGAGGGTACAGTCAAAGAGCAGGCCCATAGGGTGGGTACTCAAGTACTGTTGCCAACTTGAGGTGAACAATGTGTACAATAGGCCAGTGGTGAGAAACTCAGGTAGGGCTTTAATGTTAGTCTTGAAACAGATTTTTTTATTCTCTAGGAAATCTCTTCTTTCTTT
>NW_022109704.1:81105-82276 GCF_000313985.2 Echinops telfairi
GCTGGATTCTGCGGAGTCCCTCTGGTACGTGTCACTCCGTCGCCATCTTCCTGGAAGTCTCCCTTTCTTTCTTTCTTTCTTTTAACTTTAATGACTTCAAATGATTGGGAAAGACTCACCCACATAATTGAGGGCGAGGTCCTTTCCTTCAGGTGAACAAATTGTAAATATTAACCGTATTTTCAAAATGCTTCCACATCTTGTAGCTAGTACACCGGTACTATGGTGCTGGCAAAGACTACTGACGGGACCATGGACTTCTGAAAGAACAAACACTTCTGTTTGGGGAGAAGTACAGACAGAATGCTCCTTAGAGGCAAGGGTGGCACGGCTTTCTCTCATGTACTTTGGGCATGTTGTTAGGAGAGACCTGTCCCTAAAGAGTGACATCATGCTTGGTAAAATAGCGAGGCAGCGATAGAAGTGATTGACACAGTGGCTGTATCAATGGACTGAAATATAACAATCAGTGTGAGAATGCACAGGCCTGGGCCACGTTCCTAACTGACTCCCTGCCACACGACGACAACACTAGTGTAGGGTTCGACTGAACAGGAGCACGACAGCATTGATGACCATAAACCACAGACCACCCCAAGTGACAACGTAAGTAGGAGGAAGGGCGGGGATCAGTCTATAATAGGTGGGTGAGTAGACTTTCATTTTTATTGTTTTACTTCAGGGAGCAGAATGTAAGAACAGATGCTAGGGAAAGAGTGGTTGCCATTTGAGCATCCAGAGCAGGCGACAGAAATAAAGGCCTAGATCAGCGAGGGGATTTGGGAAAGTAGATTCATGATCCTGGACCCCAACCAAGAAGGATCCTCTGTGCAAGTGCTGAGCCTTGGCTAGGACCTCTCTGCCACTCATACAGGCTCACGTCCTTGGATCTCCGGAATCCAAGTCAGCTCCTCTAGGCCCAAATCCAGAGTTGGGTGCTAGAAAGAAACTTATAATCAGTATAAAATACACATACAAAGGACTTAAAAAAGGTTTGTGGAAAATGAAATTTAAAAAAATAACGGATTCATCTCTCCTATATATCTATCTGAATGTGTAGTGTTTCTTTATAAGCCTATTTTATATATTTGTCTACATGTGTATAAACATACACCTATCACCACCCGATACTAGTTGTGTCCACCATGTTAATTATGATTTAGAGAGTACT
>NW_022109704.1:101910-107870 GCF_000313985.2 Echinops telfairi
AAACAAACAAAACTAAGTCAACCTAATGAATCACAGTCATTTTCCACCATAAGAAATGAGCAAAAGCTCTAGAGAAGCCATGAGTTATGCATTGTGCTGCTAACCACACGGTTAGCAACTTGAACCCACCAAGCCACAGCCAGGAGCAGAAGATGGGGCATCTCACAGAAAGAGTTACAGCCTCAGAGGCCCACAGGATCCTTGATCAATTCTGCACAATCAGATAGGGATATCACGAGTCAGAATTGACTTCATGGAGTTGGTTTGTTATTGTTTTGTTTTGCTGCTCCTGGCAGAGCAGAAATAAAGGGCACTGAAGGGGGAGAATCTAAAATTCCTTAGAGTTTTGGGCTGTATAAGAATGAACAATCTTATCTCACAAGAGGAAGCAGGAGCCCAGTTAACGTTAGATGACAGGATATGAATACGTTTGCAATTTACTACTTGTCTGTGCAAATGCATATCTTGAGAGAGACTAAAACATACTCATCTGTCTTTGAGTCCATTTTAAGTCATGGTAACTCCATGTGTGCTAGAGTGGAACTGGGCCCCGTCGAGTTTCCATGGTCATATTGGGGAAGTCAATCAGTAGGACTTTCTCGGGGGGCACCTTTGGTTGGATGTACACCTCCAAATTTCTGTTCAGTAGATAAGGGTATTAACTATCCATGCCACCCAGAAACTCCTGTATGTACACAGATACATACCTATTTTTGAGAAATTGTGTTTTTGTGTCAAAATAAGTTTTTGCTTTTAGTGTATCTTCCCACATTCCTGTTTCTTTTTCTCTTCCTATATGATTAGAATATTACTATAAATAATTGACAGTGACCAATCGTTACTATAAATACATATCCCATCTTGCCAGGGGTCATATAACCTTATGTCTTTTTCACCAATTTAAGTTAACCTAGGACTGCTTCCAATTGTTAAGTGTGTCCCAGTTGATGAAATCCATGGTCATGTTGTCGTTCAATGATGTTCTGGCAAAGGCCTCCACTGTCCGTGTAACCTCTAAGCTTCTTTACCTCGACCTCAAGGACCTGTACAGTAGGACCCTACTCTGTGTCCAAGGTTGTCCTTTGCTCTTTAGCTTCTGAAATCCTGTTCAAACTATGCAGGTGCATTGAGTCTGTTTTGCCCATGCTATTTCCTGTGGAATTTTTGTTTCACTTTTTGTGCGAACTTCTTGAGACGGTCTGTATGTGATATTCAGATCTCTCATCAGCATCTAGAGCACGCAAATGCATGTAGTCATATCACCCTCAGTATGTAGCACACACAAGTTTGCAGGTAGTGGTTTCAAGTGACTTAAGGCAATCCCATAACAGATTGACCCTCAGGTGAAGACAGGCTGACTAGTCGTGCACAGATATGCCTTGGATCACTCAAGCTTGGCAATCGTTCTGCTCAGGTTGCTCCAGCGATCTTAGTCGTGGAGGAAAGGGTCAGAATACTGGTACCTTGACTCACGCAGGGAGCACCGGTCAGAATCCCAGCTCACTAATTCCATGGAGTTGAGGCTGCGATGCCCTCAGATCCTGCCTCTGCTTCTGCTCACCATTCAATGAATCTGACTTGGGTGTAGATGATATAACCCAGTATGATTGCAGTATCATGATGATATGGTTCAAAGGCTTGTCTCTTATGTTGGTATTGATTAACATCTCAGTAGAAACATGTTAACTGAGAACTGATTAGTTTTGTGGGGAACATAACTTACTTAAGTATGGCTTATCTATCCATTCTTGGTAATCCTACCAAAAGATTGGGTGGGATCATGCAAATAAAGTGTTTGAAACGGGAATAGGGGGGATTGATCAGTTTTTCCATTCCTCTGAGTGTAAGAGAGCCATTTCAGAGGCAAGAACGGAAAGATTCCCTTGACCACTAGTGCAGTGCATGTAAGATCCCTGTCTGAATCCAGGGAGTTAGTAGAAGCACCAGAGGACTCCTGCTCCCAAGTCCGGAAAGCAGTGAGGCGGAGCAGCAGGTGGTCTTTCCTGCCCACAGACCAAGTCTGGGGTCAAAGGACCACTTGACTGAGAAGCTGAGAAACAGAGACACATGAGTCTACCAGCTAAGAAAAGGTACTGCTGTGGGCAAAAGACGGTTTCCTAATAATTATGATCCTGACTTGTGGTAACCTGTAAGTCTCCCTAACAAAGCCGCATAATTGCGAGTATTGTTAGTGAGCTCTCTATGGCCATCGCAGTGGGTTATTGAACCCGAGAGAGAAGCAGAGTGCTGTGGAGGTGCCCTTGGCTGTGGAATCGGGTGAAAGCATCATGGAGGCTGGAGGCATGTCGGACCTCTGGCTCTTGGGAATTCCCCTTGGACTGGTGTGTAGTTGGGCTAGTATTTTCCTATTGAAATTGTTGAGAGCCAGACATGGCCCCTGCACCATTTTCTCAGGTGTGCTGAGGACAATTATTCACCAAACATCAAGGGTACCTACCAGTATATTCATTTCCTCCAAGTCTCTGGAAATGTGAGCGTGGGTGGGCAACAGCCCTGAGATCTTTTTGGTTGAGGGAATTATGCTCAGCCCCCTCTACCCCACTTCTCCTTCAATGATCTGCTCTTTGTATGATGGAAAATTTCAATTTGTTCCGTTCATTCTAATGTCTTCATTTTGCATTATAAATTATTTTAAAGCACATTTTAAAGGATTATAATAAAATATTTATTATTTACAGGTCATTGAGAAAGAGAATAATTTTGAATGAAGAAGAGGAAACTTAAAGAAAATTCCACTTATCCATCTCACATACTCTTATGCCAAATTAAAGTGTAGGACTGAAATGAAATTTTCAGTAGAGGACATAAGAATTGCTCTTGTAAACCAATAAGAATGTGGCAAACCAGCAGTAGAATGGATGAGCAAACAAGGGATAGGTACTGCACACTTCAGAAAAGCCACTCCAATCCTTAAACATAATTGTAAGACATGTGCAATGTTCCTAACAATACGATAACATTTTTAAAAATTTAGTACCTTCTTCTATTAAGTGTTGGCTATCCAGTGTATTCTTATTTAAACAGGTCAAATGCCTAAAGTAAACATAGTGTCAGAAAGGATGTGTGCATTGGGACACTCATGCTTCATTGGTGTGAAAATAATGTGGCCTAATTTTTCTGCATGATCATAACTGGTGAATTTACTCAATATCTATTTAGAGATGCATAAGCCAACTAAAATTCAGAGGAGCATTTTTATACAGTTTTAGAAACCATGGGAGTCTTTCCTGATAAGGAAAGAATAGGTACATTAGAATTTTCACTGTAACCAATTAGAAATAATCAAAGCCAGCAAGTTTTCAGAATAAAAAACCAATGGTATGAAACCTGTTTGAAAACAACAGAAAGTAAATACATTAATACAGATGCTCTTAAAAAATAACAATGAAGTACATGAGCAAAGAATTTGCGCATAAGTTGGAAAAATGTACTGAGCGATATCAAAAAGGCTATAAGTCAGTAGAGCTGTCACATGCGGGCAGCCTTCACTTCCGCCGTGTGTCTTCTGGGGAAAGCAGTCGTCCCTTTGGGATTAAATCCTCGAGGTCAGCAGAGTATCAGTTGCAGGCACAGGCAGAAGCATCTTTGCTAATCAGTCAGTAGGAGTAGTTCAGTGGCTACCCTGCTTCACCCTTCAATGTTGCACTCATGAATCCTGGCTCTAAGAGACACAGCATCATTATCGGATGTGATTTAAAGACTCTGTAGTCTCCTGGAGAACACTGCACAAACCCTACACAGTGTCGCCACCTAACAGCCTTCATAACCCTGTCTTCCAAAGCTTATTCTGCCATGCCATTGAAATGACTACTTCCAGATGAACGAGAACATGGCTGGATTAGTGAATTCCCTGAGCACCGATTCCTGCTGCTCGTCATGGACTGGGAGTGTGTCAGGGTGGACCAGCCCCTAAGGCATCATCACGGTCTGGTAGGCGCAACTGTACAGCGATAATAAGTAAAGATTATACTAAAGTCATAGAGAACATCAGAGATAGAAGAGAGATTGAATTAATGGAGTCAGACACATTTCATGGTAGCATGCTCACCTCAGCCTCACTTGGTGGTCCATGTGGAGAGATAGATATTTATTGCTAACCAAGGCTTTTATATTCTCTGGGGACATGCAAGCCGCCTAGGGACAGGTGAAGACAAACATTACAGGAAAGGGTTGTGCTATAGGTAATACAGTAATGGGAGGGGGTGATCTAGGCATATCCATGTAATAGGAAGAGGAGGGATTAGGGGCACACATGTGAAAAGATCGGGGGATCCTAGATTCAGGATGGCAGCCTAATTTTGGGTGTCACTGAGCCAGTTTGACTTGTTCTCTGGCCCACTATAGAAACCATTATCAGTAATAGGGTGTAAACCCACCGTACAGGGACCAGACTAATGGTTGCAAACCTTTAGGGAGAAGTAGCTCATTGTCCTTTACAGCACGGAGCGGGCCCTACCTGTAGTGGGACCAGACAGTAGTCTGGCAGGTGGCTGCCTTCATGGAGGTAAGTTGGCAATCATTTACCTTTAGCTTCAAGCAGTGTCTTAAGTCTACATAGATTTGGGGAGAGGACTTGGGAGACATCTTTCAGTTTCCCACAGGAGTGAAGGAATTTTCCTGATTGGAAGCACTGCTGTGTGCAATACCATGATGGTGGATGAAGTGCTGTGTGAAGTGCAGAAATATTGAATGCAGGCATGGATGCTCACATACTCAGAGACTGGGCCAATGCCACAATCAGAGACGGTAATGCTCTAGTTGTGAGGAACTTGTTTTTACTTCCTCTAGGAAACTGCAGTTTTTAAGCTTAATGCTTTCAAAGAGTTGAAGAAGTCAAACCGAATTAATGGAAGGTAATGTCTTATACTTAAAGAGAAAGGTTAATTATGCTCTCAAAATACCTGCTCATTTTGTAGAAATCTACAATAGAGTAATAACTAGAGTAATGTTTTCATCAAACAAGTGGATATCCCAGTCATGCCCAATTGGAAAATAAAATTAGCCACCTCAGCTGATCTTATCAGCAGGAGAAGAAGGAAAATTGATCAGAGTATAACACTGTGTTGAGTCGACTTCTTGGTTTATGGTATTATTTCAGGTGGCAGAATTTAAGAGAAACGAAGGGGGAAACAAAGGTTGCCATTAGAACATCATGGGCGGCCACAGACATAAAACCCTAGGTCAGCAGATGCATTTAGAGGATGAGATTGGGGGTCGTGGTCCCCAGAGCAGAAGGATTCTCCAGTGCAAGTCTCCAATCTTTCCCGGACCTCCCACACACTCACATAGGCTCAGGAGGAAGAGAAAGCCCCTGGACCCCTATATTTCTGAATCTGCTCACCTAGGTGTGTGGTCCACATCAGCAGTAGTATCTCCCTCCTGTCGGACTGCCTGCCTCCACTTTCTCTACAATTGGAGCATCCAGAGACCCCTGAGAGCTGATGCACCAGCCAGAACGTTGCTGACCATGGAGGTGTGCCCTGCAGTACCTGTGCCACATTTCAAATGCCCAAGTACCCATTGCCAATTACCCCAGATGCCCAACCCTCAAATATTCAAGAACTCAATCCAGATCCACCCCTAGAGCTACAAGGAACCACAGAAATGACATGTAATCACAGGAGACTGGAGAATGCTTGAGGCATATGATGGGTTAGCTATTGGAGGTCAGTAAATAAGAGTGAACGGAGTATATTCTCATGGACTGTGGGCGTTCTGCAAGTTAGACTGTCCCAGGCCCCCTGGAAAAGCAGTGTGACATCCAGTCAAGTACCCTCACAGCATCTGCCCCTTTACAAGCAAGGGAACACCACTGATAGGAAGAGTCAATTGTTTTATTGTTTCACATCAAAAGCATGGCAAGGAATTAAAGTGGAGAATGGTAGAACACTGAAGATGCGATCAGAAGGCAGAAGAAGGCTCTTAGGAGAGCTCTCTTC
>NW_022109704.1:108437-109377 GCF_000313985.2 Echinops telfairi
GTGTCAGGAGCTGAGGGAACATCAGACAGAAAGTCAGACCCAGACCAGAAGACATCCTGGATTTTCCCGTTCTTGTACATTCCCTTTTGATCAGAGACAATTGTCCCCCAGTCATTTGGGTCCTTCCAATTATGTCCCCAAGTCTCACAGAACTTTGTTTGCTCCTTAGGCTATCCTTTGAAAGCATACAGCAACTTTCCAGAATTATGGAAAACAATAAACGAAGACTAGCTGTTTGTGCAAGCCCCGTTGAAACAAAAAACATCTCAAAATTCCTATCATTATTCTGATTTTTCCTTTCAAATTCCAAACTGTTGCATTTATTTTCAGTTAAGGGAAAAATCTTCCTTAAAGGAAAAAATGTAGCAAGTATTCCCTTTTGTCATGTATCTGATGATGATTTTATTCTGTATCAGCAGTATGGCAAAGGGTTGGAGATTTCCTGGCTGCACAATATTCCTCACAAAGAAACCCCCACAGTGCTCTAGACTGAGCTGGAACCAGCTCCCTGATCTCCTTCTAGAGCTTTCTTCTTCTCTGTCTCCTTCTCCTCTAGCTCAGGAGTTGGCCTGTTACCCTAGGCTGGATGGGCCACACTTGACTTGGGAATTTGGTAAACAAGTCCCCAGACCCATGAGCCAGTGCACTTAACAAGCTCAAGGAAATATCAGGTCCCTGTGCATAGCCAGCCCTCCCTTTGCTGGTGTGAGAGGACAATGTCAAAGCTGAGCTCTGATCCTGAATCTGACTAAGTGGAGCACACCTGGGGTTTATGTCCCCAAGTATCAAAGGGACCCACCATGTAGATGAGCTTGGTTTGTGCAGAGTCCACAGAGACTGTTCACTATTTTGTCCCCTTGTGAGCTCCTGAACACTGTACTACTCCTTGAACTCCCCTGACACCTCCGAACCCCTCCTTCTCTGACAACCTGGATGCCAG
>NW_022109704.1:144066-144937 GCF_000313985.2 Echinops telfairi
TGGAAAATAATTCTGAGTTAAGAAGAGAGGAAGTAGAAATATAAAGAAAATTTCATTTCATCCATATTTTACATTGTGGTACCAAACAAATGTCTAGGACTGAAAAGAAAAGGGCAGTTGAGGAAACTGTGACATATTCAGTATGAATACATTAAAGTCACCCTTGCAAACCTGTAAGACTGCTACAAATATAAACATAAAATAATTGAGCAAATGAAGAATAGCTAGAACACGCACCAGAAAATAAACTCAACTGTTACAAGTGATTATATCATGGAATGTTACTAATGACAAGATAATCCTTAACAAGATCTTTTTTTCTGAGAGGTAATGGCAATCCAGCTCATTCAGATAGACAAAGACCAAATGCTAAAGTCAACATAGCATTGGGGAAGAGTCATAGATTTGGGCACTCAGCTCAATTGGCTAAAATAATTCGGCATCATTTTTCTGCACGGCCATGCAATGATCACCTGACTCAATATTAGTGATGGACCTGGTGGACAAGCTTGTGCAGTTTCAGAATTCCTGGGATCTCGGGCATGACAAGGAAATGGGATATATGTCAGGGTTAGCAATGCAGCAAGTTAGGCACAACCAAGACAGCAAGTGTTCAGAACCCAGACAGATTTCCTCAAACCTGTGTGAAAGCAAAGGAGCTCAAAGAACAAGATCAGAGGTGCTATTTCAACTCACAGTGAAGGAAATAAACTGATATAATACTTATTATACAATGAACAAAGCTTTTGTGCACAAGTGGAAAAACTTCATTGAGCCATATCAAAAAGGGTATAAGTAAGTAGAGCTATAAGGTGGTGGCAGCCTTAATGTCCAGTGTTGTGTCTTCTGGGGAAAGGAATCATCCCTTTGG
>NW_022109704.1:145037-146634 GCF_000313985.2 Echinops telfairi
AAAACCCGTCTTCTGCCTTCTGATGTCACCTTCATTCTCTAGTCTTCAGCACATTACTTCTATGCCATTCCCTGCTGGAGGTGAACCAATAAAGCAATGAACCCTCCATCTCGTTCGCATGTGATTCCTTGTTGTAAAGCTGTGGGCACACGGAGCACGCTGCACTGGATGCCGCTCTCCGCTTGCCATGTAGGCCCTGGGCAGCATTGCTTGCTTTGGGGAGCCCCTCAGTCCTTGAGCTACAAACCTTCAATCTAATGGCTCCACCAAGTTCTTTGGCCACAATCTGATCTCCAGTGTCCTGCACTGCGGGTGGTTGTGATAACTCTGGGGCTGTGTGAGTCTGTGGAGACTAGAGAAACAAATCCATAAGCATGCATATGTAAATACGGGTGAGGTTTATATACAAGAGCAATTGAACATGGAGAAAACATTTCAGCCCAGTCCAGATCAAGTCCTTAAGTCTGGTATTAGCCCATATGTCTGACACCAATCTATAAAGTCCTTTTCAGACTCATAAAACACATGCAACGACGCCAAATACAGGACGACCACAAGCCAGTGGGTAGAAAGTCTTTGGGTCCAGTAGGATTGTAAGCATTTCAGTGCTGGCAGGGGTCCCTCTATGGCTTCTCCGGCTTCCGAGGTCTGGTTGCATCCATGTGGCTTGTCTTCTGCAATGTATGCCAGGGAGCAGCAGAGAGAGAGAGGTGTCTTTCTCATCTAAGGAGGAAGTACCAGATTTCCCACAGTTCTCAGGAGAAGGCCATGCTCACGCAGAAGTCTCACTGATTGACAGCCTAGTCTCCACCCCTACACTCTTAATCCTTAAATTGACACCAGATTAGGTGACTAGCACAGGGGCTGTGTGGATCTCATTCAGGGGGCTCTTGTGGAATGGACACAGGGTCTCCAGTTTCCCCTTGTACATGCAGGGACGTTCTGGCTGCTCGAACCAGCACCCTGGGGACTTTTCATGCCATGGGGGATCCGGCTGAGGAGGAGGAGAGGCCGTACCTCTAGAAGGGTCATGCTTTGCTGATGCTGAGGTGGACCCTGAGGTCCGGGGGCATCCTTTTCCCCTGAGCCTGTGTGAGTGGCAGAGGGGTTCAAGGAAGTCTCTGAACTTAGACTGGAGCATCCTGCTTTGGGGTCCAGGGAACCGAATCTCATCCTCTTAATGCATCTGCTGGCCTAGGGCTTTTTGTCTCCATATGCCCATGGTCTTCTAATGGCAACCCTTGTCTTCCCATAGCTTTTCTTAAGTCCTGCTACCTGAAATGAAGCAATAACCAAGAAACCTTCTCATCAAATGGTTATAGACCTATTGTCCTCCCTCCTTCTCCTGCATGTAACATCAGCTGAGGTAGCTAATTTTTATTCCACCTGGGCATGGCAGTGATGCCCAGTTATTGATAAAAGTACTACTTGGATTATTACTCTACGGTACATGCCCACAAAATATTCAGGGATTTTGACCCCATGATTATCATCTGCTACTCATTGACCTTCAGTCAAAGGAAAGACGTGCCCTTCTATTAAGTGGGTGTGCCTTCTTCAAGGAGCTCGTGGCTGTGTGATTAAAAAAAGAAGTTTC
>NW_022109704.1:146734-148018 GCF_000313985.2 Echinops telfairi
TTCTCTTTTTCCTCAAAGTTGGATATTTTTGCTATTATATATCTTGTTGTATTCTTCTTGGGGTCTAGTCTAGCTGGTGCCTTTTCTGTTTCCTGTATGAGCACCTGGTTCTCATTCATTAGGGTGGGAAAGTTTTCTTCCATAACTTTCTTTGACACCTTGGCTGTCGCCTTGTGTGGTGTGTTGTGCTCCAGTGAACTAATTATTTGAATATTATTCTTCTTCATAGCATCAGTCATTGATCTCAGGTTATCTTCTGCTTCTTTAGTTGTCATATCTGACTGTCTTTCCCACTTCTGCTACCTCCTCTGTTAGCTCCTGTAGTACCCTTTGGTGTGTGGATTTCATCCCCTCTACTGTGGACTTCATCACCTCTATCATTGCATCCTTATTCTGGGTTGCTTCCCTCAGTTCCTATATTACTGCGAGTAGACTTATGAAGATTTCCTTGTGTGATAGATCTGAATCTCATTCTTCTATGAGGCACATCCAATCTGCTTCTGTGTTTTGTCTCCCTGGTTTTTTTGTTCGGAGTGATGTGGTCTGTTGAATTTTCCTCAATCCTTTCGTAGGCACCATGTTTCTGGGAGACCAGGGGCCCTTCTCTGTGTTACTATTAGGGATGCTCTCAAGGAGCTTCCTATGACTTACTATAGAGATGCATCAGACTACCATGTAGGCAGTTCCCTGACGGCTTAGTGGCCAGCGGTGGTGAGAAGTTTCAGGGACTTGAATTGTGTTGGAGCCTCACTTAGTGCCCCATGGTTGCTTTGTCCTGGTCTGTCAGGGCACCCTTAGTAGCCCTTTTTTTGGTGTAATTAAACAAAATTTTAAAAATACATTTTAAAAGGAAAAAGAAAAAAAGGGAGAGAGAGAAAAATTAAAACGTATAAAAGAGGAGAAAAAAGCAGTAATAATAATAGTGAACAAGGAAAATGAAAAAAGCGAGAGAGAAAAGGAATACCTATAAAAGAGGAGCAAAAAAAGAAGTAATAATAATAATTTAAAAGGAGGAAGAAAGAAGAATGAAAAAACAGAGAGCAAAAAGAAAACAAAGATAGCAAAAGAGAAAAAGAAGGAAAGAAAAACCAGCATGAAAAAAATATATACATTTTCCCCTCTCCTATTCCCTCCAATTTCTGGAGATGCCTACTAGGAGGAGGAGGAGGTGAGTGAGGCCTTGCTGCTGCAGGAAGGGTTGCTGATTCGGGGATGCTCAGCCAGGCTATGTGTGGGGAAAATGCTCTTCGGATTGGGCACACAATCTCAGATCCCTGCAGGCCT
>NW_022109704.1:148118-149423 GCF_000313985.2 Echinops telfairi
ATCAGTGTCTAGTACAATTTTGGTAGAATACAATTTTGACCAAACCTTTATGTATTGCCTGAAGTTGTGTTCCCAGTGTAAGGGCAAAGTGAGTCATTTGGGCAGAGACCATGGGCTCCCAAAGCTTACAACCCTGCCAGAGGACAAACAGAGCCGTGTTTCAGGAAGTCCAGTCAGAAGGGCTCCTTTCGGTGAGGGCGGCGGGGCCGAGTCTCACGTACTTGATGTGTGTCCAGTGCTGAGAAGCACATCCTGCTGGGTAAAGCAGAAGGCAGTGACAAATAGGAGGGCCCTCAGCCACAGGGACCGACAGAGGGGCTGCGACCGTGTGCTCGGACCGCGTCACTGTGAGCGTGGTGGAGGGCCTCGCAGTGCTGCGTCCTGCTGGACTGTCACTAGAGTTGAAGCCAATGGGATGGCACCCAACTCCCCGACAAGAACCTCTTACTGACAACACGCCATCTCACCACATGTCCCACTGCTCTTAGAAGCCCGGAATCAGAGAGTCCTAGACAAGAATTCTGGTTCTGCTATCTTTTCTCACGTATCTGTGAAAATTAGTGAACTTGACTCACTGACAATTTTTTATTAGTTTTCCTATTCTCAGCCATAAAGAACATAGAGGGATAGAAATAAAACTCACAGCCATATTATCCTAGCCAATTAGAAGGTATAAGGATGATACCTAGTAGAAAGCTAAAATCCTGAAAAATATGAAATTTCTTCATATTAATAAATTTAAATATACATGTGATTTTAAAGACATATCAGCTATGAAAGGAAGATGCACCTGGATTCTTCAGGTGGTGTTTTATTGTTCTTCTCCTTATATATTTATATTTTCTCTTTATAGCAGGCTTACTTTTCTAAGTCTTGGTGTGTTTGAATATGAAGATGCAGGCAAGGAAGGCATGCGGGTGAGGGTTTGGGGAAACTGCACTGCTCTCATGATTAGAATGACCCACCTCAGAGTCACCGGTGCCCCTCTGGAGAGCCATGGGGCAGCTCCAAGTCGGACGGGCAGGGGAGAGGAAATGCAGCAAAGCCGGGCCAGTGTTTTCATTACTGCGAATCCTGCTTCAAAAGGGGTCTCCTTCCTACAATTCAGTGGGTGAGGGAAAGAACAGGTGTTCACATCTGCTCCCCGAAGGAGTCCAACACCAAGATGAGAAGAAACAGACCCAGAAGTCAACTAAACTCATTCTAAGGAGACACTTTTATGCCAGAAGAAACATGTGAAGAAAAACACTGCAGCAAATCTCAATCTCCCTGAGCCGGAGGGACAGAAGGATCCCCCTCTTTCTC
>NW_022109704.1:150721-171924 GCF_000313985.2 Echinops telfairi
ACCCTGAATCTCATCTATAGCATGAATATACATATAGTCATTTCACTACCATCCATTGACTAGAACTAAGCTCACAAGCAGTTGTTTCTAGTGACGTAAGGCAATCACATAACAGATTGGCACTTAGTTGTGTCCAATGATAGCTCTGCCAAATCACCGTGCCCAGAGATGCCTGTAGATCACACAAGCATGATGATGGTTCTGCTCAGCTGCTCAGTCGTGGAGAGAGGGGTCAGAATACTGATTCCTTGGCTCACACAGGGAACATCACTCAGAATCCCAGCTCACTGATGCCTTGGAGATGAGGCTGAGATGTCATCATTTCTGCCTCTACCTCCAGGAAGGGTGGCACCCAACCATCAAATAATCTGACTTGGGTGCAGGTGATACATCTCAGGATGTATCGACATGGTTCGAAGGCTTGTCTCTCACATTTCAACTGATTGGGTCCCATTCCTATAGAAGATAGTAACTGACACGTGACTGACTGATGAGGTCTCCCGCTCATTGAGGGGCCAGTCTCTTCATGCTCCCTCGTTGCAGCACCACGAGGAACCACTGTTGAGATCCACGGGAGAGACTCCAACTGTGGGAATTCCCTCTGCTTCCTGCTCGCCGGGCCTCTTCCTCCTAATTTGCGTTGTCCATTTGTTGCTTCTCTCCCTCTCAATTTCTTTATTTTGTGCAATCAGTTACGTTACAGCACACTCTAAAACATAATATGAAATTCACAGTGTAAGAGGGAAACACCTGAGATGTTTATCCCCAGACCCAGGGTTTAGGTGCCTCTGCAGAGGAAGGAAAAGTGGGACATCACATAAAAGAGATCCATGGTTTCTTAAGCTCAGTAAAAAGCCAACAAATTTTTATTTGTGATTATTTATACCCTTTAAATATTCATTTTTGTAATAGACTGAAATAAAGATAATTTGTCATGTAAAATGCTATACATGTACTTAAATAATGTTTATTTTATCATATGAAACTTCTGAAATAGTATTTCTTTGAAGTATTTCAATAATGTCAAATCTAGGATATCAAGAATGTTATATTAGTTTGTTCATGCGTTTATTTCAACTGCCTAATTGCATATGTAAATATGCATATGCATACATTATCACATGTTCTGCAGAGGAGAGGTGGGGTCAGACCCACTATTTGGGAAAGTCACATGACCAGGGGAGTATTGTGAGACTCCCTATCTCCTCTGGAGAGGCCTTTAACAAGTTAAACCATGGGGTCTTCCTGCCCTCAGTGAGTCCGCAGTACAGGGAAGGCACAGCCCTTGACCCAGGAACCCCTACCAAGGTGAGATATCCATATACTCTTCTGAGCCCTACAATGCTGCCTCTGTCCTCTAGGGGTCTCCAATGCGCAGATGCCTAGTGGGATAAGGACACGAAATAAACAAACATTGCCACCTGGTCCCTCCAGCTCCTGGCAGCCTGTGTAGGACAGAGTGGAACTGCTCCATAGGCTTCCCTTGGCTGAGTCTTTATGGAAGCAGATCACCACCAAGCCTCTCTTCCGTGGTGTCACTGGGTGACTGTGAACTGCCACCTTTAGGTCAATAGTTAGCACAGATAGCTACAAACCTCCTGGCATTATAGTGACTACAATCCCCATCTGTAAAGATCCCAAGCATCCCTTACTCAGGTATCCCAGGCCAGGGGGAAAAGAGAGAGCAGATCTGGGAGAGACCAAGGACGATAGACACAAGAAGACTCGGGAGAAATCATTTGGCTTCTGAAAACTTGCATGAAAAAACAGTGTGGAACAGAGGGGTTGGGGGATTAGGAACATTTATTGTCAAAGGAAGTGGACTGCCAGGAGCACAGGTGCAGTGAAGTCAGCGACAGAGCAGCCAAGATGTCCAAGCTCCTGGTCCCCTTGATGAAAATTGTCTGTGTTCTATTTCTGTCCTTGTGTGTGGGCGCGCACCTATTTAGGTACAATCTGGGCATTCTGCTTTTATTTATTTATTTTCCCTAGAGAATTCTATTTATATGCCCGGTTGTGATCACAGAAACTCATTTCTTTGAAGCTCAGCATATTTGCAGGTGTGAGCTTGAAGTCTGTTTGTCCTACAGCAGGGGAGGTTGTTGGAGCAGGCTGTGCGTGCAGATGAGAGAGCATGGAGGGAGGGTGCGAGGCTCGATGGAGCAGACGGGGTTGTGGCTGAGTGTGAGGATGTGTCTCCCCACACGTTTTGGTGTGCTGGCTCTTAGTTATTGTCCCTCAGCGTCAAAGCTCCCTTTTCTCACTGCCTGCATTGGGGCTCTGCAAAGCACATTCCTCTTTGCCAGCTGGCTCCCTAGGGTGCTCTGCCAACAGGGGGAGTTCAGGGTAGATAGCAAGGCTGCTGAGAAGCAGGGGTCATCCTTCCAATCTGCTTCCTGTATTCTCCAGGTCACCCAGCCTCACTTCTTTGCCCTGCAGTGGCCATTGTCCCCAGGAAGAGCACTTGGTGCCCTTGTACAGGCTTTCCAATATTCACAAACCAGCCTTGCTGTCCACTCGCAGAGACCCTAAGACCCGAACTGCTGGTGGCCCCTCCTCAGAAGCCAGTGTCCCATCCCCAGAGGGGCCTTTTCCAAGCTCAGGGACCAATAATGAAAGACCAGAGTTTCAGCTTTCTGGGGTCCCTCCTTCAAATCCATTAAGTTTTAATAAATGGAACGTTGTTCTCTTCCCCTCCCATGTCTAGGACTCCCTAAGCTACAACCAGGTCAGCTATCAACCCGGAATCCCATGTTTTAGTGGTTCAATCCTACCCAAGGTGTCTTGGGAGCAAGGGCCGGTGATCTCCTTCCAGAGGGCAACAGCCTTCGAAACCCTTAGGAGTGAAGGTCTGCTCTGACACGCATGGAGTTGCCATGCGTCAGAATCCACTCAGTGACAACAGGCTTGGGAGCAGTGGCTATCGAAGTTGCGATCCACGTGGACCTGTGTAATCCCCTAGTTGCCTTTCCAGTTCTCCAATGTTGAGTGAGCAGCTCTTTCTACGTCTATAGAGTTCTCTCTTTAAAAGTGCCTCCCATAATTTCTGTTTTCTGGCTCGACCCTCACGGAAGCATGGAAGCATTTACTTCGCCTCTAAAGACGACCAAGTGTCGAAGGAGTGTGTTCTCATCAGGGACTCTGGGAGTCCTGAGAGCAAGCAGTGCAGCCCAGGGCCCACAGGACAGAGGGAGACAGCCCTCTGGTCAGGCGCCTCAGTGCCCACACCTTACAAGCAAGGGAAACGCCATGAGAACCGGATGGAGAGCCCATTGCTTTATTGTTTCCCAGCAAACAGCCAAGGCAAGGAATTAATCTGCAGAATGAACTGCTACTTGAGGTTCCCAGGGCAGGTTGGAGAGATGGAATCCAAAGTCAGAAGACGGGTTTTAGGAGAGCACTCCCGGGCTGAGGATTCTTCCAAATCAGAGTCTGCAGTCTGGATAACACTCTCAGGACCACAGGCAGGTTGCCCCTTCATGATGCTGAGTCCACTCCTCGGGGCTCCGGGTCCTCCTCAGCAGCAGCATCCCCCTCCTCCAGAGGACTGGCCGCTCCCTCCTCCACAGCAGCTGGAGCCCCCACAGCACCCGGAGCCCCCAGAGGGCTGGCTGCAGCAGTCAGAGCTCTGCCTGTGGCGGTGGGACCTGCGGCGCCTGTGGTGGCTCAGGCAGCAGCCCCCACCCCCAGAGCTGCAGCAGCCCCCGGAGCTGGACCCACAGCAGCCCCCGGAGCTGACGCTGCAGCAGGAAGAGGTTTGAGGGCACTTGGGGGGACATTTGGGGGGGCATTTGGGGGCAGGGCACTTGGGAGGACACTTGGGGGTGCACTTGGGAGGGGGCTGGCACTTCTGCTGGCTCTGCTGGCAGGACATCTCGGCAGGTATCAGGAGCTGCGGAAGCATCAGACAGCAAGTCAGACCCAGATACAGAGACATCTGTTCTCTGTCCATTCACCCTGTCTAAGGCCTTTTATTTTCAAAGTCTTCAAGTCAGACCCATGGAGCTTATCGTGGGCATTTGGAGCCCCGTTTATTTCTCTTCATTCTTCCTTTCTCCCAGGCTTATTTATGCCGGTCTCATGGGGAAGGTTGCACAGAGGGGACTTGGAGACAATTTGTTGGAACTAACCCAATTTGTAAAGGATGAAATGGAAACTAAAACATTTGACTCCACCAGTCCAATGTCATTTACTGTTGTCTCCTGCGCTTGTGCGCAGGTTCCTTGACTCCAGCATCACTCTGTGCAGGCAGATATGCCCTCCCTGTGCTGCTCCCCGGGCACACATCCCCTGGTCCTTCCCATTCTCTACCAGAGATCTTGTGGCTACTGTTAAGTACCCATGTCTTCCATGCATCTTTCCACTCAGCACGACTCTATTTCCAACATTGTATCTCCTTTGTACACACTACCGCCCAATGACCTAGCAGCGGGTATTGTTATTCTCTGAGATCCAAGGCCACACATAGTAACTAAGGACAATTTAGTGCTTCTGAAAGTCTAGCGTTCAGCCATGCAAGTTCCTCCTGGTCTCTGCCCCACCCCTCTACACTCCTTCTTGATATTTGGGAGTCCTTTCATCCCGCCCCTCCAAGATCTTGCCCAGATCCCTCTCCTGATCTGGCTTGACTCTCTTGTGAAATCCCTGCTCCGGGTGCCCAGGGTATACTCGCCACTTTCACGAGCAGACACAGGTCTGTCAGCACCTCAGGAGGTGAGTGGATGGAGGTGCTCTGGACTGAGGTCCTTTTATCCTGGCCCTGGGCTCTGACCCATCCTGTGAGACAGGGCCTGGGCATTTGAGGACCTGCCTCCTGCCACCCACATGGGTCCTGTGACCAGATGATGCCTGGAGGCTTCTCGCATGCCTTTCTCCATGGAGGACTCAGGATAGCTGCTCCCAATAGGACTATGACTGCTTAGAAATGGGAACCTGTGATGGAGGGAATTGGACATCCCTGTTCCCAGAGCCTACTGCCGACTCCCCTGTGCAGCCCAGCCCCTTCTCAGTCTGTCTAGTCACATCGAGGGACCTCAGTCACACTGTGTCTCCTTTCTGCCACCCTGGATATTAATTATTCTAGATATTAATTCATCTAGACCTTTGGATCTAAATGGCTCGGTCTGAGAATCCGCATGTATGAGTTGTGGGGGGTGTGTGGGAGGGTGGGGGGGTGTTCATGTGTGCTTGTCCATCTCTGTGTGCCAGGTGGTGATTAAGAAAGGGGTCTTTGGAGATGTCAGCAGAGTGTTCATCTTCCTTGAACCTCAACTTTTTAAATCTCTTAAATGGAGGTGGATATCTTCTTTGATACTGTAAGGAACAGCAAACATATCCCCTATTCGTCCCAGGCAATCTGGAAGAACAAGCTGTTTAAGGAAAAGCGCGAGTCCTGGGACCAGCGACAACCAGTGGCAGCATGCAGGACGATGCCGCTGACGGCTTCAGACAAAGGATTGTGTTGGCATCACGCTTCTTGTGCTCTTGACCTGGACCATGCTTTCAAAGACACTTGAGTGACCAAGCATATCAGACATCTTCTGAATTTAACTTAATCAAACGAGAAACGACTCTACCCACAATGTAAAAGGCTCAAGAAGAGAAATTAAAAAAACCCATAGGATTTCAGTACAGAACACATCCATGAATCACTACAATTTAGCAATTCCCAGGTATTTTAGCATGTGCTTCAGAGCTCAGCTGTACCAACTGAGAAATTCTTTCTGATGTGCATGTTACTTTTGCGTTTCTTGGCTTGAGCTTATAGCTCTTATTTCTCTTTCGCTTAATCCTGATTTTTAGGTTGGATTTTACTAGATTCTATGTTATTCTTTTTTGTTACGGATGCTTATCTTCTAATATACGTCACCTATTTTGTGGCAGGACAGAGTGGATGTCGGAGGGCTGGCATCCCTGATTGGCTGACTGACCGGGCGAGTAAATGCCAGAGAAACTGTGGTGAAGAGTCATCATAAAATCTGTAACTATAACTTGAATAGCTGGTAGTTTGTGAGCACGTATCATCCGCCCTCCCCTGGTCTAAACCTTTTACATTCACTGACTCATTTAACCTCACAGTCATCCTGTCAGCTAGAGACGATCATTCCCTCCATTTTGCAGATGAAGTAAGTGAGTTTCAGAAGGTAAGACACTTCCCCCCAAACCAGAGTCTCGTTACTGACAGCCTGACTTCAAGGTTGGATTTTATGCTACTATGATAGTCAGTCTCCTGTTCATTGTTCGAAGTGATTCTCTTTATTGATCTCGTTGGGGTCCCTTAGAGACAGAATAAAAAGCATGCCTTTCTACAGGGTTACCAGGATGAGGCACACAGGGAAACCTTCATGACCTGAATTCCAGAGAGAAATGAGCACTTCAGTTGTGGGCAGATATGCTGATCAACCTTGTACAATGACCAGGGCATTGTACATTCTCTTCCATAGCCGAGAACTAACCAGTCCAAATTGTTAGTGGTGTAAGGGGGAGCATCCTGGAAAATGATTAAGATGATACTCGTTGGAAGCATCTCCTGGTTTCTGAGTGAACAAAACAAGCCTCTGAGGAGCACGGAAGAGAATCTGGGGAAATAGCTGTTTCATTGGTCGTTTCTCTATCCAGACTTTTCTCTAGACGAGAGCGGGTCAAGCCTATTTTCACGGGCGAGGGGTCCGAATGAGTTCTGGCTGATTGCTGAGCCTCCCATCCCTGGTACTTCTCTCTTTGACTGAACCGTAGCATAGACAAGCGAGCGAGTCAGTGTCAATGCATGAATGACCCTTATCAGTAGCTTCTTACTCCACGATCCTTGACTATAACCTTCACCTTGGTAATTCAGCTGATGCTCTTTCAAACTTTGAGTCCTCCTAGACTCAGAGTTTTATCTCAGCTGTTTTTCACCACCAACCCACGGTTATCCCTCTTCTCTCTGATATTCCGCATCCCGTTACTGCTTCTGGAGTCCCGAGTGGTTCAGAGTTGGACTGCTGACCACAAAGTTCAGCAATTCAAAACCACCAGCCCCTCCTCGCTGCTGGTGAGGAAGATGGGGCTTTCTACCCCCATACAGCTACAATCCCAGAAACCCACAAGTGAAGTTCTAATCTACCCTGTCCTACAGGGTCACCACGAGTCAGAATTGACTCAATGGCAGTGACTTTTACTCCTTCTGAACTTCTCCTCCTGGAAGCTTCCCCTGTCTTCCCCTGGCTTATTACACTCATTTCTATATGTGTGCATCTCTGCAGCTTGTGGCTGCCTCCCACGTCTGCACTGGATATGCCGCTGTGGCCCTATCTCTTTCATCCAACACACCGTTCCCCAGAGCTCATCGTCTTTTCTTTCCTCTACTTCAGCTTGTTGACCTGTTCTCATATTTACTCTTCAGTGTAACCAAGAAACCTGAACGGTGTTCAGCCACCTGGAGCAGAAGGCGGGCACATGGTCACTCCTGAGTGGTGCCAACACTAACGGCTCCACTGCTCACCCAAAGATTGACAGTTCAAGTCGACTCTGGTGCTTTTGAAGGGAAGCCTGGTGAGCTCATTGTGGAAAATCAGTCCCTGGGAATTCTATGGAGCACAGTTTTACTCTGACACCCAGAGAGTCACCGTGAATCAGAGTCAACTCAGCAGGAATTGGCTGTAGATGGAGGAACTGAGTGCCATGGAGATTGTTCAAGCCAAGACTTCTCAGCAATTCAGTGGTGGAGCTAGGGCTCAAACCTACATCTCAGGATGTCTTTCCCACATTCTTTCCATGGCTGTGTGCTGGTTCACAGCCCCATGCACCTCTTGCCTGCTTGTCCCCACATATCAGACTTCTTATGCTCCCTTGATTGGATACTTGTCCGTATCATCTCCATTCGATGCCCTTTTTTATATCCAATCCACTCTTTTAATACGTTGCAGATAGATAGATAGATAGATAGATAGATAGATAGATAGATATCTTTTAATACATTGTATAAATTTTTAAAATACTCATTGTGTATCATCTGTTTTTCTCTGTTAGAATATGAACTCCTTGGTAACGTAAATCTCCATGATATGTTGACAGATTTATTCCCAAGCATCCAGAATAATGCTTGGCACATAGTAAAAGCCCCAAGATACATTTGAATGCATATATGTTGAATGTATATATAAACAGTGAAATCTAGTTGAAAACAATTCTGACTATGAAATTTATTTTCCTTACTTCTAGACAGTATCTTCTTTCTAATGATTTTTGTTCATCGGATTGAAGCTCTTATGTCTGATTGAAAAGATTAATTCATTTTCTAACAAAGTGTTCTTCAAGCAAAGGAAAATAGCAACAGGTGATTCTTTTCTAAACACAATGCTACTCTGCCTTTCACAAAGAGGTGGACCAAGTTCTAAAGTAAGATAAGCCTGGCCTTGGGTTACTAGCTTTAAGTGACCAGACAAAATTAGTAAGCCTCTCTAGAATTTTTCTTTTGTTTTTCCTGCATCTGTAAAATGGAACAAATGATAACAGGGTGTTGTGAACATCAGGAAGGATACAGGTCTCCTACCTTACCCGGTGACTGGCCTCTGCCGGCCTCACTTGCACTGAGATGAAGCGAGTTCCCATATGTGTCCCTGGGTCCCGCAAGCAGCACTGTCATGCATGGTTTTGAAGGACCTGGGCTCCTTGCTATCTACAGACACTCCCTCCCTTGTCCAGTACCAAGATGATAGTCACTAATCTACAGGCTTGTGTGGACATCTACTCATTTTCTAGGTGTGCAGCTGATTTTTAACTTGTCTGCATAACTTCAATGTATCTCAAGTACAGTGTTTCCCTGTCAGACTAAGTCTGCAATAAAGGCCTATATTTTGGTATCAGAAGTCTGTTCTTCAATTCTCCCTCATAACTTGCAGTCACTTGAAATCTAGGTCAATTTCTTCGGAAGTGTTTCTCAAGTTTTTGATAGAAAGATCCTTTGAACATCATGAAAAAATGCAAATACTGTATCAATTCACTCATATAAAAAGACAAGAAAAGGCACATGGGAAAGACCAACAATTGGTCTGTATGTTCCTGGAGCAGCAGCAGAAGAAGGAGCATCTGAACAGGAGGAGGAAGGGAATGTGGGTCTCATTGCCTCCGGGGACCCTGCTTCCTTTGCCAGGAGCCCTGGAGGCTGCCATTCTGAACATGTTCATCCAAGACTCCACAGAAAAATCCTATTGAAAGGAGACGTGCAGAACAGAATTTAAAATTCTCATGTAGTCAAGACTTTCTGGAGCCAGGGGAATTGGATGAACTGCTGAAACGATAGCCCTGAGATCATCTTTAAACCTCAAGCCAAGAATATTTCCCGACATTTTCTAAAAATCAAACAATAGCCTAGTTAACCTAGTGTCTGCCTTGCACATTCTGCCCCTTTATTAGCTATCTGTGTCTGTAGTCTCTGATAAGAGTCATTCAGAAGACTAGGAGCCCAGCAGGCAGTGGGTTTCTGCTAATGGGGAAGACAGGTCAGAAAAGAAGGGTGAGAATGGTTGCACAACTTAGGGCTTACCCTCGAGGGTTCATCTAAAAACAGGTGGTTGGTGTACTTTTTGCTGTGCAGATTTTCAACAACAGTTCCTCTGAGAACGGAGTCCCGGGGTCAGCAGACAAACTTACTGAGAACGATGACCAGTGTCCAGCTAGAGAGAAAATACCTTTCCCTGGCCAGCCTGTCATCATGCCGGTTATACCTACTTCACCTATTTCAAGAAGACCTGGTTGTACCATGAGTTAAGCACTGCTAAGTGCAACCCCTCCCAAGTTTAAATCAGCTAGCCGCTCCACGGGAGAAAGAGGAGCCTGCTCCTGTCTCAGAAACCCCGCGGATCCTTCTGCTCGGTCTTGCAGGGTCACTATGTGTCAGCATCAACTCACCAGCTGCAGTGTAATTTCGCTTTCTGGGACACTGTCCTCTTCTCTCTGTATCAGTGACTTCCAGATGATCTTTTTTCTCTCATTAATAGTTGCCTCCCCCAGGTAGCTTCCTGTAACCAGCTAAATTGCCTCTCCTATGGCCACCTTGTGCCCTCCAGACTGAACCTGACATTCTAGTGCCTCTCAAACTAGGGTGGGCAAGTGAGTAAGACATTGTCTGTCTTGATCACCAGCATTTCTCCAGGACTAAGAACAGTTTCTAGCACACAGCAGAGTCTCAAAATTTTTGATAAATGAATGGAGGTATTTACACAACTTGATAACGTCGTTCTCTACCTGATCTAACTTCCATTAGAGAATCAGGGGATCATATTGACCCATCCCAGGACTTCTCTGAAAAAGACGAAGTGAGGGACATGAGTGGGTCTGACCCATCATGGCCTTTTCCTGGGTTCCTAGATACATCTCACTTCATATTCCAGATTGGGAATCTCTGAGTCTTCATATCTTTGAGGAGTGGAATGGGTGGCCCCTGGTGATAAGGAAGCACGTGGATTATCATGGCTGCCTCACCCTCTCTTCTTTGACTAGCCTCAGGTCTCAGGCATGTGGATCATCTGGAGTGTCAATTCATGCCAGAATTCAGGAGCATGTTACGTCCAGGTACTAAGGCTTATTCACCACCTAGATATTTTCTTGTACATCCACAAAGTATCCATATGTTCACTGCCTGTCTTTGAGTTACTACTTATCCCATTATAAACAACTAAGCTATTCTCTTATACATAACAGTTCTATTTGCTGAAGCAACCAAGACTATTCTGATCTGTAGGGCATACTATGGGAAGTGGAATTTTTTTTTTTGGTTTTTTGGGCATTCTTAGGTTTAAAAAAAGGGGCCGGGGTTGGAAAAGACTCAACTAGGTCCACTTCTCCTGGTATAAGTGTGCTTTACACAATTGATGTATGTGTGGATTGTGATAAGAGTTGTATGAGCCCCAATAAAATGATTTTTAAAAATGTCTGTAACATATGAAAGTAGAGAGAAATGTTGACTACACCGGGCATCCCTTACAGAAGGGTCATGAGATGGAGACTAGCCAGTCAGGATGCAGTGTAGCACCGATGAAACGTACAGCTTTCCTCTAGTTCTTTGGTGCTTCCTTCACACGACCTCACATGACCTTCACATGACCTAACATGACCTCAGTTCTACCTTACAAATCAGATTAGACCAGAGAATGTACACTGGTCCAGATAAGAGCTGGAAACACAGGGAATCCAGGACAGATAAACCCCTCAGGACCAATAATGAGAGTAGTGATGCCAGGAGGGTAAGGGGAAGGTGGGGGAGAAAGGGGAAACCAATCACAATGATCTACATATAATCCCCTCCCTGTGGGATGGACAACAGAAAAGTGGGTGAAGGGAGACATCAGACAGTGTGAGACGTGATAATAATAATAATTTATAAATTATCAAGGCTTCATGGGGGAGGGAGGAGAGGGAGCAAGGGGGTGGAATGAGGAGCTGATACCAAGAGCTCAAGTAGAAAGAAAATGTTTTGAGCATGATGATGGCACAAATGTACAAATGTGCTTGACACAATACATGGATGTATGGATTGAGATAAGAGTTGAACAAGCCCCAATAAAATGATTAAAAAAACTGGGCCAGAGCCCTGGGCAATTTCACAAAAAAAAAAAAAAAAAAGGATTGCTACTAGGGTTCTAGTTCATACGTGTTTGTTCCAAATGACCCGTGTTTAAACATGTCTCTGTGGTCAGCTACTGGCTGCAGGCAATTGCTTTCAGTAACACATATGTCCTCATCTAATTTAGCGCCGTCAATAAAAGGTCCAACCAAAAAGTGACTTCCGCGGGGCAATGCTGGGCAAGTGAAAGTCAAGACAAAGAGAACACATTAGAAGGTTATAACTGCTAGCTCTGTTTTTTTTGGGGGGGTGGGGATTTTAAAGAAGTAATCTTTTTTTTTAAAAGATCATTTTGTCGGGGGGCTTTTACAACTCAACAATCCATACATCAATTGTATCAAGCATATTTTTGCATAGGTTGCCATCATTATTTTCGAAACATTTACATTCTATCAGTTCCTCTTTTGGGTCTCCCTCTACTCCTCCCACTCTCATAACCCCTTGATAAATTATAAATTATTATTTGCATATCTTACGTCAGTCATTGTCTCCCTTCTCTGGCAGCTTCTTCCCTCCTCCTCCCCCAACTTTCCCCTTAGCCTCCTAGTATTGCTACTCCCATTTCTGTTCCTGAGGGGGTTTATCTGACATGGATTCCGTGTGTCCTGAACTCTTATGTGTGCCTGTGTACATGCTCCGGCCTTCCTACAGTGAAAGGCAGGATTGGGGTCATGATAGTGGCGGGGGGGGGGGGGGGGGGGGTGGGGGGAGTGGGGGGAAGGGTGAGAAGCCTCAAAGAACCAGAGGAATACTGTGTGTTTCATCAGTGCTATACTGCATCCTGGTTGGCTCAACCTTTCCTTGTGACCCTTCTGTGAGGGGATGTCCCATTGTCCACAGATGGGTTCTGGGTCTCTTCTCTGACCCACCTCGTTCTCAACAATATGTTTTGATGGTTTGTTTTGTTTTGGGGTCTTATTTTTTTATATTTTATTGGGGGCTTTAAAGCTCTTATAACATTCCATACATCAAGTGTATCAAGCATATTTGTACATATGTTGCCATCATCATTTCCAAAACATTTTCTACTTGAGCCCTTGGTATAAGCTTCTCTTTTTTCCCTTCCCTTGCCAACCCTCCCACCCTCGTGAATCCTTGATCGATTATATACTGTTATTATTATTTCATACCTTACACTGCCCATTGTCTTCCTTCACCCATGTTTCTATTATTCATCCCCTTATGGGGGCTATATACCAACCTTGTGATGGGTTTCCCCCCTTCTCCCACTTGCCCCTCCCTGACCACTCTCCTACTCTCATGACATCATTACTCCTTTACTGTTCCTGAGGGATCTACCTGTCCTGAATTCCATGTGTCCAGAGCTCTTATCTGTACCAATTTTTGTTCACCAGTCTAGCCAGATTTGTAAGGTAGAATTAGGTCATGATAATGGGGAGTATTTGGGGTCTTCTGATGTCTGTTACCTGGTCCTGTCAACACCTCATGATCACACAGGCTGGTATGTTTCTTCTGTGTGGGGTTGTTGCTTCTCTGCTAGATGGCCACTTGTTTATCTTCAAGCCTTTAAGACCCCAGACGTGATCTCTTTTGATAGCCGGGCACCATCAGCTTTCTTCACCACATTTGCTTGTGTACCCATTTTGTCTTCAGCGATCATGCCAGAAGGGTGAGCATCACAGAATGCCAGATTAGAACAAAGTGTTCTTGCTTTGAGGCAGGGCTTGAGCAGAAGCCCCAAGTCCGTCCATTTCAAGAGGCAATCTTTAGAGGTTTTCTTGAAGGACACAGGAAAATAATGGATTGCTATTGTGAAGAAGGTTTTTTAAAAACTGAAAGCTGCATTGGTTTCACCGAGGCCAGGAAGTGAGCACTGAGGAAGGTTTTCCCATCACGCAAGGCACCTGCTCATTCATTCGGTAGCAAGAGCCCTCTTTTGAGAATGACATGTGGGGAACTTACCTCACATGTCCTGTGGTCCCAATCTTTCCAGACTTCACTTTGTTACGCAAAGTCAAAGAACATTTAAAAACATGCCATTTGTGGCTCTCAAGGGGGCCACAGAGCTTTTCTGATGTGGTATGAGTCAAATAGCACAAAATTCTTCAGGGACCACTCAGAGGTGGTCTATGCACCTGAATCTATAGACCTATGTGAAAAATATGTCAAGAAATGAGAGCTTCATATTTTTATATTTCACACTTTTTTAAAAGTTTCTGTGATTTTGTAACAATATATTGAGATAACGTCTTTATTGTGGACCTCCCTGGAGACTCAAGGTCAGAAGTAAGTGGATTTTGAGGAGCTTTAAGGTCAAATCAAACTATTCCCCCAAGAAAAGAAGTTCAGCCCCTGAGACCCTCGGGTCGATGAGGTGGGACCAAGGTTGGCACCCTCACAGTCCCAATCAGTGAGAACACCAGGCCAACAGGGCTTCAGCTCCAGCCTGCCTCAATAAAATGTCCTTCTATTCTACCATTATTCAATCTTTTGCCGTATCTAGGCTTGCTTATCCCTGGGACTGTATTCCATCTCAAGGAAAACACAAGGCACCGAATATTATGCATTCCAGGAAAGTGATTGCATGATGACCCTGAGCCTCGGTGAGGAGGAAACTTCTTAGATGTGAATTTCCTTTGTATAGTGACGTCTGTTTCTTCCTGTATCTTGAGATGGTTCTTGTCCACAATGCATTTGAAGAGAATGACTGAGCGATCTAACACGAAATCTCTTATCCAGACTTACAGACTTCTTTCCATCCTGCCAGCCCATCCCCATCCAGGGTTCCTGGTTAAGGAACCCACAGATACCTTGTGGGGGGAGTTCAGGCCCTGCTTTGGCTCTGCAAAGTCACTTGAATTCTGTGGGCTTGAGCTTCCAACTGTGCAAAAAAATGGCACGATAATGATAATAATGCCCACATTATGGAAAGTGGGGTGAATTTGAAGATGTGGTGTGAGGTGGGGGGGGAATGGGGGAGAGTGGCGTGTGCGAACGGGTGCAGGAGCACGCGCTGGTGAGGTAATAAAAGTACAGGTGTGTTGGCTTCGTTCCCAGAAGTTCTGATTCAGAAAGTCTGGAGGGATGCCTCAGAATGATTTTTTTTCCCAACAAGGTCCTAGGTAATGTTGCGGCTGTCGGTGTCCACTCTGCACATCAGCATATCAACTGGTCTGTAAGCTGTCTGAGAGCGCCTTGCTGGGCCTGCCCACCATGGAAGCAGTGCAGAGGTGTCTACGGAGTAATGAATGAGTAGATTTTGCATTAAGGATCTCCGTTTTTCATCAGGCCACGCGTGTCTTTATGAGATAATCCCCAGTGTCTCCAACGTGGCCATTGCAGGAGTAGCTCCCCGAAACCAGGAAAAAGGCACTTTCAGAGCTGGACCCTGCACCTGCGGTTCCGAATGAGCTGCGAGGCCTCCCGTGGTTGTGACCTGTGCAGAAGCACACGTGAGCACACACCTCCAGGGCCCGGACCAGAGCCATGCCCTGCTGTCCTCCTGAAAAGAGCTCCTGTCCTCTACACAGCACTAAGTTCTTGGGGCACATCTCCCTCGGGGAAGGGACCCTCTCCCTGGGCACACAGTTCCGAGGAAGTTCCCCCTTGTATGCAGGGAGTGAAAGAAGAGGCATCGCTGTTGCCCCTGCCTCTGCCAAGCTCCTCCTTCAGAGCGCCTAATAGACTTGGAGAGCAAACAAGGACCTCAGAGTCAGGCTTTTGTATTCCATCAAAAATTAGGAGCTAAATAACTTATTTCGGGGGCAAAAAAAGAGTGAGCAATTCCTTTCTTCCTTACTTCTGGTTCGGCAAAGATCAAATCACTGTGATGATGGGCCCAGAGTTGGGTGTCGTGTGTAAAGCAGGCTTGAATATCGTTACCCGAAAACTGGAAACCACAAGTTCATTCCCTCGTTCCATCATTCTTTTGTACTTGATTTTCAATAGATGTTTATTTGTTTATTTATTGGGAGTCAATACAAGTATCATAGCATTCCATAGTTCAAGCACGGCAAGCAATTTTGTGCATTTGCTACCACAATCTGTTTCAAAATGTTCTTTTCCTTCCTGAACTCCTTGACATCAGTTACCTGTTACCACCACCACTGTACACTTCACCCCCCTGCCCAAAACCCTTATTCTACTCGGTGTCCCTATCGGCTTATCATCCTGCGTTTCATATATGGTACCAATAAACAGAAAAACTTATAACAAGAATTGAAGAGGATGATTCCCAATGACATAGCACATCTGAGATGAAGCTCTATATGAACAAACAAAAACAAGACTACAGAAAATGTTGAAAAAAAGAGCAGGTCCAGCATGCATCAGAAGGGGGATCAACTGGCAAGGTTTTAATTGTTCAATCCAGGTTTATCCTTTGACCTTCTATGGTCATCTCTCCAATGCACTCTTTAGTAACCACTTTCTCCCATCCCTCTATTCTGGATAGATGGAGACCACCGAACGCTTATCTCCTACGTAGTTCCCCAACCACTGTCATCCTTAGCCTCCTGCAAACCGGATTCTCACAATTTAGGCTCTGAAACTGTTACCTTCAACTTCAGATTATATGATTTACAATCCTTTGGGGACTGATGATGGTGTGCTTCTTCCATGTGGACTTAGTTGACATCTCACTTAGATGGCTGCTTGTCTGGAGACAAACCTTTAAGAGCCCAGATGCTATTTTATCTGATAGCCGGTCACCATCTAATTTCTTCACCACACTTTGCTATAGCACCCATATCTTCTCTGTTCCCTTCCTGGGGGTGGGGGGCTTGTTGAGCAGGGCCATGAGGTAAGAACAAATTGTTCTTTTGTTCTTTCTTGATTTGTCTTTTCATCCAAGTTTCCCCAACAGAGGCCAGGCCACTGAGGAGGAGAAAGAGAACCATAGGGCAGCCACCTGGTCTAAGTGAAGAAAAGCTCAAACTAGGGGTGCAATAAACACAAACAGAAAAACCATGAATAAACATGAACATTTATTCCAGCAAGTCAAGGAGGAGTAAAGAACAGGCAATTACTTGGGATTCAGCTTCTGAGTATATATAAATATTGTTACATTGGCCCTCTTGCTTCAAATTTCTGAATTTTCCCATGAGCACAAACCATGGCGTAACTTGCCAATCCACATGCCTTGTTGAGCAGCTGTTTGCCCCAGGAACAGCACAAGAATGTAGGCATCGCCTGACCCCACTTGAATGGGAGTTTGCAATCTAGTTGGGCAGGTAAAGCAGACACACCTGAATGGAGAAATGACAAACTGATGGCGCAAGGCAGTTTCTAAGTGGATGGTTTGGGCAATGCAATGACCTTTATAGTCAGAACAGACAGAGTCTGTGGGATGGAACGCGCCAAGAAGATGCCAAGAAAGAGACCTGCACGATGGGATTGCAGAGGCTGGGGAGTAGGAGAGAAGTGGTCCACGCCTAGGGAAAGAGTGAGCAGAGGCTGGGAAGCAGAGGCTGGGCCACACCCAATGCTCCAGGTTGCCGAGACTGGTCTGGCGAGAAGCGAGGCTGTATGCAGAGGAGGCGTTAGAGGCGAGACTGATGAGACTTCTCAGACCAAGTATGCGGGTCCTGAGAGGACAGACGTACAAAGACCCTGGGCATCACGCTTGCAGTAGGGAGACCGTGAACATCTTGGAGCTGCAAACAGGAATAGCTCGGGAAAGCAGCTGGTGGAATAGAAGTAGCGGCGTGTTCAGAGCAGGAGGCAGGGATGTCTCAGCGACATTGGCTTTTAAAAATAAGCGCCCTTTGCTCCACTACAATCTCCACCTTTCACTCTAATGCTGTGGTCTCCTTGGTCTCCGTACCCCCCCAGATCACAGGATCTGCAGCCGGCACTGCCCTGGTTATAACCACCAGAGACACAGCTGGGGATCTCAGTGTCTAGGCGGTGTGGGTTGGATTCATGGCAGCTTATATCCCCGGGGCATGAACTTGGATTCGGGCCCGGGCATGGCTTGGGGTAGCTGTGGCGCTCCGTACAGGGCTCAGGACTCCGGCAGGGCGCCGGCAGAGGAATCGGCTCTGGACACGGACAAGGTTCTGAGCGGTTGAAAGGCTGCGGGTAGGGACGCGGCTCTGGGGACTCACACTGCACTGGACGAGGACGTGGCGCCCGGCATGGTTCCGGATGAGGTTCCGGATATAGACAGGGTTCTGAACGTCGGCGCGGTGGAGGGCACGGGCGGGGATCTGGGCATGGCCGCGGATATGCCCGGGGCGCAGGAACTGGGCATGGCCGCGGGTATGGACGGGGTGCCGGAATGGGACATCGCTGCACTGGTGGCTCAGGATATGGGTCGAGGCGGCGAGGTGGCGGACAGAAGCTGGATCTTGGGAGTTCACGTGGCCTCAAGTCTGGACAGGAAGCACCATAGGAGGGCCGTGGTGCGCAGCTCTCGGAGCACCGTCCAATGGGGGGAATCCGAACCGGGGTCCTCTGTGGGGGGACCTGCGTTGGGCAGCAGGGGGAGGAAATCTCGATCCTGCACTTGGGCCCACAGCTCCGAGAGCGGCCCGACGGGCGACTGCCAGCACAGCTGCTGTGGTAGATGGGCTCAGAGCAGCGGGGCGGGGTGCAGTTGTTGCAAGAGTCCGGGGAGCATCCTGCAGACAGGCCGCCTCTGTAGGGGGACCCTCGGTACCAGGGCGGGGGGCAGCTGCGGTAGGAAGGCTGTAGCTGGCGAGGAGGGGGACATCTGCTAGCGCTTTGGGACCGGCGCTGGGCAGTGAAGCTCCCATAGGATCCCTGGGCCTGGCACTGTGGGGCACAAGTGCGGAAGGAGGCTCGAGACTGGCGCTGCTGGGCACAGCTGCCGCCATAGGACCCCCGCGACTGGGTCTGGGGGCCACAGCTACCGTAGGACGCCCGCGACTGGAACTGGGGGGCGCAGGTGCTGTAGGACCCCCGTGACTGGAACTGGGGGCCACAGCTACCATACGACGCCCGCGACTGGGACTGGGGGGCGCAGGTGCTGTAGGACCCCCGTGACTGGAACTGAGGGGCGCAGCCGCCATACGATGCCCGCGACTGGAACTGGGATGTACAGCCACTGTAGGACGCCCTCGACTGGGTCTGGGGGCCACAGCTACTGTAGGACGCCCTCGACTGGATTTGAGGGCCGCAGGTACCATAGGAGCCCTGATACTGCCCCTGGGTGGAGAATCCACCCTGAGCCTGGCACATGGGGGAGTATTCCACGTATGTGTGCACAGGCTGTGAAGCTGGGTAGGGTACATAGGTCTCGACTGGACATTTCATGTAATAGGTGTCTGTGTAACAAACTGGAGCACATTTTACATAGCAAGTCTGCACGGGGCATGGGGCTTCACAGGGCACGTAGGAAACGCCAGGTTGGAATGAAGCCTGAATACTCTCTGCCTGGCCTAAAGCCTGGATGCCCGGAGCCTGGCCTGTAACCTGGGTGCTCTGAGCCTGGCATGGAGCTTGGGACTTCACTTGGGTGGTCTTGGACTGGCACGGTGCCTGGCATGCCACCTGTGACACTTGAACTGGGCACGGTGCTGGGCATTCCACTACTTGCATCTCATGAGGCTCCTGGACCACTACCTGGCCTGTGGCACAGGCGGATGGGAAGGGGCAGAAGGTGGAACCCTTCACGCAGCACTGGGGGATAGGTAGGAAGGACGGCACTGACTGCTGTTCACACATGATCCTGACACAGGTGGGCGGGCAGGACCTGAGGGAGGAGAGAAGAGCAAGAGTGAGCCGGTTGCATGAGGAGCAGCCAAACCCAGAGAAGGCATCCTTCTTCCTCCCACTAACCTCTAGCTCCACCCAAATCAATTTCCGTAAACACACAGCAGAGAAGACCTGGACCCAGTTCCCTGTGAGGCCCAGCCTGCAACGACCATAAGCCCTCGCTGTGTACTTCTGAGACACAGCCTCTGGACACAACACCTTCAGGGCAGCAGGTGTCCAGTCTCTGCCTGGGAAATGAACACTGCCAGTGTCTGGCACCAGAGGGCGCTGATGACAAGAGGATCCCTGTCACTTACTGGGGGCTAAGTGGTGGGAGTCCAGGAAGGTCACACCTGCGTCCAAGGCTGTAAGCTCAAGTGGAGACTCCTTGCCCACAAGAACTTGAATTTCCTTATGCATAGAATAGCAATACAATATATGAGGGGGCTACTAACAGTTCAAGGAAAATGGAACGAAAAGATAATAGTATGTCTCCTCAAACGTTTTGAAACACTATTATATGTGTATGTGTAATGCACACACACATATACACACACGAGAGAAGAGAACATGCACTCAGGTATCATCTGTGCATCTGTAAGGTCTAAGCATCTAGTTGAGAAACAAAGGGTCCATTCAGTTATTTGGCAGCTGCTACAACATAAAATGCTTCTCTACATTCATGTTTTTCAGGGAAAGTTGTTTAAACAGGTGCTCTATGAACATATATGAAAACAGGCACTCGCAAAATAGATGAGCCTTGCAAAGACTCAGGACCTACTTGGCCAGGTAGTTGGTACACTGTTGATTATGACTTGAAGTATGATAACCTGCTGGCCTTAAAAATGTCTTCCTCCAGCCTCTCTGCGAGGCAGGGCTCTTAATCACAAGACTGGCATTCAGCTGTAATTAGAGCCCTGCACAGTTTGGTCACAAACATTGCCTGCTGGTAGCAGACATCAGCAACAACACCACACTAGGGAATTTCCACCCTTTGCCCTCCCCAAATCCACCCATTCCATGCAGGCAGTCGAAAGACCAGCCAATTAGCGAGGCTAATTTGACGATAGACATCCCCCAAAACAGCTCTCTCTGAGCTGAAAACAGAAAATCCTTCAGTGATGAAGGGAGTCTCCTGTTCTTCTTTATAGAGAATATCTAAATATCCATTCCCGAGAGGAAGGTAACTATTCTACACACAACTCTGCTCACAAGATGTCAATTACTAAGGAATCTTTCCAGGGAGAACAGGAAGAAAAGGGGTACAGAGGATAAAGTCGGGTTCTCAAAGGCATAGTCCATTGGCTTCACCGCCCAATTTTTCATACCAGCCCCTCATGGATCCTTCTACTGTCCTCTACAAAAACACCAGCTTTTTCTTCTAGGCTGAGGAACCATTCTTCGTCTGCTCTCAACTTCTCCTCTATGAATTCAGGCACCCCCTCCCCTCCCCGGATCATCACTCGCACCCCAACCCCAAGGCCCAGTCCCTGGACTCACCCTCCTCACAGGCGAGCAGTCATGCAGGCTGAGGCATCTGGGCAGATGGCTGTCTTTATATAGAGGCTTTTGGGTCTGGTTTGGTCCATGAGACAACTGGTTGGCATCCACTTGGCTTGTCACCCAGGTTGGCATTCCACTGTCCAGTTCCCTCCCTGTATGCCTGTCCCGGCAGTCATCTAGAACGTGTGGGTGTGTTTAGTCTCAGTGTCAAAGTGTGTGCACTATGAAGGGGCAGCTTCTTGTTGCCGTTCTCCTTCTCCCCTCTCTCCTAGACGACGTGGCGGTGAGGCTAGGGAGGCGTGGCAAAGGTACCTGCTCTCCTGCAAGACGACTCTAGGCCCAGACTTCTCTGTGGTCTCAGCTTCTCCTCAGACAGACGAAGAGAAAAAAATAAATTCCTAATTTAAAGCAATTA
>NW_022109704.1:172499-174551 GCF_000313985.2 Echinops telfairi
GGGCAGCTTTCTGGGCGCAGACCACCAGGCTGCCCCCTCTTGCAGAGCTCCTGTTGGGGTCCACCCCCCAACTTTTTACTTAGCAGCCCCATCCTTAACCATTGCATGACCAAGACTCTTTAGCCACCTCAATGGATGCAATCCTAAAACTAGAGATAACTTGAGATGCACACACCCATGTCGAGTTAATGTATTGAGCATTTGCTACAGAAGAGTCATTTGCTGTTGATTTGAGTGTTGTGAATGCTATTAATCTTCCAGATAGCCCTGCGGGATACAGAGCACTCTCATAATAGAACTGATAAAGCAGAAGTTTCGAGAGGAAGTAACTTGTGATCAGGTAGCTTGGACACAGCCCAAACAGGATTCATAGCCCAGTTTTCTAGCAAGAGAGGCCTCTGAAAGTATATATTTAATGAGATCGAGTGACTTTGTGGTAGAGAACACATCTGTGTGCACCGTGTTCGGGAAAAAATCTCTAAGACTTGTTATTTTAGGACTTAGGATCTTCCTGAGCCCTGGCTTGCCAAGCTTTGGAAGAGTTTATTATTGTGGTTGTTCCGTGTCATCCATTGAGTGGGCTCTGACTCACAGCGACACTTAGTACAGCAACCGACACTTAGTACAGCAACCGGAACACTGGCTTGCTTGAAGGAAACACCGTGCTCGATGGGTGAGCCCCCTTTCGCAGCCATTTCTTTAAGGCTCTTCTTTTTCACTGACCTTCCACCAAGAAAGGTGTCCTTTTTCCGGGGACTGTTCCCTCCCGATGATGTGTCCACAGTGTATCAGACTATGTCTCATGGTCCATGCTTCTAAGGCACCTTCTGGCTGTACTTCTGCCAAAATAGATTTTTTTTCCCCTGGCAATCCATAGTATATTCGATGTCCTTCACCAACACCCTAATTCTTGGGTCTTCAGTCATGGGTTCAGGCATATCTTAGTTTTCAGAGGACTACCCTTGCTCTTCAACACCTCAGTGGGGCTGGGTTTGGGTGTGTTTGTTTGTTTGTAGCAAATTTGGGCAATGCAATGTTCAATTTGATGTCTTGACTGCAGCTTCCATTGTGGATCAAAGTGAAACGAAAACCAGAGGTTAATGAGGTCTTAGTTCTGAAAGCTAGATCATAAATATTCCCCTCTGGCTCCACATGTATGTTTCCAACAGCTGAAGAGATTTCTCCTGCCTTGCCATTTCCGGATCTTTCCATTTTAATCTCCCTACTATTAAGGTCTCAGCAGGTGATACTGTGCTTCATTTTTGAAATAGAGGTGATATTTATCTCTAAGGTACCATCTTTACATGTGAATTTCTGGGGTCTTGTCACCTCTAATCTCCAGCAGTGAATAAATCAGGATTTTACCTTTTCGACAAGGTATTATCAATCTCGTCCACCTAATCCAGGCTTCCATAGATCAGATGCATATCTTAATCCTAAGCATTAACTAAACACTCAGAAATAAAACGCATTGCTATAGGGTTGATCTCAATTCAAACCGGTCCTCTAGGACAGAGTGGAAAACCTCTGGGAGTTTCTGGGGCTGTCAATCTTTATAGAAGTAGAAAGCTTCATCTTTCTCCCAGAAAGTGGCTAGTGGTTTTGAACTACTGAGCTTGTGGTTTGAAGCCTAGTGTGTATCCCACTCAGTAGGGTTCCTTTAACTAGAGTAAACTCATTCCCTAACTGTCATGGAGTTGATTCTAACCCATAGCTACCCTATAGGACAAAGTAGAACAGCCTCTGCAGGTTTCCTAGTCTATAAATCTTTCAAAGAAGGGAAAGCCTTATCTTTCTTCTTTGGAGTAGCTGCTGCTTTCAAACTGCTGGCCTTGTGGTTAACAGCCCAGCCCATAGACTGCTACACCATGCTCCTTACGTAGAGTAAAGATAATGGTAAGTTAATAACAAAGGTTGGCACCAGGTAACTGCTAAATAGATAAAGAACATGTAAGGACTGAATGTGGGAGAGAGCAAAGAAGTTAAACGATGCAGGAGATCTCTTCAGTGTCACCCTTTACAGAGGCACGAAGAGACAAAGCACAATAAGAA
>NW_022109704.1:176125-188934 GCF_000313985.2 Echinops telfairi
TCCAAAGATTTGGGAACAGCAAAGATGTACCAACACGAATCTGGCTGTTATTGGAGACAACGTCAGTTGTATCTAAACGCTCACAATTACTCACCTGGCAGGCGTCTCTTCTTGGAGCTCTTGCCTCTATTCAGAATGCCCTCTCTTCTCTCCCAAAACACATTTCTTCTTCCTGTCTGCCAAGCACCACCAATCACTCCATTACATGTAGCTCAGGGATCGTTTTCTCCACCAGTCTTTTGTGGCTTTAGTCTCACCACCACCCAAGGTAGACCAGGCCATCTGGGGGTCCCCGTGAGTCCTCCCTGACAGGGCATACAACACTAAACTTCTTTGCTGATGTGGCTGGCTCTTTCAGTGTATGGTGAACCTCTTGGTGGCTGATGGCTGCCGAAATCCAGGCACCTGGAAAGGACCCATTAATTGTCTTTTGGATGACGTTATCAAACATGGTCACTAGTGATGAGCCCCAGGAACCATTTCAACACTTCAGTGGACTTGGATAGAAAGTAAGTGAGATTTCATTTTTTTTATTTTTTTATGAAGATTTATTTGTGTTAGTTATGTTAAAATCTTATTCCATGGGTATCCATCCAGCTAGCTTTCAGCAGGAACTGGCATGGTTGATTACATATCCTTTAGTTCTCCAAATATGAAGTCTTAGATCCTATCCTTTTTTTGGAGAACTCATTTCCATCCGCTACAGCAAAAACCCGAGTCTTCACATCTTTAAATTGAATGTAAAAAGCTAACTTTTTTTTTCTAAGTTTGAATTATCTATTTGCTGTGAGTTGAGAGATAAGCTCCCTTCTCATTTAGAGATTTGATGACTTATTAAATATGTATTTTTCTTAAATTTGAACCTGAGATTAATATTACTGTAAACCTTATGTTTAATAATCTCTTTTATTAACAATAACAAGAAGAGACATTAAAAGGTGTGGTTCCTACAGTAAAGTAACTTCAGTTCTCTGTGTCTCAGTTGAAAGGAAAATGAAAACTCATTTAGAAATAGCCAAAGGATATGAATAGACCATTCTCAAAATAAGATATGCAAATAGTCAATAAGCATGTGAGAAGATCTTCAACATGATTAGTCACTAAGGAAATGCAAATCAAAACCACGAGGACATAACATTTCACATCCACTAAGATACCTCTAGTTAGAATGACCGACGGTAACACGTGTTGGTGAGGACCTAGAGGAAACGGAACGCGTGGTGCATGACTGGTGGGAGTACATAAGGTAGACCCAGGATGCAAAACAATGTGGAAGTTTCTCAAAAAGTTAAACACATAATTTCCATATGACTCGGCAATTCCATTCTTGAGTATATGGCCCCCAAACAGTGAAAACATAAACCTATGCAAACACGTGCTTATGTATGTGCAAACAATTGTTATTCACAAGAATAAAAGATGGAAACAATGTAAATATCTATCAACTTATAGAAGAGTAAACAAAGGTTCTGGTCTATGCATAAAATGTCGTAGTATCTGGTGATAAAGGCAAAAGACATTCTGATAGATCCTGGTTAACATGGCTGAACTTGGAAGACACTGTTTGATCTAGAAGTCAGTGACAAGATACCATATACTGTATGATCCTGTTTATGTGAAATGGACAGAATAGGGAAATTAATCAAGACAGAAAGTAAATCCGTGTTTGCTTAGGACGATGGGGGTGCTAACAGACACTGGCTTCTTAGGGGAGAATAAAAGTGCTGTAAAATCAGACTGTGGAAATCATTGCACAGCTCCGTGACTGGAGCGAAAAACCCTGAGTGAATACTTGAAACGAGTAAACTACATAGTAGGGCAACTATATCTCAATGCATAGTTTCTGTCTATATGTACACACACACATGCCTGCTCACATATGTGTGTCCATATAGTTGTGTACACAGATACTTATGTGAAGATGCATGTGGGTAGTGTAGGTGCTTCTTGTTCTTGTTGTGAGGTGCCATCGAGTCAGTTCCAACTAGCAGCCTGTGTACAGCAGAAAATCAATACTGAAATGCAAGTGTGGGTAGCTAAGGGCCTGTGGATTTGTGTGCGTGTGTGTATAAGAGCCCTGGCAGCAAAATGATTAAGTGTTTGACTGCCGAGCAGAAGTTTGACCCATCAGAACCACACGACAGCTCCGTGGCAGAGAGACCTGGTGAGTAGCTCCCATAGGGTTTCCCATCGGGAGAACCCAAGGCGGAAGGCTACTCTGTTGCATGGGATCATTATGGATCAGAACGGACTTGAAGGCACACTACACCAACAAAAATGAAAATAGCTTACATCAAATTCATAAAACAGAGCCATCAACTGCTTGAGATCCAACTGCCCTGAACTCAGGATGCTCACTTCAACTCCTGCGTGAGCCGCATTTGAGCATATCTCCAAGTATCTGGAAGATGCAAACCACGCACATGGACATGTTCCCTGGAAGCTAATCTGCAATCCAAGGAATTGGCCAGTGTGGTCCTCTTGGCAATGCCTGCTTCTTTTAGATGTATCTTCCCTTTCAAAAGCAATGATCTTTCAAAACCAAAAAAACAGGCACTGCAATCCAGTCAATTCTGACTGATAGACCTTGCAGATCTGCCTCGGTGGGTTTCTGACGCTGTGACTCTCTATAGGAGCAGAATGTCTCAACTCTCTCCAGTGGATCGGTTGGAGGTTTCCAACCACGGAACTTGTAGTTAGCAGCCCAAAGCATAACCCACTATACCAGCAGGGCTCCTTACAGACTCTCTTTAAATAAATAAGATCTTCGTATATAAAATGTAGTTTATTAAATCCGGTTCAGTTGACAAGTGTTTACAGATATCTGTAAGCATATGGCAGAGCCCTGGTGGAATAATGGTTACACACTGGGCTGCAATCCAAAAGGTCAGCAGTTCAAAACCAGCAGCCAGCTCCAAGGGAGCAGGATAAGCCTTTGTACCCCTATAAGCTGTTACAGCCTTGGAAACTCATGGGGGCAAGCTTACTCTGTCCTGTAGGGTTGCTTTAAGTTGGCATTCACTCGTTGGCAGTGAGTTTGTATGTTTTGGTAAAAAAATATGGTGGTGGTGGTGGAGATGCCCCCAGTGACAGTGTGGAATTACCCCATTTTTGTCTGTACTATATATAAGAGGAGATCACCAAACTTTTTCCCATGGTGCAACTAGGGAATTGAACCATCAGCCTTTCGGTGAGCAGTTGAGCATTTAACTATTGCACCACCAGAAGGTTGTTGAAGCCCTATTGGTGTCCTGGGTAATGGAAAAGGTTAATGCTCTTGGTTTTTAACCAAAAGATTGGGAAACACTAAGTGTCTGTTCAGGGTAATGGGAAAATTTGGAAACAGATGGTGGAGCAGCAGGATAGACATAACTAATGTCATTGAAACGCACCTGTGAGGAATGTCAAGAAGTCAAACGCTGTGGCATATATTTACCATAAGCGGAAGCTAAAAGCCCTATGAACACAGCTCTATTCTAATCTACGTAGTTGCCTTGTCAGAGTCAATTCAAAACCATGGGAGTATAACCCATGTTAGGTATCACCAGGTGCGATCAACACTGTATCTTCTAGGATCTCAAGAATTTAAAAGCCACTGTTAGGAAGCTTAGTACCCTGGGGAAATGATAAGGTCTTTGGGGCCAATCATGCTTGGGGAAATCTATGACCGTCCCTCTGATCACATGTGAGGCAGAGAGCAAGTTGCTTACTCTCTTAAGCCTTGGTTGGTCTCATCAGAATCGGCATGTAAACAAGATCTCTCATAGAAGTTGTAAAGGTTAAATAGAAGGTATGCAGAATCAAGGCAGCAATAGGCCCTCAATGAAGGTAATTATCACTATTATCATCATTACATTGTTAGTATTGCTTCACTTTATTATATCATGGTGCTCACTTAATGGAAAAATAATGATTTCTGCAATAGTTTACAGTAAGCTGAAATTATTTAGGGCATGCAATCTTATGTGCCTGGTCATGTGATCTTAGGCACAACTGGAAAAGTGACAGATTGGGGACACAAGCTATAGTCTCACCATCTGGATGGCTTCTCCATACAGTCTCTCTTGAGAATATCTTCACCTCTCAGTTCTGTTTTGTTTTTCTACTTATTTTGCTTAATTACCAAAGAATGATATAAAAATCCAGTGTGATCAACCCTGTGAGCATTCTGTAAACAAATACAATTGTAGTCACCATTTACTATCAAGTTGATTCAGACTCACGGTGACTCATATGTCCAAGTAGCTCTGTGCTCCCTAGGGTTTTCTATGGCTGATTTGTTTCTTAATGTGGATCACCAGATCTTTCTTCCAAAATGTATCTGGGTGGACTGGAACCTACAACCTTTTTGTCAACAGCTGAAAACATTAACTGCTTGCACCAACCAGGAACCCCATGGAATAAGGGAAGAAGTTCTCTTTTTCAAGCTTAAGTGACGGGGCAAGGAAACCTGTGTACTAGGAGATTGTCTGGACCCAGCAGTGTGCTCCCCAGGGTGTCATGAACCCTGGAGTGTCACCCACCAGCCTGGAGAAGCAGTGACTGGCACAGAGGACCCAGTGATATAGAGCAGGTGGTATAATGTGTGAGACAATTAAGAACAAGAAGCAAGAGGCACTGGGCGAAGGCACTTTGGTGGAATATGGGACCTCGTGTTTGCACTCAGGAGGACTGGACAGGGCATGAGCTTATGGACACAGGGGTGAGCCCTTTGAAACGAACTCATTTTAGAGTCTCTGCAAAAAGCAGATACAAAGAAAGGGGCAAGTTCCGAGGGGCCGTCCATGACGGAATCATCCCACACCGCCTCTCTGTGGGAGGAATCGAGGTCAGCAGCACTCCTCAGAGCAGTCAGAGCTTTGCTGTCTATAAAATTTTGCTGAAAATAATTCAATAATGGTTGCAGCAAAACATCAACAGGGAGCTATCAGAAATTCAAGCCAAAATCAGAAGAGCGCATAGAATGAAGGATATCACTGCTGATGCCAGATGGATCTTGTCTCAAAACAGAGAATACCAGAAAGGTCTTTATTTAGGTTTTATTGACCATGTAAAGGCATTTTGTCTATGTGAATCATAACAAACTATGGGTGGTAGGGAGAACGGGAATTCTGGGACACTTGATTATGCTCATACAGAACCTATACATGGAACAAGAAAGAGGCAGTCATTTTAAAGAACAAGGGACCACTGCAGGGTTTACAATGAGGAACCTTGTGCATCATGATTTTTATCCTTTTGTCATATTTATTTAATCTATATTCAGAGCAAAGAATCAGAGAAGCAGGTGTATATAAAGAAGAAGTCAGCATCAGGATTGGTGGAAGGCTTATTAATGAGACCCCAAGAATTGACAGAATACCAATTGAAATGTTTCAACAAGTGGAGGAAGCACCAGAAGCACTCACTTGTGTATGCCTAGAAATTTGGAAAATAGCTGCCTGGCTAACTGACTAGAAGAGATCCATATTTGTACCAATTTCAAATAAAGATGATGAAACAGAATGCCAGAATTGCAGAGCAATATCACAGGCAAGTAAAATTCTTCTGAAGATAATTCAACAGTCGTTGCAGCAGATAACACAACCTTGCTTGTTGAAAATGAGGAAGACTTGAAGCACATGCTGTTGAAGATCAAGGACTGCCGCCTTCATCATGGATTACAACCTAGTGTAAAGAAAACCCAAGTCCTCACAACTGGACCAATAGATAGAATGATAACAGGGAATCAATGCTCATGGAAGCTATAGTCCAGAAATCAAGCAACATATTGTAGTGGGCAAATCTGGTACACCAGACCTCTTTAAAGTACAGGACAATAAGGATGCCCCTTTGAAGACTAAGTTGCACTGACACAAGTCATGGTGTTTTCAATCAGCTCATATGCAGGTGAAAGTTGGACATTGAATAAAGAAGCCCAAAGAAGGATTGATGCATTTGAATTACAGTGCTATTGAAATATTGAAATGAACAGGCACTACCAGAGAAACAAACAAAATCATCTCTGAAGAAATGCAGCCAGAATGCTCCTTAGAAGCAAGAACACCGAGACTTTGTCTCACATACTGCTGACACATTATCTAGAGAGACCAGTCCCTGGAAAAGGTATTAGGCTTGATAAAGTGGGCCAGAGAAAAGGGGGAAGACATCAATGAGATGGATGAACACGGTGTCTTCAATGATGGGCTCAAACAGAACAATTGTGAGAATAGCACAGGACCCGTTGACGGGGAACTGACTTGACGGTGTCTACCACCGCCACCACCAACAGCAATAATAGAGCTCAAGGTGAGCTCTTGAGGACACTCACAGAAGGGATGCCCTTTGGGACAGCTTGCTGTGTGCCACTCCAGAGGCTCCAGGACCTCTGTGCAGACCCAATGCAAAAATGACAAATCATGGACGATCTCATTGAAAAGACAGAAGCAAGAATACAGAAACCAAAACTTAATAGTAATTATATGCAGGATGAAATAGCTTTTGCTTAGATGGACGTGAATGTATGTTCTTGGTGGTGGGATAATATGGAAAAATATGATTAAAATGGCTGCAAAACATAAACAATGTAATCAATATGACTGAACTGTACAGGCAGAAATTGTAGGATCACTGTATTTTAGGTTGTGTCTAGCTTTTCACCCCAGTAAAATAAAAACACAATCATTGGTTGAAAGCCCATTTTTAAAAACGAAAGAAAAAATTTTAAGAATGTTACCCCAATTAAGTGTAACAGGTATGGAATTGATTGTCAGCCTCTGGGATGCTCAGAAAGGAAGTGAATAATATGAGCTGGGTGAGTTAAGAGAGGTGTGCATGGAGGAGAAAGGTCATTAATGGGAGGGGCCGTGACATGGTGACATCACTGAGGTTAACGATGGAGAGGAGGCCGATCATGATGGGGATGGCAATAGCACCACCCTCTGGGTCCCTAGGGCTTGGGTTACAGATAGTGAAAAAGTTTCATGTGCTCCTCTAAGCCACTGACACATATTAACTCCTTCACTCCTTACCACAACTTTTTGATTGACGCCACTATTTGTACCCTCCTTTTACAGAGGCACACCCTAGAACAAAGATTCACAAATGCCTTTCTATAAGGTCATACATGAGAACTCGGACTTTTCCAAGGAGTGCATACATGTCCCCAAATGGAAGGTCATTTTCAATAATGTAGCAAAAGTCTTACAGCAAACAATTTGAATAGAAATCATCACTATTTCCAAAAACCATCCTTAGACACTGGACTAAGAGCTTGGTTTGTTTGGGTAGCATTTTCGGTTCTCCATGGTCAAAGCATATCCAAAGAGGCAACAAGACACAGAGAAAAGGCAATGTTCTTAGTTTCTCAACCAGGAATATTTGAAGTGTTCTCGGAATTAATTTTCCTCTACTTTGCTTGGCATGATACAGTAGAGGGCAGCGAAAAAGAAGACTCTCAACAAGATGTATTGGCACAGTGGCTTCCACAATGGGCTCAGCATGGAAACAGTGGTGACAATGGCGCAGGACCGGGACAGTGTTTGATTCTCCGGTGCATGGGGGTCTCTCATGGTCAGAACTGACTCAGTGACACCCAGCAAAATCAATTGAAGCAATTATGTAAGTGCATGCATGCAACGTTTTACTATACTTTCAATATAAAAATAGGACCTTGGAATTGAAGAAATTAAGTAATGAGAATTCTTGGATGATAACAATTTCTCATCATTGCTCCATGTGTCCCCTTTAATTTATTTAGTTGGTAATTTCATCCCACCACTCATTGAATTGATAGCTAACTGATTTTAACAATATAAAAATAATAGTTCAATCACCCAAATCAATGCTTGGATTTTCGTAATAATTTTAACCACTTCAAGGTACCTTACTTTCCTGTCACCTTGCTGTCACACGTCTAAATCAAGACCCCACTCATGTTTTATTCCCTTTCTCACATAGTTCCAGTGTTTCAACCATATGTATTCTACCCCCAAAGGCTACATTTTGGTGTTTTAAGACTTTTTTATAAAACAGGATATCATGTCCTGTTCATTGCTGTCATCTGGAACCCAGCCCCCCATGTCCTTGAGATATACCTGTGCTTCTTCCGAGACTCAGTCATTCCTCCCCTAGCAGTCCTGCGTGTACCCAGCGTTCTCGGCCAACGGCCAACACATGAGGCAAAGGTATCTGTCCTTCCTTGCTCTTCCTTATGCCATGCCCAGCTGCCTCGTGCAGATGAGCATTTGACAGTGCAATGGCTTAGAGCCACACACCTTGGTCCTCAAATGACCATTCTTGCTTTGTAACCCTTTAAACGTTCTCTCACAGCACGGTAGCCCAATGGAATGAACCGTCTGATCGCTTCACTCTATATTCATGCGTGTTGATGCAAGAAGAATGAAACCCGTGACAACGCCAATACCTTCACCAGTCACCGTGCTGTTTGTTTCTGTCATTGGTAAGGATTCTTGCTTTCTCGACCTTAAGATGCACTCCTTAAGAAGACTGCAGTCTTTGACCCTCGCTGTCAGTGCTGCAGTTCTTCTTCCCTGTCCGCAAATCAGGCCGAACCCTTTGCATAGCCCGGGTTGTTAGTGGCTTCCTTCCTGCAAGATGTCGCATTCTTCCTTGGGTAGTCCAACTTCTCAGATGATTTCTTGGCCCACCGCTAGAACAGCCATAGTTGAAGGACCCAACTCTTCGTGTAACAGAATGAGGTATTTCTGGGTCCTGTACATCCCCACAGTCATTGCTCTATTTGAGAGCAATGTTGCAGTCACTGTGTCAATCTGTCCTAATCTGTCCTAATCTTCCTCTTTTGTTGATGACTCTCTACTTTACCGAGGGGGGGCTGGTCCCTCCGGACAACAGGCTGACAGTGGAAACCTTCACCGTGCTTGCTTTCCAGGAGCGTCTGTCTGCACTTGCTCTGAGATAGCTTTGTTTGTTCCTTTGGTAGTCCGGGGCAGAGTCCAGATGCCTTGCAGCACCACAATTCAAATTTGTGAATTCTTCCACATTCCTCTGTTATTGTCCAGCTTTGATAGGTATCTGAAACTTTTGAAAAATTACCAGTTAGGTCAAGTTCACCTGCGTCATCGAAGTTGCATCCTGTCTCTTACTTAGTCGTACCCTGGTAGCTTCCATGATGCAGTGATCCTACAAGTTATCCTATTGTAATTCAAATGCCAGCAGTGCTACCAGCAGTGGGCAGATTTCAGAAGGCTTTTCAGTGTTCGGAAGACCTGAAGAAATGATCTGGAAATCTACTTTTAATACATTTTTTAATTAGCCTGTGAAAACGTATGAGTAATAATAGGCCATTGCCTGATACTGCTGGCACATGAGTTTGTGGCACTCAGATACAACTGGGGAAGAGGCAGCTCCTCGCAAGAGTCCATCTTAATGTGCACGTGGAAGAGCTTCTGGACCTGCACTTGTCCGTGTGGCACAGCTCACAATGAGACGCAGCGGCAGCTAACATCCGTTGGTAATGCAGACATGAATGTCACGGTGAGGACTCCAGGGCAATGGAGTCACACCTTTATACCCATTGTAAAAGAATGGGCCTAAAATGGGAGAAAGTGCCAGCATATCCTCAAGAGGGGCCCTCCCAAAAGGGCATCTCACATCCTGGGGCAGCCTCCTCTGCGTGCAGGAAGGATCAGCTTTGAGCATCCTGTGGACACCCTGTGAGTGGAGATCGCCCACCTCCTCACACCCCGAGCCAGGCTCTGTCCTGAGTCAGGTGCCGGCAGGGCCTCCAGCTTCTTAGGGTAAAGGACAGCAGGGGCAAGGTGCGCACCGCTGGCGGACAGGAGGAAACCGCAGGGGTGTTACACAGGAAGATGTTTATGGTTTTGTCCCACATTAAAAGAGGGGTGTTGAGCCCTCTGGGGAAATCTGAGGCCAGCCCACAGGTGGCTGTGAGCGCTCAGCCTCCAGGACACAGCGGGCAGCAGGAGCAGCAGGTTGGCGCAGCCCTTGGGCACTTGGAGTCCGACCGTGCTGCTCCTTAAGGCCCCCCCTGGATCAGGTCAACAGCAGCCCCCAGAGCAGCAGCCCGAGCCCCCAGACTGCTGACCACCGCTGCCACAGCAGTCAGAGCTCTGCCTGTGGCGGTGGGACCTGCGGCGCCGGGGGTGGCTCAGGTAGCAGCCCCCACCCCCAGGGCTGCAGCAGCCCCCGGAGCTGGACCCACAGCAGCCCCCGTATATGGTTGCCATGGTTGAGGGTCAACTTGGCAGCCCACCGCAACGACAACATCAGTGTCATTAGAGGTAGGGTTTTTTTGGGGGGAGGGGTGTTCTTTTTTTAAGTACTCAGAGGAGTTCTATAACAGGTATGTGCAGAAGAGCACCACCTGACTCAACGTGGAAGGGCTACTGACTGTTTAAGTAAACGTGTCAGATAGGAGAGTAGCTAGATGGAGCCACTAAAGATGAGCATGCGCATTGAGAAAAGAGAGAAAGGTACACTCCAAGCAGTGCCGGGCACAGAAGCCTGGGTGTAGCCCAAGGCTCTGGTAGGTAGGCAAAGGAAGTGTGAAAATGAAGGCCTCTAAGAAAGAAAGGTGAGAGACTAGCAGGAAAAGAATCAGGAAAAAGAACAACCACAAAGCATTGGGTAAGAAATGGTTAAAGAAATATCAAGCAAGGAGGGGATACCCACGTTGGCAATGGCTTTGGAAATAGATTTCTTAGATTATCTTCAAGGCTGTTGGTGACCTGGAACGTACTTGTTTCCATGGTGAGGACTGACACATCTTCATGACAAATATGGACAGAAGCAGGACAGCCCAAGGAGAAGTCACCGTTTCAAGATTCTAGGGGTCTGTCGAGGGTGAATTTGAAACAAAACCAAAAAATAGAAACACATACCATTATTTGTATGTTATGCGTGCAGTCAAAGGAAGGTCTTGTTGCCAGCAGGGCATCGGCTGTGCGATTCGACGAAGATCTGTAGCAATTCAGAGCAGGGAAAGCTTGGTTTGTAGGGAGCTGTCTGAGAGAGGGCTGTTCAAGAGTCATTGATGACGCACGGCAGTGCCGGACACGTCCTGTGAAGAGAGGGGTGAAAAGGGTTCTGGAAGAACAAGGAAGGGAACAAACGAGGAGCTGACTGAGATGAATGAAATTCATTTTATAGCATTGGTTAAAAGCACAGATCTGAAGGCAAAGTGAAGGGCCGTCTTTACTTCTCTGTGGGAAAGTTGTGCAATCTTAAGGCAGTTACTGAAATATCATCGTGTTTTAAAGAGTGATCATAGTATGGGACCCATCTCAAAGCACAAAATGAGATATTGCCTATAAAACACTGAGTGCAATATCATGCGTATGTCTGACACTCAGAGCGGGAGCTACTGCCACACTACTGCTATGACTACCACTAGGATTGTTGTGATAGTTTATATGCTTTGGTATTTTAATAGGCATCACTCTGTCAAACGAGACTCCCTTTCACAGAGAAGGGTGAATATTCTCTGAAAGGAAGAACAATAGTTGTGGCAGTAGCTACCATGATACTGTGCTCGGTGCTTCATAGGCAATTACATTTTATGCTTGCGCGTGAGCACTTTACTGGGATCACTATCTTACCCATGATATTAGAAGCCTTAGTTTGATCCTGGCTTCCTTGTTAGCTCAACTGAGGGCGGGATTTCTTGAGTTAGAAACAGCAGAAGAATGAGGGTGGGCATGTATCATTCTACAGAATTTGTTCACTACATTCCTATGTGCACATGAGTGCACCAGGTAATGGAGAGGATTTAGAAAGATTTGAAAACCACCCTGATCGTCAAGGATAACGTTCTGGACTTCACCACCTAGAAGGCCTAACAGACAAGTCTTCCACCAGTGTCCCCATGAAAAACAGACTACTCGAAGGGCATTTTCAATATGATTTGCAAAAGACCACTTTGAAATTTTAAAAAGAAGTCACCTTGAGGACTAAGGTGCACTTGGCCTAGCGATGCACTTCCTCCTGAGGAAGGGAGACAGAAGAATTGATGCTTTCAAGTGAGGAGTCGGCAGAGAACACTGATTATTCTTTTACCACAGACTAGCCAAGAACTCCAAAACACAACTCACGGCTATTCAGTCAATGCTGATTCAACGCTGTTTCAAGCCCTGTGGGTTTCCAAGGCCATAACTGTTTATAAGAGTAGAAAGGCCAGTCTTTATCCCAAAGAGCTGCTGGTGGTTTCAAACTGCCCACGACTACACCACCGTGGGCTCCTATTGGACTCCCAAAGGAGTGAATAAATTAGTCTTAGGATAAATACAACCAGATGCTTCTTAGAAGTGAGGATGGCGAGTCTTCAGCTTCTGTATTTTGGACAAGTCACCAAGAAAGACCAGTCTCTAGAAAAGGGTGTCATAGCTGGTAAAGGGGAGGGCCAGGAAAGGTGAAGAACTCCCTCGGTAAAATGAATTGGCACAGTGGGCAAACCAGTGGACTCAAATATTGCAACGATCATGAAAATGGCGGAGCCGGACATTGTTTCCTTCTGTTGTAGAGAAGGTGACCATGAGTGGAGCCGACTCACTGGTGACTGGCAAGAACCCTCTTCTGTGATACGCAGCAGTGACTGGCTGGAGGGAGAGCACCAGGTACGAGAGATGAAGATGGGAAAGGAAGCGGTCAGCATGTTACATGTGTAGTGAGGGCTACAGCATCACAGAGTAAGACACAGATGTGCAGAGTAAGATCTATTGGGGGAGGAGGGGCCCGGGGAAACCTATGTCATAGGAATAATCATAGGACAATAATGAAGAAGAGATGGTAATATGAGATGACATAGGTAAGAGATCTATAATTTAAAAAAA
>NW_022109704.1:190383-200110 GCF_000313985.2 Echinops telfairi
AAAAAATCAAAACATAACAAACACAATAACAAGAAAGAAAAGCTTGTAGTTAGTTCAAGGACTGTTTGTTGACCTTTAGGAGTGTTTTCCAGTCGAGTCTGATGGGGCACCAACCCCTGGCCCCAAAGTCTATTTTTGGTATTCCCTGGGTACTTCCTTGCTCTGTTCCCCTTGTTGTTCAGTTCCACGCCCTTAGTGTTTTGGTTCAGTGTGGTGGGATCAGATCGGGCGGAATTCCCACACTGTGTCTCCAGTGTTGTCCCCTGTAGGGCTGTGGATCAGAGAGGGATGTTGTGTCTCATAGTGGGGCTGGTCATATAGTCTTCTCTGTGAATTGGCTGCTCTAAGCGAGAATCTCTTCAACAAGGCTTGGTGGGCCAGGCTGTGCTCCACTCTCTCTTCCTTCCCTTTCATTTGCTCCCGTGTGCTCTGATCAGACATGCCCCTCTCCCAGAGTTGCAGATTCAGTGCTGTCCTCTGAAACAAATTCTTCTTAGGGGAGGGGCAGGTGTCCACATAGTTGGAATTGGCGCCGGCCCCTCAGACCTCTCCACTGGTACCCTACTCCATGCCACCATGTTGCATTCACATCTTGGAGCACTGGGTTGAAGTCTGGTCCCTTTTTCCCTGTGGAGATATAAACAGTACCCTCCCCTTGGGTGGGTTAGTGCCCTGTGCCCACGCTACCCTTTTCTTTTTTCTTTTCCTTTTTTTATTTTTATTTTTCTTTACCCTCCCTCTTTTTAGCTGGCTACCATATATATCCCTCCTGGATCTGTTCTGGCCCCTGCTATACTAACTGTTCCTCACCCCAGGAATGTTTGTATACAGTAGCTTTTTCCCTATGCCCCTTTTGCATTTTTTTTTAAAGCTTACCTCAGCAGACTCATGTTGTACTTGTCATTTTGTGCTTGGCTTACTTCACTTAGCATGATTTCCTCCAGTTCTTCCCATGCAGCGATGTGCTTCATACTTCCATCACTGCTTTTTAGTGATGCTCAGCACTCCATTGTATGTATGTACCACAGTTTTGTAATCCACTCGTCAGTTGAAAGCAATTTGGTTTTTTCCCAACTCCTTGAAACTGTGAACATTGGAGCACACATGTCTGGTCATGGTTTGATTCCTGCCTCTTCTGGGTATATGCCCAGTATGGGGATTGCTGGGGCATATGGTAATTCAATTTCCATCTGTTTTAGATATTGCCAGATCTATTTCCATAGGAGCTGTACATACTTACAGGTCCACCAGCAGTGGATGAGAGGTCCTGTCTCCCCACAGCCCCTCCAACACTTGTTGCTTTCTGATTTTTTTGAATTGGGCTATCTTTGAGGGTGTTAGGTGGTACCTCATTGTTGTTCTAATTTGCATTTCTCTTATGGCTAAAGATTGGGAACATTTCCTCGTATGTTTATTGACCATCCGGATTTCAGGCTCTGTGAAACTTCTGTTCAGGTCCTTGGCCCACCTCCTCAGTGGGCAATTAGTTTTTTTTCTTTTTGGATGTTAGCAGAGTATTGTAGATTTTAGTAATAAGGCCTTTGTCTGATGTGTCATTGCTAAAGATGTTTTGCCAGTCAGTGGGCTCTCTTATTACTCTCTTAGTGAATTCTTTTGATGTACACAGGTGACTTATCTTCAGTATATCCCAGTTGTCAATTTGTGCTGCCTTTGTGCTTGTGTCCTTCCTTATTTCTGATAGTCTATGTATTCCCTGTGCCAAAGTTCTCAAGTTGGTCCCAATTCCCTCATTGATGGCCCCCGTTGCTTGGGGTTTTAGCACAAGATCTATGATCCACCTTGAGTTTATTTTTGTGCACGGAGGTAAGGGTCTTGCTTCATTTTTCTGCAGGTAGATATCCATCTTTTCCAGCACCATCTATTGAAGAGGGCATCTGCTTCCCATGTAATATTTTTGGGTCCCTTATCAAAGATCAGTTGCCTGTATGCTGATGTCTTTATTTCTGGGTCTTCAGCTCTTTTGTATTGGTCTGAATAGCTGTCATTATGCCAATACCACACTGTTTTGACTACTGTGGCCATATAATGTGTGCTAAGGTCAGGTTGAGCAAGCCCTCCCACTTTGTCCTTCTTCTTGAGGAATTCTCTGCTAATTCTGGGTTACTTCCCCCTCCATATGAAGTTGGTAATCAGTGATTTCAATTGTTTGAAGAAGGATGGTGGTATTCGTATTGGGATAGCATTGAATTTATATAGTCCCTTGGGCAGAACTGACATCTTTACTATATTGAGTCTGCCAATCCATGAGCATGGTATGTTCTTCCATTTGTTGAGGTCGCTCTTGGTTTCTTGTAGTGTTTCATAATTTTCCTTATACAAATCTTTCATTTTTTTAGTCAGGTATATCCCTAGATATTTCAATTTGTGCTTGGCTATTATAAAGGTTAGTACCTATTTAATTGTCTCTTCTGTGATCTTGTCTGATGTGTAGAGCAGTCCAATATAGTCTTCTGTTTGTTGATCTTGTATCCTGCCACTCTGCCATATTCCTCTATTGATTCCAACACTCCACTTGTGGAGTTTCGGCGATTTTCAATGTATAGAATCATATCGTCTGGAATAATGATAATTTTGCCTCTTCCTTCCCCAGATGAATACCTTTGATGGAAGACCCCCTTTAAAGGAAAATAACTGATGAGAAAGTGTTATTGATATCAGTAGTAGTGGCATGTATTTATATTTCTGAAGACAGTCATGGAGAGGGATGGTGTAAAATGAATGTGTGTTAACATGAATGTTTTCATTACTACTTGTAATATTAAGAATTTGTTTCTTCTTATATACTTTCCCAAACACTCACAATTAAAAATGGAATCACATATATATGATTGTATTATACATATAAATATATACTTTATTTTATATATTTAATAAAAACAAACAGGTCTGCTGTCATTGAGTTGATTCAACTCATAGCAACCTTTTACAGGGCGTTTAAGACTAAATATTGATGAGAACACACAGCCTTATTATTTTCCTGTAGAGCAGCTCCTGAATTTGAACCACTGGCTTTGTGGTTAGTGAGCCAGTACCTAATCCACAGCAATGCCAGGGTTCCTTTATAAGTGCAATGCTTCTTTGAAAATGATTATATTAAAATGCAATTAAGATGAAGTCTTATAATTATAATAAATTAATTTGTTTTCCCCAATACAAAAAGGCCTAACTTAAGTGTTCTTAATATTTAAGTGTGTATTTTAAGAATAATTGAGCTATGAGTTCTTTCTTAAATTTATGACATATGAAACCTGGGTTTCTGTGTGTGTGTGGAATTGATTCTAACTATAATTTAAATATTTCAATACCTGTCAGACTGGAAATTCTGTGTGTTAATTTTTTGGCTCCCATTGATGCACTACAGGTGGCTCCCTGTACATTCCTGCTTCCTCCCACAAGTCCCAATATTTGATTTAAGTAGCTATTTTGTCCAGAATTCCATAATCACATCCCTTCTTTCAAGTTTCTTCTCTTCAGAATTGATGCACAGTTAGATGCAAACTCCCTCAATTACACATTAGCTACCGTATCAAAAAATACAAGAATTCAAGTGCTTTTCATTTTTAATGAATTTATTAGCATTTGATTTCTATACAACAAAATACACAGATTTAAAATATATTGTTAGGTGAGCATTGACAAATAGTTTCATTAGTGTATACCCACAACCCCAATCAAGATACAGAACTTTTCCATCACCTCAGAAGGTTCTCTCCTGCTTTTTGCAAGTTATCTACCCCACTTCTTTCATCCTATGCCCCACACAAGCATTGGACTGACTTCTGTCACCTTAGCTCCATTCAGACTGTTCTACAAGTTCATATAAGTGGAACAAGACAGCACGTTATTCTTTTGTATCTGGCTTCTTTTGCTCGTTTTTACTGCACAGTTGGATTCCACTGTTTGAATGAGCTAAAATTTATTATGCACACAGTCTGGGACTACAATATTATATGCAATAGTGTGGACTACACTTCCCAGAAGACCTTGCTATCCCCAGTGGAAGTTCCCCAATGGTCTCTTGCACAAGATTATTTTAAAATCCCATTTCAGAGCTGACAGGGAGAGAAGCACCGGAGAACCAGTCATGCTGGCTGGTGAGGTTGTTTCTTCTCTCTCCTGGGAGAGTCTCCATAAAATTCTTGAGGCGGGGCTGGAAAAAAAACATTAGCCACTTAGATGTTGATGGATATTTGCATCTTCTTTAGGTGTGGAGTAATCTGAATAAAGCTTTAATAAACAGCCATGTACAGATCCCATTACGGATATGTTTCTCCAAAGGACAAAACATTTTTCTCTTGGATAAATGCCCAAGTCTGGAATTACTAGATGGTGCATGTTTAGCTTTATAGGACACTCCCAAACAGTTTATCAAGTACTTGTACAATTTTGCACTCAAACCAGCTACTTCTGAGAATTCCATGTACTCCACAACCAACACATGATAGTATCAGATTTTTTCATTTTAATTTTTTTAGATTGTTTAATTTTAGTCATTCTAGAGAATGTGAGAAAATATTTCATTATCACTTTTATTTTGCACTTACATGATAACTAATAATGTTGAGTATCCTTTCAGATATTTAATGATCATGTGTCTTTTCTGGAAAAAATTCATTCAAATGCTTCACCCTAATTTAATTGAGTTGCTTATCTTCTTATGAGTAAATTATGAAATGGCTTATGGGTTCTGAACAGAAGTCACTTGGCAGCTGGATGTATTGCCAACATGTCCTCCTGATTTTTGTCTTGCCCTTTTCCTTAAAGGTATTTTATTCATAGTATTTTCTGAAAAGGAAAAGTTTGTGGATTGTTTTTGTTTTATGAAGTCCAATGTGTTTTTTCTTGTATGGTTTATGCTTTGTATTTTGTCTGAGAAAGTTTTTTTAATCTCAAGGACGTGAGGATTTATTTTTCTGTTCCCATCTAGCAATTCTATTGTTTTAGCTTATATTCCTATTAGATTTGTTTTACATTAATTGTGTTTATGATGTGAAATAAACATCTAAGCTTTGCTTTTCTCCATTGCCAGGGTGCCAACATAAAAAAATGAGTTGATCACATATATGTGGATGAACGTCTGGGGTTTATATTTCATATCATTTATATATTTTTGTATTCTTAAACCAATACTGCACTTTCTTAATTGTTATAGCTTTATTATGTCTTACAAGCTACTATGAGTCCTATAATTTTATTAATTTTTAAAGATTGTTTTAGTTAATTGAGGTTCTTTTTATCTCCAAATAAACTTGAAAATTACTAGGTTAGTTTCCTAAATAAAATCTTTGGACACTTGGATGGGGGTGTATCAAACCAACAGGTCGATTCGGGGATAATTGACATATTAATAATAAGATACCCAACCCAATTAGTTAAAAACAAATAACCCCTCTACCAGTGATTTATTGTGATTTATACTGATCCTATAGGAGAGAGTAGAACTGCTTCTTAGAATTTCTGAGACTATAAATCTTTGGGGGAGGAGAGAACCTCACTCAGCTAGTGGGTTTGAACCTGTGACCTTGTGGTTAGTTTTATTCCATTGCTTTGGAGAAAACTCAATGCTTATTCTACAGAGCTGTCAGGGCTCTTTATCTAACCCTTTAGTGTAATGGGAATCTCTACCTTTACTTAGATATATTTTTGTTTGCACAAAGCAATGTTTTCTGTATTTCAATGTAGAGACCTATAAGCATCTTTTATTGTATTTTTTTCATGAATATTTATACATGCACACACAGAGATATACAAGTGGTTACCCCTCATAAAATGGAAAAAAAGCTCCACTGGCCGTAGTGTTCATAGTATGATTTTTCCTGCTAGGCAAGCATCTAGCAACTCACTCTTAGTGCACCCAGTGGCGTCACCTGGGAAGGTTCTTTCTGTTCACAGTGAATTTTTCATGAAAGCCGTTTCCCTCAAACCTCATTTTTTGTGATGGACTATTTAAGAGAACTGTGTGCAGCTGTGAAACTTTATGTCCTGCTTGGGGGAAATGCCACAGAAACCGTTGTGATGTTGAACACAGCTTACAAGGACAGTTCTGTGGGAAAAACTCAAGTGTAGAGTGGTTTTCTTGTTTCAAAATGGTGAAATGTTGATTGATGACAAAACTCATTCTGGACATGTGTCAACTTCCTGAAAGGATGAAAATGTCAATTTGTAGTGCATTTGGAGTTCATTCCACCAGGTCAGACTGTTAATCAAGCTTTCTATTTAGAGGTTCTGAAAAGATTGCATAACAATGTAAAACAAAAAAGGCCTGATTTGTGGCAGACAGGAAACAGGTTTTGCCACCACGACAATGCACCTACTCATGGAGCCACCTCAATGTGCCAGTTTTGGGCAAAAAACAGCATGCCTCTCTTGTCCCGTGCACCTGACTCAGCTGACCTGGCTCCGTGTGACTTATTTTTGTTTCTGTAAATAAAGAGGGACATGAAAGGAAATGTAGATGAGATGATGATGTAGAAGAGGTGAAGAAAAAGACAAGGGAGGTGCTGTCAGCCATGCAAACAGATAAGTTTGAAAAATGTTTCTAAGAATGGAATCTCAGATTTGACAAATGTATTAAGTGTAATGAAGACTACTTTGAAGGTGACAAGGTTGCTTTGTTTTTTAAAAAAAAAGCTTAAATACATAGCTTTGAAAAAATCCATTGTTTTGGGGGTACCCCCTCTTGTATGTTTTTTTAATTATCTTGCCTTATTACATTGTTTAGAACTTCTAATAGGAGGCAGATAAGAAATGGGAAGCATATTAGAGAGCATTGAGTTTATGTTAATGGTGGCTGAATAATTTGGAATAGAATATTATTAATGATTGTACAAAGTGAAGAGTATAATCAATGGCAATGAATTATACATGTAAAAGTTGCTGAATTGGAGAGTGTTTTGTTGTGTATATATTTACAATTAAAAAAGTAATCATGTGAATAACAATGAGTACAAGGAAGAAAGAAATGTTCTGGAATTGATGGTGGTGATGATTGTACAACTCTTCGTGATATGATTGAATTATTGAAGGGTATGACATGTGGATGAAGTGCCAATAAAACTCCTAAAAATAAAAGATGAGCATGAACATTCTTATCTTGGCCATAATCTTTGGGAAGATATAGTATTCACTATTAAATATTATGCTAAGTACATATTTTAATAGTTATTATTTATACATGTAAGAAGATTCTCTTCTAATCTTGTTTTGATGGGTTTTATCATGAACACGTGGAAATTTCCAAGTGCTCTTTTTACATTTTTGTGAGAAGATAATGTGGTGTCCCCTTTATTTTCTTAATGTAATGAACCATGGTGACTGATTTCAGAGGTCAGACTAATGTACTCAGAGATAACTAGACATGGTCAGGGTGTGTTCCCATGTTTTGTGTGTTGCTGATTTCAAATTTTTTATATTTTGTTGAGGGATAATCTATGTGTTCATGAAAGATATTGGTCTACAAATGTACTTTTCTTGTAGCGCCTTTGCCAGCAGAATCTCCAAAAGTTGGGACATTTGTCCATCCATCTTCTCTATTTTCTGAAGTTGTCTATGTACATCCACTGTCATTTCCTCCTTAAACATATTATTACTTCCCAGTGAGATCATCTAGACTTTCCTTTGTGGAAAGGTTTTTGATTGTGAATTTGATTTCTTTGATATAGGGTTATTTTTGGTGTCCTTTTCTTTTTTCAGTAATACATTCATTTCACCTGAGTTGTCAAATGCATTATCCTAAAAAATAGCCATAGGGCCTCCACTAATGTTCTAAAATTAATCATCTGTTATTTCTTTTTTTCTTTAAAGTGGCTTTGAAAGAGCTCACTTCCAAGGAGTCATTTCTGACTCATAGTGACCCGATAGGACAGAGTTTGACTGCCCCACAGGTTTCAAAGACTGCAACCCCTTTACTGGAGTAGAAAGTCACATCTACTAAAAAAGATGGATTGACACAGTGGCTGCAGCAATGGGCTCCAGCACAGGCACGGTTCTGAGGATGGCACAGGCCTGGGCCGTGTTTCATTCGGTTGTGCATAGGGTCACCATGGGTCAGATCTGACTTGAGGGCACCTACCCACACCACATCAACAAATTTGGATCAGGATTGTTGGGATTTGCAATACACCCACCAGTCGGCCTTCGCAGGGAATTTTGCTGGTTTATATCTAACTTAAATTGTGGGAAATCAGCTGGGCAAAGCCCTATACCTAGTAGATACTCAAAGATTTTTAACTGCATCGGTGATAAATATCAATACATATTCTCATATTGTGAAAGAAAATGGCTCCACCGAAACTCCAATGACCCTGCCATAATCCAGGAATGTGAAACGACCTGCGAAGTGGGAGGCCATTGGCGTTCCAAAGGCGTAACTACTTTTTCTTATCTCGATGGAAAAAGTAGCTCACAGCTTTAAAGATGCAGTGCTTTCTGGCCTTGTTCCTTCAAGGTATGGAGAACGAAGGTGCTGGAAACATGGATGTCAGTTTGGGTAAGTCACTCCATCATCTGTGTATTTCATGCAGAATTTTTTAAATGCACACTAGGATCTCAAACAGTGGCGCACACACAAATAAACGCACAGAGGTTCTACAACCAAACACATTTAGAAAGCAGGAAGCGTGGCAGAGTTCGTCAGCTTTCTTTATGGAGAGATTTCCTGAACTTTCATTATGTGATCAAATATTCAAGGTTATTACACCCATTGGTGATGCATTGTTTCCGACATATTTGAATATGGATTGCTTCTTTTTCTAACTTTTTACTTAATCCATTTTAATGCCTCTCCTTGCTGTATTTATATTTTCAGAGTGCTCTGAGAATTCACAACACCACGAGCAAAATAACAAGCACCTGTTGTCAAGGTTTTATTTCACGCAGAGAGAAAGTTGCTGGGCTTTTCTATTCTGTTCTTCCAGGCTGTTTACTGCTCCCACCAGACAGAGTAATGGATTGCTTTTATTATGATAAATTTTGTGGGATGTGCATTCAAAGAAACAGAGTTTTGGACACACTGGTCTAATGTCTGAGTGCCAATAGTGGGGTGCTATAGCTCAGCTGTCCTATGAAAACAGCTAGCGTGTTGGATAAAACCCCTTGATATGTAAGCAACAGACAGATAGAGAAGACAAGACAGTAAAGAGGAAGAATTGCAAGAACTCAAGAGAAAAATAGAAGTCAGTAGAGTACGGAAGTTGTTTTTGTTCCCCTAAAGGTAAAATGGCCTTTCCTTTTGATAAGGAGGACAGAAATTAGAATCCATGTGTTTTATACGGGAAGGCATCTTATGGGAGACATTCTACAGTGAACTGGATTTACCCTCGTGGTAAAGCAACCCTGAGGTGGCACAGACTTGCTCCCAGGTTTTCATTGCCTAGTGGTACTGACAGCCTTCACCTGTGAGCTTTGTTTAAGGTGACAGAAGGAGACACAGATCCTCTCTAGAACTTGTACCTTAGGCTCACAGTTGTTTCAGCAAGCACTTGGTCCCTCCTTGTATGCTCCTCATTTCTAAACTTTCATAATAGCTGGTGTAAGTTGGCCTGCCCCTAGACTCCCCATTCAAGATAACGGGAGTGTCTGTATTTGCCTGGGTACTTTAGAGAAACAGATCCACAGAAACTCATGTATAAGAGAGAGTTTTATATAAAGGTTAAGTGCACATCAAGAAAACTTCCCAACCCAGTGCTGCCCAAGCCCACAAGTCCAG
>NW_022109704.1:202514-216938 GCF_000313985.2 Echinops telfairi
TCTTCATCAAGGCTTGGTGGGCCAGAATGTGCTCCCCTCTCTCTTCCTCCCCCCTTCGTTTGCTCCCGTGTCCTCTGATCAGACATGACCTTTCTTCGTCTTGATGCTCCCAGCACTTAGCACTGATCTCTACGCCCAACACCGAGGACTGGCATGTTCTCAAGTGTTTATTAAAGGAATGGTGTGGGTGTGGGAACTAAAACATGAGCATTCTGTAGTTTGAATAAGTCAGGCAACTCCTGAGATGCAGGACCAGGACCAAAGAATGTCTCAGCCTTGGCTGTCCAGGGCCACATTTGCTTATTGCCGGTCCACAGAGCCACAGGCTGTAACCATGAGATGATGAAAGGCAGCTTGTTAGGTGGAAAAGGGAAGGGGGGTTTTCTTGAAAGGAACAAACCCATTCTGGATATCTTTTCAATAGGCATAAAGTACTAAGAGAACCAAAGGTAAGAAGGAAAGCACGTATGAGAAGAAGATGAGGACATGGAACATGGAGACATGAGAGGAGAACGGCTGCCATACGAAGGAGCCTGGGATCTATACCCAGCACACCTGATGGGAGGCCCGCCCCATCACAGACTACTGTGCCTTCTAGAGAAAGTCACGGAACCTCTCTGAACCTTGGTTTTCCATCTGCTAGGTTGGAGAAAATGACTGTAATAATGTTTCCCTTACTACTTCTTCTGACTGTTTTACTAAATGAGCTCTTGGAGGTGAAAGTGCTTTGTTTTGGAATTCTGAAAGAGCATGTAGACATTATTTTAAATGGTGCAGTTTGAGTTGTTACTACTAAACTTAAAAGCTCCCTGCCACCAAGTCCATTCTGACCCATGGTGACCCTAGAGGGCAGAGTAAAATTCCTCCACATGGTTTCTGAGACAGTACAGCTCTATGGGAGCACATAGCCTCATCTCTCTCCATCAGGACAGCTGGTGGATTTGAACTGATGGCATGGGGTTAGCATTCCAATGCATAAGCCATTACCACCAGAACACCTTAATACTAGTATTCAGAGGGAGAACTGGAGAGCAAAGGAAGCACAGAGTAGAGAGGAGATGAGCAGTAACGACTGTCTCTTTCATGAACAGCAGATTCTTCGATGTCTTATGTGGACATTCAAGTTTTAGAACTTGAATTTAGCACCACAAAACTAGTTAATAACTAAGACCCTTCATTAAAAAAAATACTAGAGTTAACTCAGACCTCCCTTGAATGTCACACTGTGTAAGTTATTGAATCTACTTCACTATCTCAGCCATAAAATGAGCAGGGGAAAAAATGTGTCAACCTCTGGATTTAGGGTGAGAATTAAATGAGACTTAATTATTCTTCCAGTAAATATATATTGACTATGTGTTATGTGCCAGATATCGTTTTTCACACTGGAGATATCGCAGCAAATAATACAGCCAAGAACCCTGCTTTCTGGATATTTTAATTGCAGAAAATAAGAAAAGGCAGTATACAAATACATATGTCGCTTAGCATTAGGTATTAAAAAATCCCAAGGGGAAAATCAACTGGGGCATAGAAATTGGTGCGGGGGGGCACTGTCTGAATGAGGGTAGCTGGGGGTGTGGAATATGGAAAGTTTAGGGCTATGACAGGTTCAATAAACTGTAGGTAGTATCTAGCACATCATGTTCTGTCCAAGAAGTTCCTAAAAGCAAAGCCTGTATGTTTCATCTGGGATTCCCTGAGTAACCAGAGTGGATTGAAACAGTAGAGAAAATTCCTATGGGATAGACACATGAGAAGATTCCTGGGTGGCGCACAGGATTTGCATTCAGCTGCTAATGAAAAGGTTGGTGATTCAAACCCACCCATGGGCCCCTTGGAAGGAGAGTCTGGTAATCTGCTTCAGTAAAGATTACAGTCCACCAAACCCTAGCAGCAGCTCTGCTCTGTAACACATGGGTTCACCATGAGGCTGAATCAACTGGGCAAAGTGGGCTTGTTTTTGTATTTTTTTAAGGCACATAAATGGAGAAGAGATGAATTTCCTTATTTAACAAGAATGCATTCAGTTCCACCCTGTGCTACACTCTGGAAACACGAAAACAAATAGGACCTGTTCCCATCTCTAAACAGCACCCGAGCTGACATGGACAGGTCTCTTGGCTGAACAGTGGTGCAGGAGGGCTGCCCAGGAGGGTCTCTGGGAATCTTAGTCACTGCCCGCTTTCCTCGGTCCTTTGTGCTATAGATTTGTTCCTACCTATCCCCACCTCCAACCCAACACCCACCTGTCTCACACAGCCGACTTGCCATCCAGGTCATTAGCCACTTGTCAACTGGGTGGAGATGCTGACACCAATGGAAAGGCATGGCATCTGATCGTGACGTTTTCCCCAGCCAGCTTGTCTGAGAACTTGTTCTAGATTCTTCCTCCCTGTCAAGCACTGCGTCCAGGGAGAAGCTGTTATCTGGGCTCCTCACTCCCTATTCCAGGAGCTGGAAGTACAGATCATGTGGACTAGAAAAGGTCCTTCGTGATTGGCTCGTCCACTTCCCCATTTCAGAGGGGGCAGCTCAGGGCCAAAGAGTTGAAGTGGCTCTGTCAAGGTTACAAAGAAATTAATGGCAGAGCTGGGATCAGGACAGATGGGAGACTATCTGGGACACAATGGATATTTGTAGTGTCGGCTTATATCATTCCAGCAGTTTCTCGCTAATGAAAATCTGCTCTGATTGCATTTCACTATTAAAAACAAAGCCTTCTCCATTGTTATTGTGTCAGTTCCAGCTCACAGTGGCCGTACAGGACAGGATGGAACTGCCCTCTGTGGAAACTTACAGTTTCTAAAGTTGCAGCACCCTAAGTCCTTATGGAAGTAGAATGCCACCTCTTTCTCCCAAGGAGTGGCCAGTGGATTGGAACCACTGCTATTTGACCAGCAGCTGAGCATTTTAACCACTGCATCATCAGGGATCTGTATATTTTATCATAGACATATAAAATCTCCAATAAGGAGAGTCATTTAGTGTTTTCATCTGGTATGATTGTCATTCTGTTACTCTCTAATTTTCTTTCATACTTACTGTCATAGTCCTTCCGACCAGAGACTAGGAAAGAGGGTAACATGTTGTATGTTGAATATGTACCAGGCACGGTCACTGTGATGAAGCGCTGTCCCTGTGACTGGAGAGGCCATTTAACTCGTCTGAAAGCTTAGGGCCAGTAAGTGGAACCACCTGTGTCAAAGGTCGAGGTCTTTTCACGGCACTGGCTCTGGCACCCCTCTACCTACCAGGTAGTCCAGATCAGCCATCACATTGCGCAGATAAGAAAAATAGCACATGAAACCTGACTAATACAATCCCTAGCACATGGTAGATATCAGTAAATGCCAATTCCCTCTGCCTTTCTCATTAGATGTTAAGTTTACAGAGATCTGAATCATCTTCTTATGCTTATGTTTTGATATTCCATGTAGATTCATATACCATATATGGCATGCATGTAAGGTAAAACATTTGCATGTATCTAACTATATTTTTATTACTTTGTGGAAGCAGACCACTTGCATGTATTAGCTTTGCTTGTTGGGAATTTTATCACAGGTATTTTCCTGAAAAAGGAAACATCATCAAAGCTACGCTGCCCAGGAAAGGTGGGCAACAGTTCTCCTTAGTAGCAGATTCAAGGTAACAGCACCTCGGTCTCTCCAAGCTCTCTTCCCAGCTTCCAGGGATTTCGCTCCAAGAGAAAGGTTTACCACTTCTCTACATGGTTCATGGTCAGCTTCAGTACATATTGTAAAGGGTCCAGAAGACACAAAACCAAGCACTGCCCTCTGATTAATTTGGGCTCATGGTGACTCTATCAATATAGAATTTCTGGGTGGCACATCTTCATGGGAGCAGATCGCCCTGTCTTTCTCCCTCGGAAGCGCTGGGGGCTTCAACAAGCAACCTGTGGCCAGCTGTCCGACACTTACCCGCCAGCGCCACCACGGCACCTTCGAGCGATCCAGGTCAGATCATTTGAGGTATTTACATATGAATACACACCCACACTTTTGACGGAGCAGAACTTTTGGTTAGGCCAAATAGACACTGAAATGGAATACTCTGAAGGACATGCTCTTATATGTGATATATTAGATCTGGAAGTCATGAGGAATCGGCATTATACAGTACAGAGGTCCCTGTACTGGGAGACGAAGGTCACCTAACAGTGGTAATTGAAGAGATGTTACTGGTACTTTGGTCCAAGCGGTCATTTTATAAATGTGTAAACTAGACTCAAGGAAGGGGATTTACAATCGGCAGGGCTATGAAAGAGCCAAATAAATGAATGCTGCTACTGTTACTTTCCCTCTAATCAACCTGGAGGCATTGCGCCCACATGCACAACAAGCTCAAAACCTTTGTGATGTGCCGGGTCTTCCCAGGCTGACAATGCTGCTTTTCAGAAATTAGCTGCGCCATGATGAGAGGGGATGCGGGACCAGCACATCAGGTTCAAAGGGGGTAACGCCAGGATGACCATCTGGAAAAGGTATGTGCCTGCTTCGTGCCTGGTTCCGACAGAAACGCATTACTTTCTTATGAAAACTATTCCAACCAAAACATTTTTTAATGCTTCCTTACTTCTTTGCCTCCAGTTTCTTTTCTTGCTTTTTTGAAAAGAGCTTTTTTTTGACATATCGTACAATTCAAAACTTTAATATATTAAGAAGAGTTGTGCAATTATCCCATCATCAATCTTAGAACCTTTTCTTCATTTTTGTACTCATTAATTTTAGCACCCCAATCCTGTTCCCCTAACCTCCCCTGCCATAACCCTTAAGAAGCTAGTCATCTAGTTCTTGTCTCTAGATTTCCCTATCTGGGATTTCCTATAACGAAACTCATCCAAATCCCCCAACAACAACCATAACAAAATAAAACACAGATGTACTACAAAATTATACTGCAAAAGAAAAACTCAATCCCAAAGATAGCTGAAAATAAGGAAAACTAAAGCAAATTTAAGATGAGTCAACAGTGCATGTGTTGAACTTCGAGGCATGGCTCTGCCTTCCAATGTGAGAGTCACTGAAAGTATTGCCATATCCACGACCCTCGTGGCGTGAGTAACTAGTGCCAGTCACCCGCATTGTGAAAATACACAAGCTAATGATTCATGTATTGGCATCTAACAGGAAGTCCTACACATGTATACAATCCATTGCTCAACAGTACTTTGCCATTGACTAAAATAACTTTCCTATCAATAGAATTACCTTAAGCCCCATGGAGATGATTCATGAGCACGACAGTAAAATGACAAGGTCTAGAAAAGTGAACTGTGGACTTCTGGAAACCACAGTTATGTGAATGGATTTAGAGCTCTCACTTGATCGCAGCCCTAACATAAGAACAATTAGTTCTTATAACAGGGCTCTCCCTGGTACGTGCCCTCATTAGGATATCACAGATGCTGTAGCAAAGTGTGGTGAAGAAATCAGATGATGCCCAGCTTTCATGAAAAATAATGTCAGCGATATTAATGGCTTATCTCAAAACAAGCAGCCATCTAAGTGAGGAGTCAGCTAAGTCCACACAGAAGCACGCTACCTGGTCTGTGTGATCAAGGATTGTAAATAATAACATCCAAATCTGAAGGAGGAAACAATAGCGGTCCCTAAATTCTAAGCACCTGGTTTATGGAAAGCGTTCAATGACACTGGTAGTGGAAAATCCATTTGAGGATCCCTGTGGTTATTGGGTTCCTGGTGAGTCCCCGATGCCCATAGACTAGCAATGTTAAAATTCATAAGTATCAGGGAAAGAACACTGTGAACTAGATTTTAGCTGTTGTACTTAGGCTAGAATGTAACATCTTGTCATCTGATCTCCTTCTGCACTTAATGCAAATTTATTCTAAATATTTCGTCCTCTCTGCTTGCTCTTTGAGGGCTTTTCCTCTTTTAGATGGTCATTGTTGCTGGAATCATGTTTTTGTGTTTTTCTGTACAGGGAAAGGAAGCTGTGTGGATTTATGAAGACAGTAGTTGGATTACTGACTGCCTGGGGAGAGCGGGGGGGGGGGGGGGGGGGTGGGGGGGGGCGGATGGGGAGTCAGCATCACTAGGTATAAGAAGGAAGGAAAGGCTCCAAAGTTGAGTGTAGTGATGACGGCACAACCTTTCTTGATACGATTGAACTACTGAATCGTATGGTATGTTAATTATAGCTCAATAACAAGTTTTAAATGAGTCAAAAGGGAAAACAAATGATAAGATGTTAAATCTTAACCTAACTATAGCTGCATTCATTCTTTTTTTTTTGCAAGCCCAGCTCACATGTATAAATATGCCTCCCAGGTTCAAACTGTATCCTAATTTGCTTCTTGAGCCTTCTAATGGGTCCCAGGCAGAGCCACCATTATTACCCAATTGCAATGATGTGTCCCATCTCCTGGTTCTATCTGCATGTACTACAAGCCTGAGCTGTTGTTTCATTGTAGTTGTGTTTTCAAAGTCAGTGATTTTCTATTTGTGTGTTTTCGCTACATTATTGTGATCATTAGTCTCCATGTGCCTCTTATCAATAGCTTTTTAAAGAAGGTGGTAATTGTTTAGAAAGGAAAGGAGAAACTTTTAGAAGGCTTCTGCTCAGTTACTAATAATATTATAACTAATAATGTTGAAATTCCGAAATAGAAAGACTTTATAAACAATTTGTTAGTATTGTTCTTGTGAAACACCAGACAAAATGTTCTGCTAGAATTAAGAATAAGTTTTATTGAATGAATATAAACACTTCATGAAAAAGAGACATACAATTGCACTGAGTTAAAATACTTCAATGTGCTCTGACTTACAGAGAGAGTGCGATTTTTATTATGTCAAGGGAAGGCATGGAGGGAGGACGAGATGGAATACAGCAAACTTTACAAAGGTTTTGTTAAACTACAAGCTTAAACATTTCCTTAACACCAGTAAATCTGTGTGTTACATTCAGAGATTATTATACCTGAGAGTTGTTTAACAAAGCAATCTGTTAGGAGCTACCTCTCTCTCCCCATGGCAGTCAGCCTCTCCCTTTATGACATGTTTAGTCTCTAGCTGAGTTAGGATTCACAGAGTCTGCGGAAATTGAGTGGAAGATCTCAGTGACTGAAAATAGAGTCTTGGTTGGGGGAGTCAGGAAATCAGGACTGAGCCTTGGCTGAGTAGTATTTGCTTCACCCTGGTGCAGGGTTATGAGGTGGTTAGTTACAGGCTGCAGCTTAACATCTTCAATTACACTTCTCTTTTCAAACATCTCGGGATCTGTGGCCTTCGTGAGAAAAGCGTTGTTTTAGACCAGACTCAGTCAGCATGTGAAATGGGCGTTTGAAACAATTCTTCAGCCAGAGGCTCTACCTCCTGTCCTCTTGATTTCACCAGTCATTACCCTTTGACAGAAAGACCAAATTGTCTTTTCAGCAAAATCTGACATTTCTAAGGCAAGCTAGTTTCATCCAAATGAATTTTTTGAAATAGGCCTAGAGCACTCCACTTCCTCTACCTGTTTTTTAAAATCCACACACAAATCTCATTTGATGAAGTTGTTACCAGGGGGTGCAGATCTCCTGCCAAGACAGTCATCCTTTCTGTAAGAACTGGGCGTCTCTGGGCTGGCCACTCCTGCCAGCCTTGAAGGTTTACCACGCTACATTTTCCAAGTGATTGCGGGGGGCTGGTTCCCACCACCCTCCGCTTTGGACACCACAGGTGGGAGTTTTTAAGACCTGGAACACTGCCTTTTCTACTACCCAGGCACTGTTTAAATTTTTTGTAGCTGGACACCAACAACTTTAACCTTGCCACAGCTCTGGGTCTTATATGCGGGATGCGTTGGGGTTGAATGGGGTGAGCATCATGAACAGGACTGTATCAGAGGAATAACTGGGACTCCCCAATGGGTCTGACTCCACAACTAGACATGACCCTTCTCTGCAAAATGAGTTTCTTCAACCCGCATAATTGACTGCATGGCTGGGCGCCTTGAGAGTTGGTGGTGGTAGTAAGAATCATGGTGCATAACACATTTAACATGTCCTGTAATAAGGGTCACAGGGATTAAAAGAAAGAGACAGGCTAGCAGAGAGGGGCGTATCCTGGATCCAGTGCTGTGAGGTAACCAGCTAAAAATATCCAAAAAGAAGGAATAGTCATGGGAGAGATGGTATGTAATCTAGAAGGTTTGGGCATATTTTTTAAATATCCTGACCTATTTTTTTCCAGTGGTACTTATCCAGGGCCCATAAAAAATATTGGAGTTAGAACAAATGATCCCTTACCTCTTTGCCGAACTAAAATAAAATCCAGAATGAATTTAGAACACAGTGCAAGTTTTGCTGACTTTTAAGACTTTCAGTGAACTGAAATTGCCTCAGCAATGCTACCAATTATTTGAGCCATGGTGGCAGATAGATTATGAGTAGGTATTTCCACTTTAAATATGTCATAAGGGGACAAAGACTCAAAGGAATGAGTAGCCCTATTTAGGTCTCTCAGCAATGAGATTAGATGAGAGGACAAGTGGTCTTTTTAGTATGGATATTAATTTCAAGTCACTGGTCCATTGTAAGCTGTCAGCGTATGGCGACTCAAGGGAATTCCTAGGGTCACTAAAACTTATCGGCCTATCACACTTTAGCCATTCAAACATGCTAACGTCAGAGTATTGAACAACAAAAACCACCCTACTACCATGGAGTTCGTTCCAATTCATCGTGACTCTGGACAGAGTAGAAATGCCCCTGTGAGTTTCCAAGACTGTAGCTCTTTGTGGGAAGAGAAACCCTTGTCTTTCTCCCAAGGAGCTGCTGAAGGTTTTGAAAAACTGACCTTAAGCTTAGCAGCCCAAAGAGTACCAACTACGCCACCAGGGGTCCATAAGAGGACGAGTAGCGAGGCCTATTTCTAAAAAGCTGATCTTCACATAAAAAGACATACATAGATGGGACACACAACATAGCACTTCTATTTTGAATATCAGGAGATGGAATGAACGATTTGAGTCTCTCAAGTCAGTTTGCTATTAATGAGTTATCATAAAGGAACAATTCTGCCGGGTCTATGGGATCCTGGAGTTGGGCATAAACTGGGAGGCTTGGATTATTTCTAAAGTAGTTGTCTGCTACTAAATTATAATACCAAGCCTTAGTAATAAAAATATGTCCACAAGGCATGGAAGGAAAACATTCTGACCAGGCATGAGTGAGACTGAACAAAGAGAGTTGTAGAATCGGGAGGTGATTCGGGGGTCGTCATAATTTGACATGAGTAATATGAATAAAGCTCACTGCCGTTGAGTCCATGGGGATCCATAGCAATCCTGTAGGATAGGGTAGAACTGCCCACGTAGGTTTCAGAGATGGTAGCTCTTTACTGGAGTAGAAACCCCGTCTTTCTCCAGAGGAGCACGGCGAGTGGTTTTGAACTGCAGATCCTAGGATAGCAGCTCAATGCATCATAACCACTACCCAAGTGGCTCCTTGACATGAACAGTCTATTTGAAAAGATTTTCAAAATCAATAGTAAAACTGGGTGCAAATTTATCTTCTGGTTGTTTATTAGATGGATCAATAAAAATCGATATAAAAGATGCTTGTAGAGCTTCTGGACTACCTTGTGGGGGGTTCTCAGGTCCTGGTTTCAGCTGCTCAGTCCCCTGAAGCCTGCAGAGGAGGAGTCTCTGTTGCCATGTGTTGGATGCTCCTGGCAAAATGCTCCTGGGCATTCTTTGAAAGCGTAGATCCCATCAGCCCCCATATCTCATCTGCCATAGTCTTTCCTACAAATCTACCAGATACACCAAACTGCCTCTCCAGAATTGCATCTGGCCCCTCCACACTCAACTCCATACTCCATGAGATCAGTGACGTTGATTTACTTGTTTTCAAAGTCATTTTAACCTTCTGGGGTTTAGGTGAGCTCATGAAATAATATCACATTATGAGGTAGGTTGCTAACTACCAGGTCAGCGGTTCAAACCCACCAGTGGCTCCTGGGAAGAAAGATGAGGCTTTGGACCCCAGTAAAGATTTACAGCCTCATAAACACAAAGGGGTAGTTCTACTCTGTCCACCAAGGTCGCTGCGAGCTGGGATCGACTAGATGGCAGTGAGAGTTTCGTATTTTTCTGTGTGCTCTATTCTCATGGAAACTTTTAAAAGTAGACGATGTCTTAGTAGCAATTCAGCTAATAATGAAAGGGAAAGATAGAGACACAGGAATCAAAGTGTGTATCAAAAGGACAATAAGGAATGGTTATATAGATAATGGACTGACCACATTTTAGAAATGTTTGAAAGCAAAACAACAAAAAATGGCAAGCTCTTACATTCACTAAACAAATTTATGTTTAATATCAACAAAGATAGCCATAGAACACTATCTGAGTATATTGTATATGGTGATGCTGTAATAAATAGGAACTCTACTTAAGAAATGTGAGAGATTGGCATTGGTTCATGTGTGAATGCTTGCTTTCTGTCGTTACTCTCATGCTCCTCCCTCCCAGAGAGAATTGTGGTTTTGTCTTTTAAACGTTATAATCCGTTCTTTATCCCTATCCATAAAATCATAGAATGGACTCGAAAAAGAGAGGAAAATGAAGTAATGAAGAGTTAATTATCACTAGGGCAGTGAATCTTCTAGAACCAAGACTCCCAGGGTGGCGACAAGCATAGAGAATGTTAGAGAAGGAGCCAGAGCCACTTCCCGTGTCTTTGGAAGCAGGACCAGACTGAGAGCAGTGGAGGAGAGAGGGCGGGCAAGAGGAGAAAGAGCAACCGCGCAGTGCTGGGTGTTTGGGGCTCAGTGAGAGACTCCCGAGCAGCTCTGGGATATGGGAGGCTTGAAACTAGAACAGGAGGCTTTGAGCGGGGTGTTGTGAGTTATAAGTTGATTCCTTGGAGTGTGTTTCTGATACTTTGATGCTGTTCCAAGCTTGCTGCACGCCATTCTCTGTAGATCCTGGCTCCCAGTGGGCCACAAGGGCGATCGCATTCTGTGTGGTTTATGTCTAATGCATATCCAGACAAAGTGTATTGTTGTAGGCTGCCTGAGTTGATTCCAACTCATAGCAGCCCCATAGGACTGAGTAGACCTGCTCTTTGGTGTTTCCCAGGTAAAGGTTAAGTACTTGACCAAAAGGTCAGTGGTTCCAATCCCCTCGCTTCTCCATGTGGAGGAGATGTGACCAGCTGCTTCCAAAAACATGACAACCTGGGAAACCCTACGGGGCAATGCTACTCCATCCTATGGATGCTTTGAGTCAGAATTGACTACAGCAGCTGACTGGTTGGTTGGGTTTTTGTTTAACCTTTGCAGGAGCCGATTGGCTGGGTGAGTTGGGACCCCTGAACTTCTGGTTAGCAGCTGAGTACTTCACCCTCGCACCACCGGGAAGGACCACCAGGACTCCTTAGACCAAGTCTAGATGGATGAACTACAAACTGTGTATGCTGGAATTGGAAGCTTGCATTTACATTCCTTTCATGTAAAATATTTTACCATATTTTGTGATCATTTGGTAACAATAAGTATGTTTTTCTAAAAAGGTGCCTCCTCGGGTTAATTGCAGAACAAGCAGCACAGTGGCCGTCTACAATGCAGGTGCCGTGGGGGGTGGGGGGGGTGGCGGTGAGAAGAGACTTGGCCCTGGGCAAGGTTGCTCCTCTGCTCAGAGTGGGGGCCCAGCTCCCAGAGGCTGGCTTATGAGGATTGGATGGGGAAATGGAGCATGACTTAAGGTGTCCCAGCTGTTCAGCTGCTCAAAGGCACCCTGGTATCCCACAGCACTCCCTGTCGGTGTCTCAGGATAGGTTAGCAGCACACTCTTAGAGACACTCTGCTCTTGGTATCACTCCATCACCAAGCATTATGAGTCTCCCCTACACATCAGGTCTGGTGCGGTTACTTTGAGCAGTCACTTCCCCTTTATTTTCTATCACATGTGTTTGTGCCCTCTAGCAGTAAAAAGTCCCCCCAAACCTACAGAATTAGCAGAGCCATAGAGAGGAAGGGTTGATCTTCCATGAGGATGCGCTTCCTCTTAAAGACCTCTGACTCACTGCGATTGCTCTCTTGCTCTCTCTCTCAGTTGACACGAGGAATATCTTCCCACTGCAGGGGAGGCCTAGCCTCTTCGCTAAGGCTTTTACCCTGTGGCCTCAACCGAGCAAGCTCATGAGATGATAAAAGCCACATGGTCTATGAAATTCAGCCTGGGGTCCACTCACTGACGTAGCAGCAGGGGCATCGTCGAGGGGTGCCCCTGACCAAAGCTGAGTTCATAGTTTCTTGAACATCCAGGAAAATAAACTCTAGTGAGTTTGTTCAAAGCAACCAGTGGCCTTGTCCAGGAAGGCCAAACCTCTCCATACGCTAGTCACAGGGCAGGCAGGATGTAGCTCTCTGACCTCAGATAAGGCTGATTACGTAGGGATGTGAATCCACGGCATAGTGTAGAAGATGTGGGGAATCCCAGGCTGGGATGTCGCCAGCCTTGTCTGCTTACTCACATCCCTGAGGACTGGTCTTTCCCCTTGCTGAGAAGCAAGAGTAAAAGGGAAAGATTGTTCCTGATAGAGAGCCGTCAACATGGACCAAAGAAAGAGACTGGAGGCCAGTGTGGGCGGTACTCAGAGTTTTATTCTTGCCATCGTTTGGGGAGGATGCTCACAATGGCAGGCTGCCTTAATAACGAGGTGAAACACAGAGGGGAAGGAGCGAGATTCTGCTGTTACTCGGAGTGGGCAGAGATGGGTGAATGTTCCAGAAGGGGTAAGTGGAAGACAGCAGGCTGGAGCGGAGCCAGTGGATTCTGGCGTGGGGCTGGCTTCCTGTGTTTAACAGCAGCAGTCATCCTCATGGTCACAGCAGGCAGGACCTCGAGAGCTCATGGGGATAATCCCCAAGCAGCAGCACCCAGAGTCACAGCAGCCCCCGGAGCTGCAGCATCCGGAGCTGCAGCCCCCAGAGCTGCAGCCCCCGGAGCTGCAGCACCCAGAATTGGCACAGCCACCAGAATATCCTGTGCAGCAGCCCTGGGGCCGCTGGACCCAGCGTCGCAGGGGGCTCACTCCGAAGGTGCGGGGAGCCAGGCAGCAGTAGCTGGTGGAACAGGGAGCCGAGCAGGGGTCAGGGACACAGTACAGGCCTCCTGAGCCCTGCGTCATGCCACTTGCAGGACGCTGCACGTAGTAGGTCTGGGCAGGAGAAGCATACTGGGTGTAGTATGTCTGGGTCTGGCAGGGAGCCGGGCATTTCACATAAGTCTGAGTCTGGCACGGAGCTGGGCACTTGACGTAGGTTTGCGTCTGGCACGGGGCTGGGCATTTCACGTAAGTCTGAGTCTGGCACGGAACTTGGCACTTGACGTAGGTTTGCGTCGGGCAAGGGGCTGGGCACTTCACATAAGTCTGAGTCTGGCAGGGAACTTGGCACTTGACGTAGGTTTGTGTTGGGCATGGGGCTGGGCATTTCACGCAGGCTTGGGTCTGGCCGATAGCAGGACCCAACACACCAACAGACTTGCCCGAAGCAGGACCCGGCACACCAAAGGTCTGGCCCGAAGCAGGACCCGGCACACCAAAGGTCTGGCCCGAAGCAGGACCCAACACACCAACGGTCGGGCCTGAAGCAGGACCCGACACACAGACAGTTTGGGTCTGGCATGGGGCTGCACATTTCACTGCGCTGCTTTTCGAGCTTTGTCCCATCCCCAGTCCTGAACCTTTCACGCAGGATTGAGGGAACTGCTGCTGCTGCTTCTGTTGGTCACACATGTTGCTGTGGGTTTGTGAAATCTGGGAGGGAAAGAGGTTCCATCAAAACTTTGAAACTAGGAAGGTCTCCAGTGAAACCTCCCACCCACCCTTCGCGATCAAGTTGGGTCTGTAAGCAGTGACCTTGTTGTGTCCACAGGCTGTACACCTGGCAGCATTTAGAACGGCCTCCAAGCCAGGGAGTCTGGGCTCAGCTCTGTGCTTATTCCTGGCTGGATGACCTTGGACAAACGACCTCTTACCTCTGGGCCTCAGTTGCCACCAGGAAAAGAGGTTTCATAGAATAATGTCTGCCTTTTTGCCTGCCCCATTCTCTGAGCCTCCTCTCTTCTTACTCCTTCCAGATGCCACATTACAAATTAGCCTTGAGAAATCGTTCCCCAGCTGATTTCCCCTTGCCATTGATGCCCTCCAGGGCAGCTCTCCTCCTACCCAGTCAGAGAAGCCCCGCTGAAGGCCAAGTGCTATCAGTGGAACCCTGAGCCAGCGTGAGTCTCCACTGGAGCCTGACAAGGAGCAAAGCCAAAGACCAGATTGGGATGTCCCCACTGTTTGTGCTCTTTGGATCATCTGGACCATCACCATCACCTCTTTGGCCCATGGACCCCAGAAAGGGCTGCACACCTGTAGTCAGAGCGAGAGAG
>NW_022109704.1:217038-226052 GCF_000313985.2 Echinops telfairi
GAGAGAGAGAGAGAGAGAGAGAGAGAGAGAGAGAGAGAGAGAGAGCGCAGGGGGATCCAGTCCCCTGAAACTCCCTTCTCAAGCAGGACCAATAGCTCAGCAAGCCTCATTCTCTCTTCCCAGATTCTAGGTTGCCCTTCCTACGCTATTGCCGTTGGCCTCCCCCAGCAAGTGCCCTCAATGCCTACTCCTGGGGCACCTTCCTCCCACAGCGCTCCATCCCATCTTCACCGTGGCGCTGTCTGTTGCCATATCCCCCTCACAGGTATAGACTTACCCTATTTGTGGATAGGAGCAAATCTGGGAGAAGCCAGTGATCTGAGAAACTGGCAACCAGGGAGACCTTTTTATAGGGCCACAGTGAGGCAACGTAATGGCATCCAGATGAAGTGCCAGAGATCACGAGAGCACAGCCCGGCATGGCATTGGCAGGATTCTTCCCCAGTGTGCCTGGCCCTGCCGTCAGAGACGGGGCATGCCTCTGCTTGATATGGAGTTGGCCTAAACACGAGATAAATGATTCCTAGTGCCTTCTTCATGAAACTAGTTAGTCTTCTTTTCCTAGAAGTCATCAGGATGCCTGTGTGATCTGCCCCAGAGGAAGCTGTTTCTAGGTCGCCTGGGTCTTCAAGAATGCTTCCAGAAGTGGCTAGATCCCCGATGTTTCATAGCCACACTGCTTGCTTCCAGTCTAAACTGAGGATATCTACGACGGCCTGTGCTGGTCTGGTCTGCAGGGTACAAAGGGTTTGGTTCAATGATTTCTGGTTCAGGAGGGCAGCAAGGTTCTCCAAAAATGGTTTGTTCCAAAGGGCCCATTCAGGTCATGTAAGTTTAAATGGGAAGCTGGCCAGTGGCTTCATGAGCTGAGACCCCAGCCTCTGTGTTCGACTGTTTATTCTCCTCCTTCTCACACTCTGAGACCTCCTTGCCCTTCACTTTCCTGGACCTTACTTGCTAGGAACCCAGCAGAGGGGAGATCCTAATCCAAAGACCACTCCATCACAATCACAGGCGAATTTGACATTTGAACCCAAACCTATCTAGTTCTGTCCTCTCTACACTGTAAAAGGATGCATGGAGCCTACGCCTCTCACAAGTTACAAGCAGCAACCTTCTCAACGCATCCGGCCCAGATATTACCTTAACTTCTGTAGCCTCTCAGGTAAAGGGTGCCCACACATTTTATACATTTGTCCATAATCAATCCTCAAGTGCCTCAGGACCTACATCTTTAAGGCTCCCCGAGGGTCCTACACAGAACGAATGCAAACTCCCATTAGCTTGTAGCCCCTTCCTTCATTACTAGAATGCAGGACTTGTTTCTGACAATTTAAAGGAAACAAGAGGAGGCAGTTCTCCTAGATTTGGGAAGTATCTGGCTTCTCTCTTGTGTGATTCATTCCTACGATGGGCTGGTATCGCTTCATATCTTCCTCCAAGATATCCACCAGTCCCTCTTCCCAAGAAGGTGGGGTAAGTATAACTGTAAGCCACCGTTTCCTGTTCTTCTACGTATCCCACCACAGTTGGTATTGTAGTATGATATATTTCAAAGGAAGGGCAAAGAAACAGCCTCACGTTGGGTCTAGACACTTTCCCTGGCCTCGCGCAGTGAATTCAGGCCTCACTGTAGGAGATCTCATGAGTGAGATCGACTTCCTGACAACTAGTTTGGGTTTTTGGTATTTTGTTTTTTTTACTTTTTTTTGTTTTTTGTTTTTTCTGACTTTTGTTACCATAAGTCAGAACTGACTTCCTGGCAAGGGGGCTCATTTTGGGTTATAGAAGTACCGGGGTAGTGTAAATGGCACACATGCTCAGCAGCTAACCAAATGTTTCAGCAGCTAACCAAACATTTGAAGGTTCAAGTTTACCTATAAGTGACTTGGAAGAAAGGCTCAGTGATCTACTTCCAAAAGAATGGGCATTGAGCACATTATAGAGCACAGGTCTAGTCTGAAGTTCATGGGGTTGCCTTGAGTGGAAATTGTCTTGATGGCAACTAGTGTTGATGGTAGCCATGGCTCAGAAAGGTAAATGAACATCCCCAAGTTGGCATAGCTAGACGTTGTGAATATCGGAACTTAAACCTAGACAGAAGGAACTTTAAATCGTATTGCTGGTTCAGCACAACATGCTGCTTCTGCTGTTAAAATCCATGTTGTCTTAAGAATCATGCCTTTCAGTCCCCCAACAAGTAAGCAATTGTGTAGAATCCCTCTATATTATATATGCAGGGTAAGGCTGTCCCGATTTACAGAGAAGAAAATGCCCTAGAAGGTCAGCTATTTAAGTGCAAGTCAACAAAATACGAAATAGCTCAGGACACATGGGGAGGCCTGAATTTTTGCCCTGTTCTCACTGCTCAGCCATGTGATTCAGATTTTCCTGTCTCCAGGCCATTACTACTTCCACTCTTCATAAATACAGAGCCTACAAGCCCTTGTGGCTATGAAATTATATGTTTGCAGGTTCTCTTCCTGGAAAGAACATGTCTACTCCCACATGCTAACTGTCTGGAGTTATTCCCATGAGGCTATAATTCCCATGAAACTGTCATTGTGGACATGTTCATCATGCACCAGGACCTGGAGAATACTAACCAAACAAGTGAATGTATATGGGTGTGTTTATACAACCAGTGTAGTCCAGACTAGCCTCTACGTGGTGAGTGCCTATCCCGCCTCAACCACGTCTGTGAGGCAGCTTGTGCCATCTATGCGCTCCAGTTTGCTCGCTTCCTGCTCTGTGAGGTAAGGCCCTCACTCATGGGTTTGACATCTTCAGGTAGCCCTAATGTCTCTGGCAAGAGCTACTGTGTCCATGTCACCCAAACAGGTGGGTGTGATGTGCCCCACCCATTTTATAGACTGGTAAGTTAAAGTATGGAGAAGCCCGATGACTTGCACCAAGGCCTAGGTGAGTCACAGGGTGATCTCCAAAATTCCTCAGAATCCGCCTCCCTTCCTTCTCTTTGGACACAAGCGCGTAGAATCAGGGACATGTGAACTCACGCAATAGTAGCTGAGTAGACTCACAGGACAATAAATGGAGATAATCACACATTCACAGAATAACCAAAGCACAGATTCAGAACCGTGGCATTTCTGACGAAGGGGGAAGTAAAGCAGGTCATGGGATCTGGCCCCTGCCCCCAGATGAATGGTGTGTGCCAGTAAGCTGAATGAGCCGTGCTTCCTGAGAAGATCCACTAGTCTGGAAAGCTCTCTGAAGTCCAATGAATAGCTTAAGCCAGGGCTTGCTAGGTGGGTGGTCAGGAACTCTATAGGGGTTTATCTCTCGTGCCCCTATTGCGGCAGCACCCACAAATCCCTGACATGCAGGACTTCTTTGAATCTGTGTGGCCCAGGCCGAGATTTTGACTCAAGGCTACCCTCAACGCTGATGAGGAGATCAGTTAGGGGAGGTGCCCAAGGAGACCTGCCTGAGGAGAGGCCTGTGTTGCCTCTCATCTGGGGAGATTTCTCCAGTAATGGACTGAGGATTCTGTGAGTACAGAATACGGTTCCTTTTCTGTCTCGGCAAAATGTGGACGGAGGTGAGACGTCACACACCCAGAAGAGGGTGGACGCACACGCCTAGGTCTTATGTGAGAAGGGCCACAGTGTCCTATCCTGAACTCCCATTTCTCTGTGCCTCTGAACTGGGCTCTGCTCTGACGTTCATGCCCTAGATCCCCTGTTCCATCATCCTGGAGACGATCGGGCCTGCCTCCGAAATAATATGATGATTGTATTGTAGAACCTCCTAATGGAGGGCTCGCAGAGCCGAGCCACAAAGTTCACCCTTGGGACTCCGAGAGAAGGGAAGAAACTTGCTCTAGGTTACATAGCCCAGTAGGAGCCAACATGAGACAGGAATTTCTGAACTCATCCAGGGTACGTTCCATTAAAGCTCGTGGCCACTGACCTCAGGACCGGTAGGGAGTACCTCCCCTGCCCCTCCCATTTGCTTCTCTCTCCACACCAGGACTGCCCCTAGAGCAGCTCAGGAATGCTCTTTACAGAGCAACCCCTGTGAAATGATATTTTCATAGATAGAGAGAGACATGTATGACTCTTATGGTCTGCACATGTAGGGATCATCAAAGCAGGAACACGGCAGTTCCTTCCACCTCAGAGTCCCCTAAGCTGCGTCAGGACAAAGAGCAGGGAACGCTGCTGCCCAAACATCCCTCTTTCTCTTGGCATGGCCTCTCTGGACTGGTTTTCTTGAACGTCCTCCAGCCCTCCCTTAACCCATTTATTCTCCTCATGGTAACCAGTCTCTCGGGTTTCTCGACTGCTTTGTAGAATCACTTAGTTGCATTTGGCTTTATAACCACATCCCAAAAGTACAAATGGATTATCTTTGTATTTTATCTTTGCATGCTTCCTTAATACATTCAAATTTCTCTAGATAAAACCTATGGTATCACACGCACTTTCGGACTCCTCTCTCCAACGCATGCCATCCACCTTTCAACCCAAACAGCGTGTTTAGCCCTTCATTTCAACCTCTCCAGGACCTCCACGCAGCCCTCCTACACCACCGAGCCGTGGTACTCTTACAAACCAACACCTTCTATGGTCAGAGAACGTGGCTCTGATCACAGCTCTGCCATAGCTGCCTCGTCTTGGGTCATTTCCTGAACCCGCTGAATCTATGTCTTTATCTGTAAAATAGAGACATTAATAGTCCACTCACAGCACCCCTTTGCTCACGACCTTCTAATGACCACTCATCCATTTCAAGTTACTTAGAGGGGATTTCAAGGAGCTGCACAGCCTACACGACCCTCTGCTCCTACTTCCATTATTTATCCTACATTTTAGCCCTCATTTAACATCCTACAAGATGGGTCTCCTTGAAGTTCAATGAACAGTCAAGTAAACTCCAGCTTCTAGAACTTAGCTTTTCTTTCTTTCCTTGTTTAATTTTCTTTTCTCTTGGCTATCAAATGGTTAGCTTTCTCTCTTCCTTCAGGTCCATGCTCAAATGTGACCCTCCTACTGACTCCTTAACATTATAACTCTTCCAATTTAAAACGAATATTCTTGCAAGCTTATCCATGGGGTTTACAACCATCTAACAAATGACCTACTTTATGGGTGTGTGTGTTGCCGAGCAATTACGGTACCCATCAGAAATGAGAGCAGCAGTGCAAACAGCAGTGTGTGCTCACGGGAACACTATTTGCATGGCCTAAAGGTGAAGCCGGCCTAAATGGCCCACGGTAGATTACTGCACAAACAGAATGGGTACATACTCACGATGGAACATTGCTCAGCCATAGAGGAAAACGAAGTCTTGCTATACATTCTACAACATAGATCAACCTTGCGGCCATTATGCTGTGTGAAATTAGTCAGTCCCAAAAGGACAAATATTGGATGATCATACTTATCTAAAGTAGCTAAACATATAGAGGCTAAAACTTACTATCAGTAAGAATGCAAAAGGAAGGACTTTGCTTAGCAGGCACTGAGTTTCTCTAATGGGGGTGAAATAATTCAGAAAATGATAGTGATAGAGGTTACCCTGCATGATGAGTGTAATCAATGTCACCGGACTGCACAGGTAAAAAGTGTTAATTAGCCAATTGGCATTGTTGGGTCACATGGTGATTCTGTGGTTAACTTTCTAAGGAACAATCAAACTGCTCTTCACAATGACAGTACCATTTTCCAGTCTCAACAGCAACAGGGGTCCAATTTCTCTACATTATTGCACACCAATTATTGTCTGTTTTGTTGGTATTTGGTGTTTTGTTTGGGTGTGGTTTGCCTTGTCAATGTATTTTTTTCATAATCTCTACATTCTTGGATTTCATTTTTATCACATGTAATTCACATACCATACAATTCAACATCACAATAAATTTTAGAACATTTTCTTCTTTTTTGTACTGTTTATTATTAGCTCCTCATTTTCTCCTAACCTCCCCTACCATAATTCGAAAACACTACTTATCCAATTACTGTCTCTAGATTTATCTATCTTTTATTTCATATAAAGAAGAACTTACAAAAAATAAATAAGCAATAGCAAAATAAAACAGCAGCCAAAACCTTGAAAAGAAATCAGAAAATAATAAAAACTAGATCCAATTTAAAATGGATAAAAAGGAGAACAAACAATAAGGTGTTAAATTTTAGCCTCACTATTTTTGTGTTACTTCACTTTCCAAAGGACTCTGTCTGATAGCAAGGCTATTCGTGACCCTGGTCAATGGTCAGAGGGGATTCACCAGAGGCTTAATCCACGTGGGGCCCTGTAAATGGATTTTGGGCTTTCACTTTCATCCATTGCCTTCTGCAAATTGGGTGCTCAGAATTTAAGATCTAATATAGTTCCATCCTCCAGTATTCTATTTTCTTCTCTACAATTCTTGGATCAAACAGATAAGTGTGTGCCTTCTGTGTGGACTTAGCTGACCTTCCCTTATCTGACCTTCCCTTAGCTGACCTTCCCTTATCTGACCTTCCCTTATCTGACCTTCCCTTATCTGACCTTCCCTTATCTGACCTTCCCTTAGCTGAGTCTTAAGACAAGCCTTTGAGACCCTTGAGGCTATTCTTTCTGACAGCTGTGCACCACTTAATTTCTTCAGCACACCTTGTGATAGCACCCATATCTTTAGTGATCGCTTCATGAGGGCAGGTGTCAGGGAGGGCTATCTCATAAGAATTAATTGATCTTGGATTAGGGATTGAATTAGTTAATTGTGCCAACCTGGCCGATAAACACATTTGGGGCTAATTGAAAAGTGGAGGGATAAATGGGTGGTGAGCCTCGCCTTTCTAGTTCTCGAGTCTCTCGCTTTGTGATGGTCATACCAGGGTGCAGCTGCCTTAGCAGTTCCCTGCTTCAGCTTGCAAGATTGACTTCCTACAAGACATCCCCAAGGAGAAGTTACCTGGACCTATCCCGATGCAGTCCTGGGTGCTGGAGCAGCCGTGTGGAGACCCCTGCTAGTGATGAGATGCTTATTCATTCACTGACTCAGCTTTCCTCCTGCAGTCGGCATCATTGCCTCTGTTTTGTGAGGTGGAGGACTTTGTGGACTGGTGTTGGGTAAATGGGTTAATGTTGGACTTGTGGGCTTGGGCAGCATTGGGTTGGGATGTTTTCATGATGCACATTTTCTTTACATAAAACTCTCTCTTATACATGAGTTCTGTGGATTTGTTTCTCCAAAGTACCCAGACTAATACAGGGATACAGTTAAGGTGAGCTCAAAATCCATTCATACAGCTATGGTTTATATTTGCACCTAGCCCACTTTGGAGACATCATTATCCTCTTATTAGGTAACATTGTAACTCATTCCCATGGGGCATATGATAATTCTATTGTTGGTATCATTAATTTATCCACCATTGTAGAATTTCAAATGTTGTTTAGGAAAAGAACGCATACAAGAATAGGACAGCTTCTTAGATCAAGCTACATGGATGGTTGACTTGCACAGATAAAAATCTCAAGTGACTGGACACTGGTTGCAAAGCAATGAGGGTTGGAGATAGGCAAACGTTTCAACAACACTCATCACAAAGGTGGAACCCTGTGTGCTAGACCAAGAGATGTCATTAAAAAAGCAAAGAGAGCCTGAAAGCATAAACGATATGGTCATCCGGAGCTGCCATTCACTGAGCACTCTCAAAGGAAGAGATCTAAACCAAATCCAATGACCTCTTAATCCATAACCTTGAGATAGCTGCCATCTGCTCCTTCTCACACTAGAGTGTTTCAGCCTTAAGTCCAAGGGAGTATTGCAGTTCCTTTTATGTGCTACAGGCGAGTTTAAGGTGGCATGCAGCTCGCTGAGTAGAGTTCCTAAATCAGAGACTTCTGGTGTGGCCTATGAAGGATGTTGTGCACTTCAAAAGGACCATGTCTAGCATCCTGGTTATCTATAGCATGTGTCTTGAGTCACCAAGAGCTGGATAGAAACTAACTTGAAAATGTCCCATTAGGACATAAGATGCCTATATTGTTCCCTTGGGGGTCTATAGAAGTAATGTTCATTTTTTTCCCCAGTGGCAGGTTGCCCTACCAACAGAAGTGAAATCACCTTCTCCAAGAGATACATGCTCCCGACCCCCTTCCCCCACCACACCCAATACATTTGACTTTGAATTTCCATTAAGCTTGACTGCAAACCATCGTCGGAGTGTCTGTTCATGTGGGGTGACCATAGGCCGATGTTATATGGCAGGAACTGATTGGCCTTCATGTGTGTGTTTGTTTCTATTGTTATTGTTGGTTGGGAGGTAGCAGTATCGGATTAGCCATTCTAGTGGACATAAAGTGGAATCTCATTGTGGTTTTGCTTTGAAGCTCCCTATTGGCTAGTGACTTTGAACATTGTTTCAAATGCTTTTTGATCATCTGTATTTCCTCATTGGTAAAATGCCAGTTCAAGCCCTTTGCCCATTATTTTTTGCTCTGTTGTTGAGTTTAGGGATCCTTTATGTATTTTATATATTAAATACTTTTCAGATATGGTTCCCAATTTTTTAACTTCCAATCTGAAGTGTATTTCATTAGTAAACGGTTCTTCTTTTAATTAATATGAATCATGATCCTATTATACCAGCCCCTGACCATGATAGTTATTGTTCTCCACTCTATCCCCCCATTCCAATATATCATTCTAGACACAAGGGTGGGGGAGTGGGTGTGGTAGTTACACAATCTGGTGCCGATTTAGGACTTGAGAGGATTAAGAGTGAATGGGGTGGAGTCTAGTCTGTCAATCAGGTCATAACCAATGAGGTCTCTGTGTGGGCATGGCCTTCTCCAGAGAATTCTAGAAAAATCTGGTATTTCCGTCATTGGAGGCAGGAGACATCTCTCTCTCTCTCTGCTCACTTCCTGCAAGACATCCCCAAGGAGAAGCCACATTGACCTACCCTGATGAAGCCCTGGGTGCTGGAGAAGCCATGTGCTGCCAGTGCTGAGATACTTACAACGCCACTGAATCCAAAAGACTTTCTACCCGCTGG
>NW_022109704.1:226830-228651 GCF_000313985.2 Echinops telfairi
GACCTGCGGCGCCTGTGGTGGCTCAGGCAGCAGCCCCCACCCCCAGAGCTGCAGCAGCCCCCGGAGCTGGACCCACAGCAGCCCCCGGAGCTGGACCCACAGCAGCCCCCGGAGCTGACGCTGCAGCAGGAAGAGTCTGGAAGTGGACATGGGGCTGAGCACTGGGGAGGGCACTTTGGGGGACACTTTGGAGGACATTTAGGGGCAGGATACCTGGCAGGGTCTGCTGGGTCTGCTGGCAGGACATCTCAGTGAGAGTTAAATCAACCTAAATGACAAAATTGAATCTCATCAGATACTTATTATCCAAAGCCATTAAGCCATTTTCTAGTTTGAAATCCTTTCCCAACGTGGTAGGGAGGGAAAAACCGATGCCTCTACAGAAACCTGGTTGGAGTCAAGTGTACGCCTTCTTCGTTTTTTGTGCCTCTCAGGTCTTCCACAATTCTTGACACTGATTAGGTGATTAATAAATGACTGATGCATTGATAAATCAAGTAATATTTGAAAGTTTGAAATGGCTATTTCATGACCTTTCAAGGATATTTTAAATAGAATCACTACATGAATCTGGAAGTGGAGTTCATAAATTGGCAGAGAAAGGTTGATCATATTTATATTAATTAATAGAGAGCCCTAGTGGCGTAGTAGTTATGCTTTTGGCCGAGATCCACATGGCTGCCTGTTCGAAAGCAGCAGCCAGTCGGCGGGAGAAAGACTGGGCTTTCTACTCCTGTAAACAGTTACGGTCTCAGGAGCCACAAGGGTCACTCGGAGTCACAGTTGACTTGATCGCTGTCAGTTTGGCTTGGAGATTCACGAGCATGTCTGCTCGTTGTTGCTGGTTCTACCACTTTTATTTGAGACTATTCCACTTCAAGGCAACGCATGTGTACAGAGTCCTCACCATTGGGTTTTCAAAGCTATGACCTTTCCGAAGCAAACGACCAGTCCAGGTATTAAAAATACTGCCGCTGTGTGGGTTGTAACAATCAAGCTTTCAGCCAGCAGTCTAGCACTAAATCCTTTGTGCCATCCACGGATCTGAGATCTGCACAGACAGTAGAAATTCCCTCAGAGTACTGGGCTCAGCACCCAAAGATGTTCACCGACCGGAAGGACTACTTTAAGTCCCAGAGCACTAATTCCTTCCCAGATGGGTTCCTACTTTGTCCAGAAAAGACTCCCTACTCCTGACTTCTGTCCTTATCCACCAATTTGTCCTGCTGTATGTACACAAGTTCTTTGCCAATTTCTCTCCAGCTCCAGTTCCATCCTGCTCAGCACACTTATGAATCCCCATAGACATGCTCACTTTGGTCTCCGTCAACCCAGACACATTCCTGAGGGTAGAGAGCAGATTAGGAGACAGCATCAGGGACCCGTTTTCTGTGGGATCCCAAGCCGGAGCTTCACATGAGCCAGGCTTCTGAAAGGAGTGGGATGTGGTTGTTTTACAAGGATAGCATGTGCAGGATCATTCCTGGCATTCCCTGCCTTCTCTTTTCTTTTCATGCTGAGCTGTGTGGAGACACTCCTGCATGGTCCTCTCGCAGTCAGAGCGTTGGGGTGTATTTCTACATGAGACATTATTTAAATCGCACGCTTGCAGTCTTTGGGGTGTATTTCTATAGGAGACATTATTTAAATCGCACGCTTGCAGTCTTTGGGGTGTATTTCTATAGGAGACATTATTTACATCGCATGCTTGCAGTCGTTGGGGTGCATTTCTATAGGAGACATTATTTAAATCGCATGCTTGCAGTCTTTGGGGTGTATTTCTATAGGAGACATTATTTAAATCGCATGCTTGCAGTCTTT
>NW_022109704.1:230000-251155 GCF_000313985.2 Echinops telfairi
TTTAAGCTCATGCCCTTTTGTGACCCTCTCAATAGGTGCACAGAATTTCTGACAGAGCTGATGTTCTCCAAACCCTTCAGATCAGATCTCAGAGGCTAGTGAATGTGTGGAGTCAGCCTGTGGAGCTTAGGACATCCTGCTGTCGTGCGTAAGGCAGCATTTTGACTTGTGTTGACAGTTGTGGTATAACGCCCTCTGCTACATGAGTTCTCCAAAAGGAGACCCAGTAATAATTTTCTGTCTTTCAGTCTTGTAACCTTTCCCTGCAAATTTCTCTCCTTCTCTCTCCGCCTCTCTTTCACATAAACACAGACACCACACACACACACACACACACACACATATGGCAACAGTTATGAGGATGGCACAGGACCAGGCAGCGTGTCATTCTATTGTGCACAGGGTCACTAAGGGTCACAACCAACTCAATAGCACCTAACAGCAACAACCTCATTTACTCATTCATCTTATCAGAAAGCACTACTATAGCTGCCTAATGAGGTCAATGTTGATGTTCTGGATGGTGAATTTCATAACAGTGGCAAACAAGATGACTAAAATCCAAGCCAATATTCCCTCCCTTCCAGGATTAGGAACTAACTACCTTTGTAGATGTTGCTTCTGCAACTAACTCAGAATGAGTGTTCTAGAATGATGGGGCAAAGAGGTTTTTGGCAAGTGTCTCTTCAGGTATGTCCTTCTGTCCCCTAGATCATTCTCTACTAATACAACACCCCAATCACATAACATTCAAAACTTAGATGTGAGAATCATGGAAATTGGGGTGATATCATGGTCTACAAGGAACAGTTGGCAGAACACACTACCTCAAATCACATCTGAGTTCTCAATCTGTGACCAGCACTGTGCCAGTGGTATGTAAAATTCAGACAAATAAACCTTAACTCCTGTCCTCAAAGAGCTTACTATTTCATTGGGGAGAAAAGAAGAAACACCTTATTTTAGTTAGATTGCAATATTGGACCACAACACAAGAGATTCCAGTAGACAGACAGAATTTGGCGGTCTGTATTCATGGTTCTCAGTACCAAAACCAAAAAATATATACATCTCAAATTCACTGTCATTGATTTGATTGCAACTCATACCCCCTATAGGCAGCCTTTGAAAATAACGTCAGAACGTCACCCTAGGCCAATTGGTTCAGGATTTCTGGGAATAGGGCCCAACATTGGCATTAATAAATAAATAAATAAAAAGGTCATAGTTAATAATAACATGCAGCAAAAAATAAAAGGCATCGTCATTAGAGGCAAAGAAAGAGTTAGTGGACGAAATCTGTAAAGGCTTCGAGGAGACGGATCGTCAGTAATTGGACCTTGAAGCATGTCAGTGAAATGCCTGTTCCTCTGGGAGACTAAGCATTTCTAACTGCATCAAGTCGGCATTCTGTCACACACACACACACACACACACACACACACACACACACGCACACGCACACACGCACACACGCACAACATAGAGCGGTCTTCCTCTAGTCCACATGCAAGAGAGGCTGTACCCAATATGCTTTTAAGGTAACTGCGTATGTTAAAAGCTTTGGGTACTTATAAATACATGCACAAGTAAGCATCATATAATCATCCTTACAGAAAATAGCAATGATAAAGGATAAAAATAATAGGAACACTAATAAAAGTGATACCTTTCATACATGGTTGCCCTGTCCTTTTCACATCAACTCGTTAGACATCCCTGGGGTAGACATTGTAGCAGGAGACAGAAGCTTCTAGCAGGATGAACAACTACGTGCTCTCTGATCTGTCTGCTGTTGTGATGGCCCAGATGAAAGAGATGAGATTGAGAAGGGAAAATGGGTGTACAAACAGCAACGAATTTTGATCATCATGAGTACATAAGATTTCCCCCTCACTTTGCAGTGGGGCGCCATGAATTTGACTTGGGATTTTGATTCGACTCTTTATCTTACCACTAACTTTATTTCTGACTTTGACAGGGACTCTGTCTCTTCACACCTCAGTTTTTTAGTTATACTTGTTGCAGATCAGATTCAAAGTGCATTTCTTTTATTTTATGTATTGGTTCATTAATTTTATTTTTAAAATAATATATCTCTTAAATAGCTCAAATGGCAGTTAGAAAAAAAAAGAAAAAACAACAACCCAACTTTCAAAATAATATCACTGAAAATTTCTGAAAAGGAATTGGAGAAAATATCAACATTACCTCTCAATTTAAAAATCTTACAAAATTTGAGATACAAAAATATCTGTGAAGTAATGAACAATAATTATTTTACATGAACAAAAACTAATGGACCAATCACCGCTAAATATTAGTTTTGTGTTGAAGTTTTAACAAATTCAACAAAACAGGAATGAAAGTATGCATGCATAATTATTGGAAAAGACGACTTAAAAGTATTAGAACTGGATCAATAGCACCTAACAACAACAGCAGATGACAAGATTACAGATTCAGGAAAATTTGAAAATGAATTTGAAAATGGATCAAATTAATAAGTAAGCACTCTGAATTGGCTAGATTTTGTGCATAGCCTATAATACATATAATGTAAAACTTGAGTTAGAATTTCAAGCAGAAATGCCTCTTCACAGAAAAACCACTTATATGACATATTTAGAAATATTATAGAAGACCATAATAAAAATTATGCAGGATACAGGTTATTGGAATTATAAAATTACTTTTAAAAGAGTTGGATCATAAAGAAACATACCCTTTTTTAGAGTGGGAATAATACTTTACAAACTTGTGTAACACCAAACAAATTGAGAACATTTATTAGGATCATAAATGCCTAAATTATTTCAGCTAATGTTGATCTGATGAAAGTCAAGAAAATCAATACTAAACAGTTTAGAGATATAAGAATTTTTTTATATAAGGGGAATTTAAAGGAACAATTAATATTTGGGGAAACGTCTGCTATCACAAAAGGACACAAATAGAAGCAATTAAATGTAATTTTTGCATATTATTCTTTCAAAGAAGTGCTATTCGATCTTATGGGGTCTATTAAAAATAACTCTGTTATGTATGGTGTGGTAGTTTTATGATTATTTAAACTTATAAACACACACAAATCCCCCAAATCAAATATAGAACAATAAAAGATTAACTCAATGAGTTATATCATAACTCTTAAGTATTGTACAATGTAAAGTTTGTATTACATCCATAATAGGAAATAATTATTTAATTTCCATAGACACATGTCTTTAAACAAAATACACATATTTTAAGTACATTTTCCACATGTAATTCAAGGAAATACCATCTAGACTAAGTTATGAAACATTTTCTGCACTTTAGGGAGAAAAAGTTAAGGCACAGAAGTGTTGTTTTTTTCCCAAATGCTCAAAGTTACATAATATGCATTGATGTAACTAAGATTCTAACAGATAAAATCAGGACCCAAAATGTTAGTTCTTTATTTTAAAAGTGCATTTCTTTTTTTAAATCATTTAATTGGGGCCTTGTACAATTCTTATCACAATCCATACATACATCCATTGTGTCAGCACATATGTACATTTGTTGCCCTCATCATTCTCAAAACATTTGCCTTCTACTTTAGGCCTTAATATTGGCTGCTCATTTTCCCCCTCCTTCCCCACTCCCCCCTCCCTCATGAACCCTTCATAGTTCATAAATTATTATTGTTTTGCCATATGTTACACTGTCCGACGTCCCACCCCCCTGCCCCCCGCCCTCTTCTCTGCTGTCCAAGTTCTGTAAATGGACATCTTTCATGTGGGAATATTTTTGCAATTAATGATTTTTTTTAATATGTAATTGTCTAAGCTAATTTTGTTGTTTGGGGGCACTTTTAGATTAAAATTTTTAATAAAATATATCAAAGTAGTTTAAATATATTCAATTGTATAATTTAAATTTAGCTGTTTGAATTATCAGTAAGAAAATATTGTAGTAATTTTCAGGAAGCTAGTGAGATAAGCAAATTATTCAAATTATAGATTGTTCCTTCAGCAAATTGGCAGCCATCAAATTCCTGCACAGCTTGAACTTTAGAAAATTAAGATTTGTTTATAACTCACACAGGCGTTTCAATGGTGCCTTGGGCATTATTTCCAGGTTCCTTTAGTGTGAGGAGTATGTGAATAGGACTCTGAGCTGTGTTGTGTTGATACTTATTGTTGCTATAGGCACCAAAGGCTAGATTCCTCTACCATCCCTGTTTTGTCTTCCCCTTGACTTTGGAGCTTGCCTAAATACCCCCTCAATGTCTTCCTATTGCAATACCTTTAGCTGTAGCCTTCTATTGTAGCACTAGAGCACCGTCAGTCTGGTGAGAAAACGTGGGGGAGGGGGAAGTTCTACAGTCTTCTTAACTTTCATTTACAAGTCATTCTTCCAGTAGCATCAGTTGAGGTTTCTACTCCTTTAAGGAGTACCAGTATAAGAAACTACGGGGAGCTCTGCCCCCTCCTACAGGGTCGGAGTGGGCTCAATGGCAGTGGGCTTGGTTTTGAGTTTGTTTATGATGCTGATGCTGATGATGCTTTCTGAATTAGTTAGGGTCAGAATTTATTATTGGGAGCAACTTCGAGCTGAGTGTTTTTTCCGTGGTTTTGTTGTTGCTTTCTTCTGTGAGTCAATATAATTTTTAAAATTACTTTTCAGGTGACTCATTCGCATCTGTTACTTGAACATGGATATAAGCTAGTTTTAGTTCTGTCACAATTTTCCCCACCTCTGGTTTTACCTTCTGTCAGACTGCTTATTCACAGCTCACCTCAGTCCATCTCCAAGTTCATCCTGGGATTTTTTCTTTTTTTTCTGGAGGAACTCAGGCAAACCCAGATCATTGAACTTTTACGAGTTTAGAACAGTTGCCTTTTCCACTGTTAACCTGGCTATCCAAAACTACACTCCCCGCCATGTAATTAATCACCACTCATAGCACTCCTGTAGGATAAAGCAAAATTGCCACTATGAGACTGAGACTCACACCAGCAAACTGAGACCTAAGTTTCTATTACTTATAAATGCTCAACTTTCCCAGGTCAATCAATTAACTGTCAGCAAGCTAACCAATCAGGGCCTGCTTGAGGCATTTAAAGATAAAAATCCCTTGCATCTAGTCTATTCCAGCTTAAAGTCACCTTATGAAACCATACAGGATTGCCTCATCGAGTTTTCAAGGCTATAATCCTTATGGAAATAGACTGCTGTGTCTTTATCCTGCCGGCATAGTTGCCTGCCATGCTTTGGGTCAGTAGATGATTGCTTGACCACTGTGTCACCAGGGCTCCTTGATCAATTTTAAATAATTCAAATTTTCCCTTTTGTACCCAAGTAAGGAAAGAAAATGCTCACCATTCAATTCAAAGCTTGTCCAATACATCCTCTTTTATTCCTATTAACTTACCTTTACCAAAACTTTCCACTGGAACTTTGGAACTCTTGCCTGGCTTTCAGAACAGATGTTCTCTGAGTCACAAATTGATAGGTAAAGCTCAAATCTAATACTGTGGAAACCTTACTTTCAACACAATTTGAAGGACAATTGAGCTGAATCTGGACCCGTTGGTGATCACTTTTGTTTCCGAACTACCTGCCTAGATTTGGCCTTTTTGCTTTGCTACCAAAAGATTTTGGGTTTGCTTTGAAAGTGTAATAATTTTACAAGGGCATGTCTCATTACGTAGATAAGTGTGCTCATTCAAAACATGGATTCGGATCCTCTTGTACTTTAATATATATATATATATATATATATATATATATATATATATATATATATATATATATATGCTTTTGATTATATTATTAAATAGTTGGTTCTTTCATATTTTAGGGAATGCAAATGGTTTCTAGACGTGGCTGCTAACCAAAAGATTTGAGCCAATCAGGGGTCACAGAAAAAGGCCTAGCAATCTACTTCTGCAATCAACTGTGGAAAACCCTGGGGGCAGTTTACTCCTGGGACACACAGGGCTCATCATGCTAGATTCCCTTTGTCTTCTCCACCAGGTTTTCTCTCGGCCTCTTCTTTTCTCTCTCTGGAGCCTTGTCTTTCTATCTAAGGTGGCTTTCCCTCCCTTCACTTGATCCTGAACGCAACCCATTTTTGTCAAGGCAATTTCTGGGCATTGCTTCCTCCGCTGTTAATGAATTTATTCTCTTTTTTTTTTTCCCTTCTTACTTTCTGCTCTTTCTTCATACTTTTCATTTTTATTAAAAGTTTAATATTTATGTTCAAATGGTAGCTTACTCTTTTTGTCAACGTTGCAGAAGCATTTTTTCCTCCTGTATTGTTGTTTCTATGAAGTGGGCTGCCGATGCATTTAAAATATATACTTATATAATGTCTGCGATTCTGTGTTTCATCTTTTCATTGTTTTGTTGTTATGTATATTTGAGAAAGTTGGGTTTTCTGGAACCACCATTGAGTGTATGGTTTCTAGGGAGGGGGGCAGGGTGGGGGAAGAACAGAGGTAGCTTTCTTGGTTTCTCTGCTCAAGGGCGCCCTCTTCTGTCTCCGTCACTGACAGTGCTGCCTGGAAGCTGTGCTCTGCGCTCCTGTCAGATAGTCAATGGAGATCGCAGAGCCTCTTCTTCCCCATCAGGCACGCAGCTCTTACCTTTTAACAGACTCTGTTTGATGATGGAGATAAGTTTGCAGTCACCATCTCAACCCACCATTTAAACTTAATAAATTCCAACCACATGTTTCACACACATACAAATGCTCTTGAAGAGGAGATGAAATCAAAAGTATTAGTGGCTCAAGCAGGTGGGGCCCACACAAATGCCTTTCTGTCTCAATGGACCTCTTTGGTGAGCTGGTACCTGAAGTCTGGTGGGGAGAGAAAGAACATTGGGTTGAGTTCCATTATAGTTGATCCACAACACAGTGAAGGACTCTGGGAATTTGGAGACAGTGTAAGTAAAAATGAAATGTTCCGCATGAACACAGGGGAAATCCCATCTAGAATGGCGTTCAAACGTGCATGTGGTCCAACTAGAACTTGGCACTCTCAGGAGACAGAGAGGAGGGAGGGAGCATAGAAGTAGCCCAGGCTTGGATCTGGGCCCACAGCATGACATGCCTAGTGGCAGGCATGGGGCTGGGCATTGGGGAGGGCCACTTTAGGGGGCACTGGGAGACATTTAGGGGGCAGGATACTTCGAAAGGGGCTGATGCTGTTATTGGCCCTCTTAGTTCTGCTGGTAGAACATTTTTGCTGCAATCCAATGGACCCAAAATGGAGCTTCAAACGTTCAGCTCCACCCAGCCTGTGGTACTAGCTCCAGTTCAAATTAGCCTACCTGAAAATAATGAATAAAGTCTGAAAGAATATTGGAAAGCATTTTTTTCCTATTTTGGGAAGGTTATATTTTTAAATCTTCTTATTTTATTCGCCTTTCCAACTATGTCTCTTTTTTAAAATTTGTGTGTGTGTGTTTTAGATGAAAGTTAACATAGAAAGAAAACCCACAGATCCCGGTGGTTTAAGGGTTACATGTTGGGCTGTGATCCAAAAGGTCAGCAGTTTGGAAGCACCAGCCGCTCCTCAAGAGCTAGATGCAGGTTTCCAGTCCCAGTAACGTTTACAGTCTCAGAAACAAACGCCCAGGGGCAGGTCTACCTGTCCTTCAGGGTCCCTGTGAGTAGGCACTGACTCACTGGCAGTGAGTTTGGCTTTGGTCACACAGAGAATTGATTCGCACTTAGCAGCATTCCTACAAATTGTTCCGTGACGTTGGCTTTTACGTATTATCGGCCTTCTCATTATTTCCATTCCATTTGTTTTGTCTCTATTGATCTAGCTTCCCTTGCTCCCTCCTTGCCTCCGCATCTTGTCTTTTTGGGTAAATGTCACTCATGTGTTTGGTGACTATCCGAATGTCCTCTGTAGTGAAGTCTCTGCTCCTGTCGTTTTCTCATCTTTTGCTCGGGTTGTTTGTCTTTTCTTGTCGGGCTCTTTCCGACCCTTCTCTGATATGTTACATCTTAAAGATTTCTTATTTTCAGTCCATAGATTCTCTTTTCACTCTTTTGCTAATGTCATTTGATGAGTATACTATTTAATTTTAGGAGGTTCTAGTTAGCTAATTATCTTTTATGTCGTTAGTGCATTTTTAAATTGTGTTTGGTAGACTTTTGTGCTGAAAGTAGGTGCCCTGGTTTTGTTCGCATGTCTTCCAGGAACTTCATAGTGTTAGCTTTAGCATTTAAGTCTTTGATCCCTTTTGAGTTAGCTTTTGTGTATGTTGTGAATGATGGATGCTATTTCATGTTTCTGCAAATGGATATCCAGTTTTGTCGACGTCAGTTGTTAAAGAGACTTTTTCTTCCCTATTGAATGGGTTTCTGTCTTTAGTTGAAGATCAGCTGCCCCTAAATGGATTCATTTAATTCCAAGTTTTCAATGTGTTTGTCATTGAACCAGAACCAACCTACTTTCATTGCTGTAACTGTGTAGTAAGTGTTGAGGTAAGGAAGTGTGAGACATCCTGATTCATTCTTCTTAAATGTTGCTTTAGCAATAAGGGTCCTCCTTTCTTTCCATGTAAACTTGGAGATTAGTTGATCCATTTCATTAAAGAATATTGTTGGGATTTGGATCAAGATTGTATTATGTCAAAAAAAAGATTGTATTATGTCTATGGATTATTTGGGTCATATTGATAATTTCACAACGTTATGTCTTCCAATCCATGATTATGGAAGATTTTTCCATCCATGTGAATCTCTTTTAGCTACATGCAGTATGTTCTGCAGTTTTCCTTGTATTAAGTTTTTCATGTCCCTCGTTAGATTTATTCCTCGGCATTTTATCTTTTTGTGTGCTATTGTAAATGATATTGTTTTCATGCTTTCCCCTTCATATTTCTCCCTGTTTGGAAAGGGGCATCCAGCTAATTTTTGTGTATTGCTTCTTATACCTTTTCACTTTGCTAAATCCATTAACATTCTTGTGGTGTCTGAAATTTTCTAAGTATTAGTAGCATGTCATCTGTAAATGTCTTTCTAATTTCCTAATTTTCATACCGTGTATTTCCCTTTCTTGCTTATAGCTATGGCTAGGACTTCCAGTACAATATTGAACAAAAGTAGCGATAAAGAGCATCCTCATTTCATTCCTTCTCAAGAGGAACACTCTCAATCTTTCTCCATTCAGAACAATGGTTCCTGTTGGTTTTGCATATTTGAATGCCTTCATCATAATGAGGAATTTCCCTGGTATACCTAGTTTGCTGAGAGTTTTCATCAGAAAAGAATATTGGATTTTATCAAATGATTGTTTTTATTCATCAGCTGAGTAATCAGGTGATTCTATTAGATAGAATTTTACTGAGAATTATTGCATCCATATTCATAAGGGATATTGCTCTATAGTTTTTGTTTGTTTGTTTGTCCTGGCATTGCTTGGTTTTGATATCAGAGAGATGCTGGCTTCAAAGAATGCAGTAGAGAGTGTTTGTTCCTTTTCTATGTCCTGGAGTGGTTTGAGTAGACTTAATGGCAACTCTCCTCTGGCTGTTTGGTAGGATTCCCTAATGAAGGTGTCTGGTCTGCATCTTTCTGTGTTGGTGGTAGTGGTGGAAAGTTTTTTGGTTTTGATTTCTGTGCATTCTTCAATTTCTTGTTTAGTTGTGAGTCAACTGTAAGTTTTTAGTAAGTTATAATATAGAGACTTGAGCACAGATATGAAGGTAACCCTGGGACCTGTGCAGCCTTTTCTCCGGAGTATAAGGACAAGTACAAATTGAAAATAAAAACCAAGTACCAACCCAGTTGCGCCTGAGTTTCCCTCCAAAGGGCTTTCGGGACTGTGGCCTTTTGGTAGGGGATTACAAGGTCTTTCATCTGAGGTGGCTCTGGGTGGGTCCAAACTACCCACCTTTCTATCAGTAGCCAAGTACTTCATTGTGCTAGGAAATAAGCTACCTCTTTCTTCTGTTCTTTCAGAATTCATCTTCCATAGCTTGTCATTATAGAAATTTTCTCTGTTCCTTTGAAAAGTATCGAAGCACAAGGTGTTAGCTTGTGTTGGGTCGGGTCGGAACTAGGCAGCCCCCGTTTGGACTAAGCTGAAGCAGATTCAGGCCCTGCACGTGCTTCCCTGCACGTCCCAGAGGTCAGCAGCAGTCGGTGCCAGAGAAACCTGATGTTCCTGGTTCAAAGAAAGCCTCCCATTCCAGACCCCGTATGCTAATTGCCATACATTCCTCACCACCCCTTTAAAAACCCTCGCCCCCAGCTGCTGAGCACGACTTCCCTGACCGGTTGGCCTGGGTCACGGAACCTCGTCCGGGAGCTCCCCTAACCCCTAACAAAGCTCTTTCTGCTTCTGCCCTCCCTTGTCCCGTCAGTTATGTCCGTCTTCCTCCCTGTCCCTCAGTTCCGCCTTTACAGCTTGAATACCTGGAAGCCAACTATTGAAAGTACAACTGCAGACAATCTCCCAGTACCTTCGCATTTCCTGGAAGGATCTTAGCCAAATCTCAGATGACGCAGACTCTGAATTGCAAACCTACCTTCAGCCACAAGGAGGCTAGAAAATTAATCATTTTATCACGAGAGCATGAATTCACCTATTTATATAAAAGGCAACATTTCTTTCTGTCTTTGAAGTTTTTTTAGTGGATGGCTACGATGGACCACATTTTGCTTTAATGCTTATTAGAATAAAACCTTTGTATGTATCTTCTGTGTTTGTGGAGAGGTTTTCTACATTGAGAGGAGATTTTGCTCTTAGTTTTATTTCTAACAGGAGTCAGACCTAGATAAAGTTCTTGGTACTGAGTGCTGGTTTCCCTACCCCAACAGAGAGGGCAAAGCACAGTGCAGGCACTCAGAAATGTTGGTAAATGCTTTGCAGAGCACCATCAGCTACTGAGTTCCTTTCTGATGGGGCGAAGTTTCATTCCAGGAACATTTAAATAAACCTACTGTACAGCATTCTTTCCTTCATTTGTCTCGCTTCTCCTTTGTGATCCCTCAGCATCCTCTTTCACTTTCTTTTTCTCCAATCACGCCTCACCATTCCATCTCCCTCTGCTCAGCATCTCCTGGGGACTCCCAGGACACATTACCCGGCTTTCCATCTGACCACAACCTCATTTTCCAGGGGCCAAGTAACTGCGGAGACTCGCCTGAGGCTCTGGTGAGAGCAAGAGGCGGCTCTTGTACCACAGGAACACATGCCAGGGCATTGTTGGCACTGCCCTGCCCCCTTGCTGGTCTCCATGAAGGAATCCAAGGAACAGCCAGGAGTCCTCCCCAGCACTAGCACTGCAAGCTAAGCATCTCACGGAGCACACAGGAGATTCCCAGGTAAGAGGTCAGAATCCTTTTCTCAGGACAGTCTGATGCTGAGACATCCAAGGTAGTCTAGCCTTTCTCCCAAAGTCTTATCTTTTCTCTAGGGGGATGACTTTCCACCCAGGAACCCAGCTGGAGCTTTGCTTTGGACTCCAGAAGCTTCCAGAGGCATCTGCTTCTTAGCATCTGCTCCTCTTCTCACTTTGCTTAACCCCTTGCCTGGCCCTCCCAAACACTGATTCCCTGTGGAAGGCTGCCCGGAACCCTGGCCCCTGTAACTGGGAACAGTGCCTGGTGATCATTTCCCTCAGCTGTAGATCAGGATCCCTGGTGGCTTCGTGGGTTACTCATTGGACTGCTAACCACTGCGTCGGCAGTTCAAAACCACCAGCTGGTATGCAGGAGAACAATGAGGCTATCTATTCCTGTCCAGATTTATAGTTTTGGAAACACAAGGAATGGTCCTACTCTGTCCCACAGGGTCCCTATGAGTCAGCATTGACTGGATGGTGGTGAGTCGGGTTGTTTTGAAATAGACCAGATCGAGTCAGTCCCTCCCCACAGGACCTCGCAGGACCGCCCCAACGCAGTGCACACCCCTTTAGAGCCACAATGTTGGAATTGCCTTCACTCCAAAACATTGGCACCTCCTGTGTCGGAATCATTGAAGGTGGCGTTTTAGGTATGAATTACCTCACTCTTTGTGATAAAGGTCACTGGTGTGATGGGCAGTATGCACTATAGTTGTTAGATGCCATCAACTCTGTTCTGATTTATAGCATCCCCAGTAATAACAGAATAAAACACTACCCAGTCTTGTGCCATTTTCACAATCACTGCTCTGTTTGAGCCCATTATTGTAGCTGCTCTATCAACCCGTTCTATTGCGTACCATCCTCTTATTTACTGACCCTCTACTTTACCAAATAAAATGTCTTTCTCCAGTGACTGTCTCTCTTGATTACATGTCCAAATTATGTGAGACAAAAATATCACCATCCTCACTTCCGAAGAGCATTCTGACTGTACTTCTTCAAACCCAGATTTGTTTGTTCTTCTGGCAGCCCATGTATATTTAATATTCCTCTCTAAAACCCTAATTCAACTTCATCAATTCTCTTATCTTTCTTATTTATTGTCCAGCTTTGGAATGCATATGCGGTGATTATAATACCCTAGCTGGTATCAGCACTCCCTAGTTCATGTGGCATATACTATCTATAGAGAAGCAGCTGTCTGTCTCTTTGTACCTAGAAAATCATGTTTTGATAGAAATGACTAGCTATCCACTAATATCACTATGCCCTTCTTCCTTAACTTCAGAACATCTATGTTATAAGGTCAGCAAAGAACCCATTGGAAGTTGTGTTGAAGGAAGGGTGGCCAATGAAATAAAACAAAGGTTTAAAGGGGGAGCTTTAAGAATGTTAAGTGAAGGGGCAGACTGAGATGACAAATACCTTACATTTTCATCTCTTCTTTCCACCCAGGCCCTAGACATGCTTAAAGTCCCAACACCCAAAGAAGAAAGGGGAAAATAACCAGACCTTTAATGACATCACGCAGCTCCTAAACAGCTCTGGACTACAGCCTTTTAGATTTTACAGTATGTACAATTAAAATAATTTTATATTTAAGAATCCTTTTGTGTCAACTTGGCAGAACCAGGTTTCTCAGTAGTCTGACAGGTAAGTCCCAGTCATCCCCCATGATGAGAGCCTCTGGAGGTTGTAACCTGTTTCCAGTATAAGTAGATGCTGTATAAAAGCTTGCTTGCTTTATGCTGGGTCTGGATCTTACGTCTGCCTTGTTGACCTCCAGTTCTTTGAACTTGGCTCAGTACCCTGCCATAGTGCTGACAATTCTGGGAGTCATCATCAGCCTGCCATCTTGCCTGCTGACCTTTGATTCATTTTGCAGCCAGAAGCCTGCCTTCTGAACTGCTAATCTTGGGTTCATCAACTCCTGCAGCTGCCCATGTTAGGAGAAGCCTCCAACCTGGCTCTGTCCTACGCATTTGGAACTTGTCTGGACTTGGAATTTGCCTCCTTCTGCAACTGTATGAACCTTTTCCTTTCATTCTTCTCTTCTTTCTCCTCTTCTTCTCTCACCCTCTCCTTCCTTCTTTCCTTCTGTCCCTCTCTCTCTCTCATTTTCCTTCCCTCCCTCTCATTTATACATGTCACTGGTTTTGCTTCTCTAGCTAACCCTAACTAGGACAGCACTGTTATTTCAGATTTCTGTTACTAGCAGTCAAACGGCATTTCTAACACAGACATATATACAAACACAAAGAAAAGGTGCAATACCAACATGCCACAGCTTCTGTTAATGTAGAAGGAGCCTATAAATAAAGTATCATTCTGTGGCAAAGGAAGTACAAGAATGTGGAACCTGAGAACCTGGAAGAAGGTGTATGTGGTCTACACCCAGCTCTCCTGACTACAGGGTTCAGCCTTGCCAGCCCTAGCAGAGAGGCAGGCCTCTATGGTCCAAGACCAGGGGCAGCGCCTCAAGCAGTAAATTCCAGGAAGGATGTTTATCCACAGCACGTCTATTCCCCATCAATGCTTAGATCATTTTTAGAGACACTTGGCTCCCCACGTATGCAGATTAAGCATGCTTCTCTTAAAGAACATGTGTTCTTCTTGCATGTTTTCTACTCCCTTTGAAGTACTCCCTTTGTGTGCTTGGAATAGAAGATCAGTAGAATGTTCACTTGCTCAGTGTATATGATTAAAGAGGGGTTCGCATGCCTCAAGAGGCATAAAAACCCATTGCTGAATAAACTCAGGACTCATCTCCTGAGCTGGGAGGGAGTTGAGTCCCCTGTGCCCAGGTTTCTGTCTTCTTTAATTGCACATCCCTCCTCGGGCCCTTCAATCGTGGATTGGGCCCCAGACAAGAATTTCAAGATAGCACTGGGTCAGAAGAAGAAGGAGGTTGTTCTCACTTAAGGAAGTAGTCCCCAGTCAGACTAACTCAAGGAGTCTTTGCAGCGCTTCACTGCAGAGACTTTATTGTTACTGTTGAATATCCTCTCATTGTTTTAAACGTTTCATATTTAGTACATAATGTCTATCTCATATGTTGTCTGTGAAACAATTCCAACTCCTGAGGACTCCATGTATGTCAGAGTAATGCTACATTCTATAGGGTTTTCAACACATGATGAATTAGAAGTAGATGACTGGGCCTTTCTTCCAAGGTACTTCTAGGTAGACTTGAACCTGCAGTCCGTTGATTCACATCTGAACATAGTAACCATTTGGACCATCCAGGGACTCCGTAAAATGTCTCCAAGTAGATATTTGGCAAACAGATAAATAAAATTAAAGGACTTTTTCCTTGTATGTATAGAAAGAACATTTTGAGAAAGCAGTGAGAAGCACTTTCGATATTAACTGATCCTAAGCTTGTTGGTGCTGCTGCTATGATGATGATCTGGTGACGGTGTGACCAAAACTCTTGGTCAGATTCTCACTTCTCTGCCGTCGCCCACACCTGAACATTTTCAAATGATAACAGAGATGTTTCTTGAAGATAATAGTCTTGGAAATTTCTGTCTCTCTTTCTCTTCTTTTCTAACCTCGTATTTCTTGACTAAGACGTTGCTGTATATGTAGATATTCTGTCAATGTTGGACATTTAGACTATTACTTCCTATTCTTTAACTATCAATTCTGCTGTAGAACTGCTTTAACGGATGGCCAGTGTACATATACCAGCATTGGACTAGTAAAGACAGCGCAATTTAAATTGTTGGTACAGAAATAAACAAACAGAAAACGCCATTTCCTGCTGTCCAGTCCATTGTGATGCGGAGCGACACAGCAGCACAAGGTCGGAGGCCCCAGTGGACACAAAGCCTCCTCCTTCTCCTGTGCAGTGGTTCCTAGCTTTTCACTTTCTCTTTCGTGTCATTTAAAATCAATCAATCAATCAATCCGAAACCTTCTTTCCCTTGCCCACCCCCCAGGTCTAGACAGCCACGGTCTGTGTTCTATCTCAGTGGATTTCCCTGTTCTAGCCTGGCATATAAATGGAAGCATGCAACGTGTGGTCTTCAGTGTGTAGCTGGCATGTTTCACATAGCTCAATGCTTTCAAGATCCATTAGGTTGTGGCATGCATTACTGCTCAATTCTTCCCATTGCCGAAGCCAGAGCTTTAGCCATTCCTCAGAAATTGGGCATTTGAGGTGTTACTAACTTTTAGCCATTTTAAATAATACTTCTATGAACATTCATGTGCAAATGTTGTGTGTATGTTTTTTATTTTTAATTTTTCTTGGAGACATAACAGGACTGAAGTTTCTGGGTAATATGGTATATCTAGTTAATACCTTAAGGAACTGTTTTCCATAGTGATGTGCCGTGTCACAAAGTATGAGGGTTCTAATTCCCTATCCCTCTTAACACTTTGTATTGTGTATATTTTTAAATTATAGCTATTCCAATAAATGTGAAGTGATATAGTATTATGGTATTGATTTGCATAGCCCTGATGATGAATGATCTCCAGCTTCTTTTCAATGGTAATTAATAGATAATATATATTATATATAGTCCTTGAAGAAATGTCTCTTCAGATTATTTGACTGTTTTTTAATTAGATTAGTTTCTTGAATGAGTGAGTCAAAAAAAGTTCTTTATATACTCTAGATACAATACTGCTTTGTTATTCCCACCAAATGACTTCTTCCTGATGCCTCTGTAAAAATTGTTGGGAAAGATACTGATATGATTATATGATTCAGCTGTGTGTGATTGTTAACAGGGTTAATTGTGCTTGTCGTCCATGCTGGATAAAAAAATAAACCCTCTCAGAAGCAAGAATGGTGTATATCACTAACAGCAAGAGAGATGAGCCAGGAGTGGGGCATGTCCCTTGAACCTTGAGACCCTTGCACGTTAAACCTCTTTGACCCAGCTTTGACACCAGAGGATCCAAGAGACAGCTTTGACAAGAGAGGAGCAGCAACCACAGAACCAAGAGCCAGAGCATGAGGCAGGGCAGTAAACTTCCAAGCCCATGGAACAAGTAAAACAGGTAGGAGGCTGACTTGTGGTGCGAATGCCTTAGTTGATGGAGCCAGATGTGCTGAAAATAGATTTAAAGCTGAGTGCCGTCCGGCTGAGGCTATGGCAGGGTGGCATGCCTTCTGGTAATTTACCGGCAGCCCTAAAAGAGCTTTGTAACACTGGACAAACACAACAGAGGCTGGTGGGCTATGTGTCTGAGAGGCCAAAGCCCAGCTGAAAAGAGGCTGTCCTGTCTGAATCTTTGTATTGTGAGCACCTGTAGCCTATTAAATTCCTTAATAAACACAATAAAGCAACTGGAAAAAATAACTGAAAGCTGAACAGAAAAGTACTTAAAGCTGAACAAAAGGGAACTCAAGAAAATAAAACATTATAATGAAATGTGCAAAAACCTGGAGTTAGAAAACTAAAAGGGAAGAATAACCTCAGTATATCTCAAGCTGAAAGAACTAGAGAAAAAATTCAAGCTTTGAATTGAAATGTTGAGGGGTTCTACAGGTAAAATATTAAAATTATGCAGGAAGCATCCAAAGATAATGGAAGGACTACACAGAGTCACTCTACCAAAAAGAACTGGTCAACTTTCAACCATTTCAAGAGTTGGCATGTCATCAGTAACCTGTGGTATTGAAGGTAGAAGTTCAAGCTTCCTGGAAGGCATTAGTAAAAGGAAAGCCCCAAGAATTTCCAGAATACCAACTGAAATACAAAGCTGAAAAAAACTCACGCAGTGTTGGAAGCATTCGCTTGTGTGTGCCAAGGGATTTGAAGATCAGTTTCATGGCCAACTGACTGGAAGAGATCCTTAGAAAGAAAGGTGTTCCAGTAGACTATGAAAAAAATTCAAACTATCAGCATCACATGCAAGCAAAATTTTTCTGAAGATAATTCAAAAATAGTTTCAGCAATATGTCAACAGGCAACTGCCAGAAATTCAAGGTGGATTCAGAAGAGGACATACAATTAGGGATATCATGGCTCAGATCAGATGGTTCTCAGAGTAGAGAATAGCAGAAAGTTGTTTACATGTGTTTTATTGACTATGCAAAGGCATTTAGATGTGTGGATCATAACAAACTATGAATAATATTGCAAATGATATGAATTCCAGAGTGCTTATTTGTGCTCATGCAGAAACTGTGCAGAGACCAAATAATAGGTATCTTCACAGAGCAAGGTGCTGGCACAGGTTTTAAAATCAAGAAAGGTGTGTGTCAGGGTTGTAGCCTCTCACTCTACTTCTTATTCAATCTATACACTGAGAAAATAATCTGAGAGGTTGGGTTAAATGAAGAAGAATGTGGCATCCCGATTGGAGAAAGGCTCGTTAACAACCTGCCGCATGAAAATAACATCACTCCCTTGCTCAAAGTCAAGACGACGCGACGCATTTACGGATGCATAGGAAAGACAAAGGCCTGCAATGTGGGTTACAATTCGATGTAAAATAGATCTTCATAACTGGAGTGATACACGACATCATGATAAAGGGCGGAAACAGCCAAGTGGCCGAGGATCATTTTACTTGGATCTACAATCAACACTAGTGGAAGCAGTCATCAATAAATCAAGTGATTTATTGCATCGGACAAACATGCTGCCCAGTTTTAAGACATTGAAGAGTGAATATGTGACTTTGGAGGGCCAAGGTGACCTAACTCAAGGCATGGTGCTTTCCATTGTCTCGTAGGCATGTGAAAGTTGGACAACACACAAGGAGACTTGGTACTATTGAGTGATGGTGCTGGCAATAAATGTTGACATGCCCATGGATTGTCAGAAGAAGAAACAAATCTGTCTTGGAACAAGTGTAGACAGCATGCTCCTTGGAGGAAATGATGGTCAGGTTTTGTCTCACAGACTTGAGACATGCTATCAGGAGGGCCCAGTAGAGGGTCAGCATAAAAGAAGGTCCTCGGTGAGGTAGCTTGCACACTCCCTACACCACGGGGCTCAAGCGTAACAATGGTGAGAACAGTGCCAGCCTGAGCCATGCTTCTTTGTGTTATCCATAATGTCGCCATCGGTTGGAGCCAGCCCCATGGCACCGAGCAACAACCGCCACCCAGCCTGAGCCTCCACAGGTGTGTCAGATAGCAGGTATACAGGGATATTGTCCCACTCGCGTTTCACACTCTGTGACCCTCAGGCCACTCTCTATCTAACTGAGCAATGGACTGAGTCCCTGGGACTGGGTTGCCTCGTATATGAGCTCTTATCAAGCCTTATATTGCTTAGAAATTTATTTAAAAGTCAATTCAAGGAGAGGCCAGAACATGAATGAAGGCAATAGTTAAGCCGACTTGTGCTTTCTGACCAACAGGTTAGTGGTGATCTGTTGTCCTTAAGCTTGCCCGTATCTAATTCCTGTCAAGTCCTTTCTAATCAGGGCAACCTCATGAGGATTTCCATGGCTGGCTTTTCAGAAGTAGATCAGGGGTCCTAAGTATATGCCAAGCATTTTTCATTTAATTGAATGAAAAGAATTCTGTTAAATACACCTTTCTCTACCTGCTTGACAGGGTTTCCCAAAGTGGGCAGTGCCATGCTGGAATGATCCAGGGAGTGGGGGCCACAAAAGTCAATACGTACACTTTATCCAAGATTAGGATTAAGGTGACAGTTCAAAAGTTGTTCATTGCCAGGCACCACTGAAAAAATGTTTTCTGAAGAGGGAGTGAGAGACCAACTAAGTTTGGGAACCTATGTTAGAATGTCCAAGAATTTTCAGATTCTGTTACATCATGGCACACCAAACAAAAGAAAATAATTCTCAGCATAATGGTTTAGGCGGGCCAGGATGCCAATCGCCAAGAGTGTTCAGCACTGGGTCCCCTAAGTCCTTCCAGCCACTGCCTGGGAGCAGAAGAGAGTGTGCAGAGATCATCCCACTGAGAAGCAGACAAGCTTGCTCTTAGATTGTACCTTGGAAACTGTTCCGGCTTTCCCTTTTCTTGGCTTAAACTCTTCCCAAGGCATTCCTCAGCATGTTGTTGGAGCTCTGGGCTTTAGAGTTTGGGAAAGAATGGCAGGATAGCTTGTGCCTATGCAATAGGAACTTTATTGAATAAGGTCGAGGAGAATGAGACTTGAGATCTGGGATGTATTGGGGACATTAGAACACACAGAACTCTTTGAGAAGATCGTCAGCTCCATGAAAAGGAGATGAGCGTGCAGCAGGAGGGTAGACCTATGCCTTGACGCTCTTTCATCCGTGACTCTGTGATGCCCCAAATGGTGCATCAGCAGCAGCCTCCAGAGCCAGAGGAGCAGCCGGAGCCCCCTGAGGGCTCGCACTCAGGGATCTGGTGCCGGCGGCGGTGGAAGAGACGAGGTCTGTGGTGGCTCAGGCAGCAGCTGCCACCCCCAGAGCTGCAGCAGCCCCCCGAGCTAGACCCACAGCAGCCCCCAGTGCTGGACCCACAGCAGCCCCCGGAGCTGACACTGCAGCAGGAAGAGGTTTGAGGGCATTTGGGGGGACACTTGGGGGTGCACTTGGGAGGGGGCTGGCACTGCTGGTGGTTCTGCTGGCAGGACATCTCGGTAGAACTTTTCAATCTGAAAATTAATGGAACTCGTTAGATAAGGCAAGGAAGGATGGTAATTTAATCTCTTTTCAAATTCAAGCATATTAATTAAGGGTACCTAGTATCCGCACATCAATGATGAAACTTATACTACAACATATATCTTTCTCCTGAATAAAAATATGTGGTCTAAACAACTAGACATGGTAAGAAGTTTCTCATTCTTTTATACAATGAACAACCAATATTCTGAAACCTTCATAAGCCTACATGAAGTGTTCACACACCCTACTGATGTGTCCATTTAATTACCATAAGAATATGTCCCCCACAAAATTGAAGGACCCATACTGCTCTGAGACCCAGACAGATTTCTGCTGAGCTGATTCGCACTGGGTCATATTTCTGTTTAGTATATCACCGAATCAGCGATATGTCCCTCTCTCCTCAGGCTTCTTCCCTTCTCTCTGTTCCTCAGTCGGTTTTTGTTTTGTTTTGTTTTTGTTTTTACCTCCCCGCTATCAGCTCTTCCCTGATCCTGCTAAGAGCTGCATAGGCTCCCACACTCACCCTCCCTGAGGTCACAGGAGCACAGACACCTGTCTGAGGAGTCTGAGGAGATGAAGTGGCAGCGCTGGGCTTGGCTTTCATAAGGGCTCTCGAAGCTTGGCTCTGGGAGGGGCACGAGGTGGCTCTTAATCAGGGCATTCCTGACATCCCCAGGCTCCCTTCTCTCTGCTTCCCAGAAAGCCTTCGGAGTTCCCAGGGTGCTCTCTGGGGCTGGTGTCTACAGGATCAGCCACAGCCGGCTCCCAGGACTGGTCTCAGAAGAGCAGCCTGGGAATTCCCAAAAAGTCAGTGCCTGGACAAAGGTTGATGAAATGGAGGCCTCTACAAGAACTTATGTGTAGAAGCGCTTTCTTCCATTCCCTGCCCCACCTGTCCTCGTGGGTGATGCTCCACATCCGACTTGCATGACCACGCTGATTTCTCTGACACACGGATGGAGGGGAATCATCTTCCTAGGCTGTGCTCCACCACACAGCTCTCCTGACCCCATGGGCTTGAATAACCCTCAGGGCCCTGTGGACCTGAGGATTGCTAGATGGATCCAGTTGGTTTCCACGGATTATTATTTTCGTGTTTAGTTGAGAAATCATGTTTCATTTATTAAACATTTTATTGAGAATGGGTGAAGGTCTATAGGGAAACTTCATTTGTGACTAAACCCCTTCAGTTATAAATACTTTTATTTGTTATAAGGCATTTTTTTCAA
>NW_022109704.1:251894-254157 GCF_000313985.2 Echinops telfairi
TCTTTGATGCCTGATACCTGACCCCTTCGCCACCTTGTCATCTTACAGGCTGGTGTGCTTCTTCCTTGTGGGCTCTGTTGTTTCTCAGGCATTTTTATAAGGTAGTTTGTGTTATGTGTGACATCAATTACTGCACATCAATTACTGAACTTATATGACAACATAGATCTTTCTCCTGAATAAAAATATGTGGTCTGAACAACTAGACATGGTAAGAAGTTTCTCATTCTTTTTATCCAATGGATAGCCAATATCCTGGAACCTTCATAACCCTGCATGAAGTGTTCACACACCCTACTGATGTGTCCATTTAATTACCACACAAAATTGAAGGACCCATACTGCTCTGAGACCAAGACAGATTTCTGCCGAGCTGATTCGCACTGGGTCAATTAGGGTAGTCCATGTTATGTGTCAACTTTGCTAGGCTATGGTGCCTGGCTGTCTAGGCAAGCATTCATCTAGATGTTGCTGTGAAGATTTTGGAAATGTGATTAACATTTGCAATCAATTGACTTTAAGTAAAAAATAATACCGTCAAACTTGGGTGAGCCTTACCTAATCAGTTGAAGGCCTTGGACGCCAAAAACAGAAACTTCCTGGAGAGAGGAATATGTCTGAAGACCGTAATTTGGTTGTCCTGTGGGAGTTTCCAGTCAGCTAACTGTTCTACAGATTTGGACCAACCACATTCACAGTTAGGTGAGCAAAGTCCTTAAGTTAAAATTCTCTTGAGAGAGAACAAGAGCGAGAGATGTAGTAGCATTGTTTCTTTTGAGTTTTCTAATGAATCAATACTCTCTTCTGGTTAAGATTATGCAACTCTTCTTGATATGATCAAATTACTGAACTGTATGATATGTGGATGAACTGCCAATAAAACTATAAGACAAAATTTTAAATTAAAAAAATCAATACTCTCCCTAATGTCCGTCAGGAAATCACAGCTCCAATAGTAACTGTCATGAATGAGCAGGGAGACCTCAGGACCTCCACGTAGACAGTGTAAACCTGAACTGCAAAATGAGGGGTCAGTGCCTTCCTTTCTGAGTGTGGATCCCAGAGAAACCACAAAGATGATTCTGAACACCCATCCCCAAAGCATGTCGGCTAGATTAAGATACCTTTTCCTAATCAGTATGTGAAGTAGAAATATTTCATTCTTGACCTCATGAATTTTATCTCAAAATATTAATTAAACCAGGAAAAATTCCCCTCAGAAAGGACATTACACCTCTGGAGTTATAAGAAATCAAATCATGTCTAGCCCAAGTGGTGATTTGAATGAAATAGCTTGCTTAATCTAATTATTTACTGAAAGGGGAGTCAGATTTGGATTAGACTAGTTTGTCTATTAATTTATACATTTTAGTAATTCATTGAATATTTACTATGTGCCTACAACATTCCGTGCACGAATGGGAAGATATCTTGGTAAAAGAGAGCCATCTTCGTCTTTCACTGCCCTTGGTCTAGTGGGTGAGAAATATGATCTTTATGTTTACATCTACGATATGGCCCATCTTTAATTTATGAATGTTGTCTACCCAGTTGGTGCTGAGGACTGCTCGCCGAGGCTGGTGTGTTAGATCACAAGTCTTCAGAGGAGGCTGTACCCAAGGCGAACCACTGACTAGATGAACTCTGATAGCAACAAAGCAGACCGCCCCGGTGATTGGATCGGCATCTGACAACCTCTCCCCTACCCGATAATTGTTGGTTGCCAGGATATTGAAACTGCCACAAACCTCCCGTTCAGAGTCTGCTCCCCTAGTCGGCTTCTGAAACCAACAGGACAGACCTCGCGGGGATCAGTTAGGGTCTGGGTGCTCCCTTTGACAGTTGGCACTGCGAGCTGCGATCCGAAGGTGCTGTGTGTGCCCCATTGGAATTCCAGAAGCAGATAAGACAGAGAAAAGAAATGCAAGAATTTCTGAAGGAATAATGACAGAAATGTTATCAATCTAATGAAAGACATAAAGAAGCTCAAATCACCCCAAGCAGGATAAACCCAGAAATCTACACCAAGACTCACAATGGGTAAACAAACAAACAAGTATAAAGGCTGGGATTGATATTTATGTTTGATCATTTAAAATATTTTATCCTTCTTGTTTTGTAACGACAAATACATTTACACATCCAGTGGAGAAAATGAAGCCTTGATTCTTGCTACCGTATGCATGGAACTTGAAGATTTTATGCCAAGCAAACTAAGTCCAAAAAAAGGTTAAATATTGCATTAATTCACTTATAAAAAAAA